>NC_135968.1:18499719-18799719 GCF_053455715.1 Rhinoraja longicauda
CGGTCTCTGGCGCTGTAAGGCAGCAACTCTACCACAGTGCCACTGTGCCGCCCTAAGCTTGTTCCATTCGCCTGCGTTTGGCCCATATCCCTGTAAACTTTTCCTATCCATGTGCCTGTCTTATGAATATCTTTATTGTACCTGCTTCAACTACCTCCTCTGGCAGCTCATTCCATATACCCATCGCCCTTTGCGTGAAAAATCTGCCCCTTACATTCCCATTAAATCCTTCCCCTCTCACGTTAAACCTATGACCTCTAGCTCTTGATTCCCCTTGGGAAAAACAACAAATTCACCCTATCTATTCCCCTCATGATCTTATACACCTCTGTAATATCACCTCCTCAGCCTCATACGCTCCAAAGAATAAAGTCCTCAAGTCCTATGTTCTCTCGGTGACTGAGTGGGTTTCCTCCAGGATTATCCCACATCCCAAAGATGTGCAGGTTTGTAGGTTATTTGGCCTCTGTAAATTGCCCCTTGTGTGTCAGATAGAACTAGTGTCTGGGTTTCCGTGCTGTATCTCTAAACTAAACTCTAAATCACCTTCTCATGGGTAATTAGGCACTGCAATAAACGTAACTCCCTTGCCACATCTGAAAAATTATCTACTGCAGATCTAACATCCCTTATTGTTGAACAACCCTGGGATTTATCGTCCTTATCATACACTTCCCTTTTTAAGCTTTATATCATTTAGTAATTTTTCCCTAATGTTCCTCTGCAAATTCCTCTCCATCCTTTATTAATATAGATATAAGTATTTGCAAACAATCTCTCCAATTCCTACCATATTAAGTTAAAATAGGTTCCAGCTCTGCGTAAAATTGCAGGTACTGGTACATTACATCTTTCTGCTTCCAGTGTATAATTGAAGGTGAGATTATTAACATTAACATTTTACTTCTAAGCTCATTTGCACGCTAAAAATCAATTACAATTTTGAAACTAGCTTAAATCAAGAATACAAAAGGCAGCTCCATGGTCCCTATAGATTAAACACAAGTGCTGGAGGATCGCTAATAAAGGATACAAAGTGCTGGAGTAACTCAGTGGGTCAGGAGCATCTCTGGAGAACAGAGATAGGTGATCAGGGTCAGGACCCTTCTGCAGAGGGTCTCAAGAAGTGTCCCAACCTGAAACGTCACATAAGTGCTGTAGGCCCTGTTTCCACGCTGTATCTCTAAAGTCTAAATCATCTGTCCATTCGCTGAATAGATGTTGCCTGACCCGCTGAGTTACTCCAGCACTCTGTGTCTATCTTTGGTATTAACCAGCATCTGCAGTTCCTTGTTTGTACATTATGAAGAGAAGATGTTGGGAATATTCAGCAGGTCAAGGCAGCGTCTTTGGAGAGAGAAGCAAAGCAGACAGTTCTGGTTGAAGAATGAGGTCAAAGGTATTGAGACTCCCACAGACCAATAGAAAATCAGTGTTGCAGCCTCTTTAGTTTAGTTTCGAGATACAGCACGAAACAGGCCCGTTGGCCCAGTGAGTCCGCACCAACCAACGATCCCTGCACATTAACACCACCCTACGGACACTGGGAACAATTTACATTTCTACCAAGCCAATTAGCCTACAAACCTATATGGCATTGGAGTGTGCGATGAAACCAAAGCCGCGCGGTCATGGGGAGAACATACCAACTCCCTAGACAGCACCCGTATCTCTGGCACTGTAAGGCAGCAACTCTACCGCTGCACCACCGTGCCTCTTGTGGCTGATTTTGACTTTCACTTACTAAATTTCTGCTCAGTTCAACTGAATTGGAATTCAGCTTAAAATTGCCTGAAAATAAACACTTGGTGAAGCAAGCCATTTAGCAGCTGAAGCTAGTTGTTACAGAAGTCCTCATTGATCGGAAGAAACTGATATTCTCATGGATACCTTCTCTGTAGAACCTTCAAACTCAAAGTACATAGATTTTGCATGTTTTAAACACAAAGATGGCAATGAAAGATTAACTACATTTCAACGGCACACAAAGACAACCACAAGTGATTAATATGTTGAGTGTTGACATGTATCTTTGCAGAATTACGGTATTTACAATGGGGTCATATTGTTGCTACCAAGATATGATTGAATATTCAAACATCTTTGCTGGGACACAATAATCCATATGTTTGATTCAAAGGTTTCTGAGGACAGGGAACCCAGAAGGGCGGCACGTTGGCGCAGCGGTAGAGTTGCTGCCTTACAGCGAATGCAGCGCTGGCGACTCAGGTTCGATCCTGACTATGGGTGCCGTCTGTACGGAGTTTGTACGTTCTCCCTGTGACCTGCGTGGGTTTTCTCCGAGATCTTCGGTTTCCTCCCACACTCCAAAGACGTACAGGTATGTAGGTTAATTGCCTGGCAAATGTAAAAATTGTCCCTAGTGTGTGTAGGATAGTGTTAATGTGCGAGGATCGCTGGGCGGCGCGGTCCCGGTGGGCCGAAGGGCCTGTTTCCGCACTGTATCTCTAAAAATGAAATAAATAAAAACCTAAAACTAGTGAAGAAACAACGAACTGCAGATGCTGGTTTACATTTTTTTTTTTTTTAAAGGCCCAAAGTGCTGGAGCAACTCAGCGGGCCAGGCAGCAACTCTGGAGAACTTGGTTAGGTGACGTTTCGGGTTGGGACCCCTTCTTCATACTGATTGCGGTGGGGGATGGGTGGGAGAAAGCTGGACGAGAGGCATTGCAAAACCTGGCAAGTGATAGGTGGATACAGGTGAGAGGGTTTTTGCTCGGCACATGTTTGGACAAAGGCCAGAAATGAAAAGACAAGAAGTGTAAGGTCAGGAGATAAGGATGGAAGATGAGTGAATTGTGAAGCCAGAGGAAGGAATATAGGTGGGCGGGGACAGGAGGAGGGGGTCCCTACATGGGGACATGAAAACCTTAAACCGAAGATCCCCTGGTCTTTGAACCTTTATCTCTTACGAATTTCCACTTTTAAATGGTCTTCAACCTGAAACATTAATTCCGTTCCTCTCCCCACAGATGCAGCCTGACCCTCTGGGTACTTTCTATTATAATTTTGGATTTCCAGCATCTGCAGTTTCGATCTTTGATTTCCTGCCCCATTTCCTCCATCAAGCAGCCTGAGACATTAAAAAGTAAACGTACTGTCAGAGTTTCCAGAGACATCTTTTGGAAACAGGAGAGTTAGCGAGTAAAATGAAAAGCGAGTTCGAGGAATGAATAATGGAAAACGAGGAGATGTCAGATGAATTAAACAGGCATTTTGCATCAATTTTCACTGCAGAAGATACAAGTTACCTCTCAAAGGTAGTTGCAAATCAGAAGTTGGAAAGAGCAAAGGAACTAACAAAATTACCATCTCCAGGGCAGCGGCAATGAGCACATTATTGGTCCAGCAACATCACGAGCCCTTCGGCCCAGCAAATCTGTGCTGACCACCATCTACTCATTTACGCTAATCCTTCATTAATCCCATTCTTCATTTTTTTGTCACATTTTCATCAACTCCTCCATCACCAGATTTCACCACTCATCTACAAACTAGGGACAATTAGTATTGTTTAGTTTAGTTTATTATTGTCATGCACACTGAAGTACAGTGAAAAGCTTTTGTTAGTGTGCTATCCTGTCAAAGAAAAAAGACTATACATTAATACAACCATGGAGCACGGATAAAGGACAAAGGGAACAACATTTAGTGCAAGATAAAGTTCAAGGGAATCCAATGAGGTAGATGGTAGGTCAAGGACCGCTCTCTAGTTGGTGAGAGGACCATTCAATAGTCAATAGACAATAGACAATAGGTGCAGGAGGAGGCCATTCGGCCCTTCGAGCCAGCACCACCATTCAATGTGATCATGGCTGATCATTCTCAATCAGTACCCTGTTCCTGCCTTCTCCCCATACCCCCTGGCTCCACTATCCGTAAGAGCTCTATCTAGCTCTCTCTTGAATGCATTCAGAAAATTGGCCTCCACTGCCTTCTGAGGCAGAAAATTCCACAGATTCACAACTCTCTGACTGAAAAAGTTTTTCCTCATCTCAGTTCTATTAAATCTTTCCCTCCTTACCTTAAACCTATGTCCTCTGGCTCTTGATTCCCCTACTCTGGGCAAAAATCTGTACATTTACCCGATCTATTGCTCTCATGATTTTGTACACATCTATAAGATCATCCCTCATCCCTCATCCTCCTGCGCTCCAAGGAATAGAGTCCTGCGCTCCAAGGAATAGAAAAAGTTCTTCCTCATCTCAGTTCTAAATGGCCTACCCCTTATTCTTAAACTGTGGCCCCTTGTTCTGGACTCCCCCAACATTGGGAACATGGGATCAGTTGTCTGATCACAACTGGGAAGAAACCGTTCCTGAATCTGGATTGACCCTGCCGACCCGCATGTCTTTGGGATGTGGGAGGATATGGGAGCATCCAAGAGGAAACGCCACCTCACAATCACAAGAAGAACGTGCAAACTCCACTTAGACAGCAGCGGAGGTCAGGATTGAACACAGGTCTCCAGCACTATGAGACAGTGGCATGAGCAGCCTCGTCACTGTGCTCTCTCTGCGGATAGTGATCGACTAGACTGCATCCTGGTAACTTAAAAGTAACAACTAGTGTGTTAGTGTTGGTTTTAATTTTCTTAAACTCCATAGATTCAGGGAAGGTTCCACACAACTGGAAAATAACAAAGGTGCCTCCTTTGCCTGAAAAGCAGAAGAGGCACAAAGCAGGAAACGACAGGCCAGTGGAATAGCATCCGCACCGGGAAAATGGTAGAAAGTAATATCAAAGACTTTATAGACGGAAAAATCCATAATAATCATAGCAAAGTCAACATGGCTTTGGCCAAAGGGCAATTTGGTGTGCTTCTTTGAAGAAGTGGGTGTATGACGGAGTGGGTTTTGTCTGGGTTCTCTGTTTTTTTCCCACATCCCAAAGACGTGCTGGTTTGTAGGTTAATTGGCCCTCTGTAACTTGCCCCTAGTGTGTAGGGTGTGGATGAGAAAGTGGGATAACATAGAAATAGTGTGAACAGGTGATCGATAGTCGGTGGGCCGAAGGCCCTGTTTGCATGATCTATCTTTAAATGGATGGGCAAATGGGTGATTGATGGTCAGTGTGGACTCGGTGGGCCAAAGGGTCCAACTAGGTTAATTCCCGGAATGGCGGGACTGTCGTATGTTGAAAGACTGGAGCGACTAGGCTTGTATACACTGGAATTTAGAAGGATGAGAGGGGATCTTATCGAAACGTTTAAGATTATTAAGGGGTTGGACACGTTAGAGGCAGGAAACATGTTCCCAATGTTGGGGGAGTGCAGAACCAGGGGCCACAGTTTAAGAATAAGGGGTAGGCCATTTAGAACGGAGATGAGGAAAAACTTTTTTAGTCAGAGAGTTGTAAATCTGTGGAATTCTCTGCCTCAGAAGGCAGTGGAGACCAAGTCTCTGAATGCATTCAAGAGAGAGTCAGGGGGGTATGGGGAGAAAGCAGGAACGGGGAACTGATTGAGAATGATCAGCCATGATCACATTGAATGGTGGTGCTGGCTCGAAGGGCCACATGGCCTACTCCTGCACCTATTGTCTATTGTCTATTTCCGCGCTCTATCTCTAAACTAAACTAAATCAGTTTTAATTGTTACTTGGCACATCGAAGATGACATTTGACTGTCTATCTGGAATTGGGCTATGTCTGTACTCAGGGGCATCAACTTCGACAACACAAACTTACAACCCAATGTTATGAACACTGAATTCTCCAAATTTTGGTAACTAACCTATAAACAACCCCCCACTTGTTTCCCCCCCCCCCCCCTTTTCCTTGTACCCCACCTGGATTCGCACACGTTCCGATGGTCGGCACGGACTCGGTGGGCTGAAGGGCCTGTTTCCCTGCTGTATCTCTAAACTAAACTAACTAAAAGTGGCATGTGTTGTGGTTATAGGAAACCCGGTAAATGTATTGCATCAGTATTTCTAGAAGAGATTTAATAGAGCGCCACATCAAAAGCAGAAAATAAAAGCTTACAGTGCAGAATGTAACATATTGGTATGGATGAAAGATTGGCTGGCGGACAGGAAAAAGTATGTGTAAATGCATGTGCAAGCTTCCTTAAATGCTGAAACCAAATCTGTTTGTTATATTCCAGGTACCGTCTCACCAGCATTGAGCTTCCCCTCCTCTATAATACATACCCTTGCAATCACAGCCAACACACTCTGCCTCTTTGCAGTCACTTACTGCAGCTCTGCGCTGGAACAATGGGGCGCAGCGGTAAAGTTGTTGCCTTACAGCGTCAGAGACTTGGGTTCAATCCCGGGATCGATCTCTGGAGAACATTGATAGGTGACGTTAAGACCCTTCTTCAGTCAGAGTTCTGAATTATAAGTGGGCAATGAAAATGGGTCTTGACCTGAAACGTCACCCATCGATATTCTCTGGAGATGCTGCCTGACCTGCTGACTTACTCCAGCACTCTGTGTCCTTTTGGGCTTTGAGCATTGATCAGCTGCAGGTTCTGGCTAGCAGAGTAGCAAGGTTGCGCGTCCGAGACCAAGCGAATGATTTAACTGCAGTACAAGCTCTGTATAGGCAACACGCGTAGTCAGGATCGAACCTGGGTCTCTGGCGCTGCAACTCTACCACTGCACCACCGTGCCGCACTATTTCTGATGTTCTTTGATCTCATGATTCAATGCACAGGGTTGGGGATGCGGGGTAAAATAACAAATGATTTCCCCGAGTATAAGAAAGGTGCCTGCGCAAATGCAGAGTATTGAAAAGGTATGAACAAGGGATCTTGTGGATTTATCATCTGATAGACTTTATGTTAGACTTTACAGAGATACAGTGCAGAAATAGGCCCTTTGGCCCACCGGGTCCATGCAGACCAGCGATCACCCCGTATACTAGCACTATCCTACACACTGGGGACAATTTACAATTTTCCCGAAGCCAATTAACCTACAAACCTGTACATCTTTGGAGTGTGGGAGGAAACCGAAGCATCTGGAAAAAACCCCAAGCGGTCATGGGGAGAACGTGCAAACTCCGTGTAGACAGCACCCCTAGTCAAGATCAAACCCGGATCTCTGGCGCTGTGAGGCAGCAACTCTACCATTAAGCCGCCACTGTGCTGCCCATGATAGTTAATGGGGAATAGTGCTGTGTGCCTCAGCCTTGTGAAGTTCTACAAATCCATCTGCAAACTGTAGATTTTCATCCAATCTTGGCTTCGATTCCTCGCAGTCCTGAAATATTTCCTCTCTTGTTGCCTAGCACCGATTTTCGCCCAGGGCGAGAGGTCAGGTGGGCCATCTGTACAAAGCCAGATGGCCATTAATTACAGCAAGTCAGAGTCAGTGCCAGACAGCACGAGCAGACCAAAAAATTCCATCAATCAGACTTCAGGCACAGGGAGTTCCCATCAAAGAGTGAACTCCTGCAGTGACTCCTATTACCCGAGAAGTTTGCAGATGAATTTTCCAACCCGCTAACCGGCTTAGAGTTTTAAGCTGTTCCTTTGAAGCCCTTTCCATTGAAAGGCCTTTCCATTGAAAGGCTTGGATAGAATAGATGTGGAGAGGATGTTTCCACTAGTGGGAGAATCTAGGACCAGAAGGCACAGCCTCAGATTAAAAGGACATACCTTTACAGAAAGGTGACAAGAAGGAATTACTTTAGTCAGAGAGTGGTGAATCTGTGGAATTCATTGTCACAAACAGCTGTGGAGGTCAAATCAATGGACTTTTTTAAAGACGGAAATTGACAGATTCTTGATTAGTAAGGGTGGGGAGAAGGCAGGAGAATGGGGTTGAGAGGGAAAGATAGATCATCCACGATTGAATGGTGGAGTAAATTGATGGACTGAATGGCCTGATTCTGTTCCTGAAACGTTTGAATTTATGAACTTTTTAATCTGTTCTTGCAAAAGAATATGGTTTCTGGTATCAGAAAATATTTTTTTTGTGATTTCAGTTGAGATAAGCAGTGAAGTCAAAAAGCATCCTGACTTTTTAGTTGAGGTATTGTTTAGTTTAGGTTTATCATTGCAACATGTACCAATAGGCAGTGAAAAGCTTTGTTTCGCAAGCTATTGAAACAGTATAGTTATACCAGACATAGATACAATCAGTTCAAACTCAAGTACAAGAGGTAGGGCAAAGGGGAAAATACAGAGTGCAGAATATAGTTCCCTGCATTGTAGCGCATCAGTTCCAGAGACAAAGTCCAATGTCCGCAATGGGGTAGAGGTGGATCGGACAGTACCCTAGCTCATGCACGGACCATTCAGAAACCTGATAATGGAGAGGAAGAAGCTGTTCCTATTTTTAGTTCTGAGCATTATCCCTCAATTTCCATATCAATATACTAAAACTCTCGTTTGTTTGTTCCTGAACAACAGCCAAAACGGTACACAATAGCCCGACAATTTTAGGCCCACCTTACTCACCGTCATCCCTTTGATACTAATGGAAGAAGTTTCATTGAAATTGGTGTTATATTTTTAAAGTTATTCACATTTTAAAGTTTAAATCTATCTCCTAGGGAGGGAGGGTGGAGGGAGGGAGGGGGTGGAGAGAGGAGGGGGAAGGAAGGGAGGCTAAGGGGATTGAGGGGGTTCACCCCATGGCTGAATAACCACAATCCTCTCAGTTGAAGAATTTGAAATCCTCGTCACCCCATAAGAATTTCTTCACACTGAAGAAGCATTCTGATCCGAAACATTGTCTGTCCATTCTCTCCACAGATGCCACCTTTACTTTAGAGTTTAGGCTTTAGAGAAACAGTGCAAAAACAGGTCCTTCCACCCACCGAGTCCACGCCGACCAGTAATCACCCCGTACACCAGAACTGTCCTACACACCAGGGGCAATTTAACAATTTTACCGAAGCCAATTAACCTCCAGACCTGTATGTCTTTGGGGGCTGGGGGGAAACAGGAGCACCCGGAGAAAACCCACTCGGATGACGGGGAGAACGTACAAACTCCATACAGACAACACCCGTAGTCAGGTTGGAACCCGGGTCTCTGATGTTAGGCAGCAACTCTACCGCTGCGCCACCTGACTTCAACTCCCAAGGGCTCTGTTCGGAAAGCAATATGACATTCATGGAACACAGAACAGTACAGCACAGGAACTCCAGCCCATATTGACCGGGCAAAGTTTGGTGCCAAGTGAAACTAACATCGCCCGCCTGCACCAGATCCATATCCATCCCTTCCCTTTCTATCTGTGCATATCTGAAATTCTCTTAAATGTCACTATTGTATCTGCTTCCACCACCACCATCCCTCCCAGTGTGTTCCAGACACCCATCATTCACTGTTTTTAAAAGAACTTGCCCCGCACACCTTTAAACTTTGCCCCTCTCACCTTAAAACTACCCCCTCTAGACTTTGACATTCCCCCCCCCCCCCCCCCCCGGGGAAAACGATTCAGACTTCCTACCCTATCTATGCCTCTCGTAATCTTTAATACTTCTGTCAGGTCTTCCCTCAGCCTGTGAAGCTCCAGAGAAAATAATACCAGTTTGTCCAACTTCTCTTTAGAGCTAATACCCTCTAATCTTGGCTGCTTTCTGGCAAATCTCTGCCGCAATCTCGCCAAAGCCTCCACAGCCGGTAACGAGGCGACCACAACTCCACACAATACTACAAAGGCAGCCAAACTAAAGCCCTAAAAAGCTGCACTGTGCCTCTCTGAGTCTTATACTCAATGCCCCAACCAATGAAGATAAACATACTGTACACCTTCTTTATCATTCTATCTAATTAGAGTGCGATTGATTTATACCCTGTTTTATTTGCGAAAGGTTATCACATCGGTTGTAACAGGGGACAAAGCATTTCATGCAGGTTTACTTAATGAGAACACTTATTGATGTGCACAGCAGGATTATAACCCAATGTGGAATGAGAAAAGTTCAACAGAGGAATAGAAGGCAAGATTCAGAAAGTGAATCGAAACAAAATATATAATTGGTATAATTCTTTGTTGAGACGAATGTCTTTCAGGGCAATGTCTGTGGCTGCCTTCCTGCTTCCACGATTCCCTTCCATTGAGCCATCTTTGATTAAATCAAACTCTCCACGTGTGACCGAGCTGACTGTGCACTCTTTTCTTTCGAGATACAGCATGGAAACAGGCCCTTGGGGCGACCGAGTCCACGCTGACCAGCAATTACCCGAACACCAGCACTATCCAACACACTGGCGACAACTTTCAGAAGCCAATTAAACTGCAAACCTGTACGCCTTTGGAGTGTAGGAGGAAACCAGAGCACCGGGAGAAAGCCCACGTGGTTACAGGGAGAAAGTACAAACTAGGTACAGGCGGCACCCGTAGTCAGGGTAAAACCCGGGTGCTCTGACACGGTAATGCAACAACTCTTTTGCGGTTGCAGCTCCTAAACTGTGGAACAACATCCCTCTCCCCATCAGAACTGCCCCCTCCATCGACTCCTTTAAGTCCAGGCTCAAAACCTATTTCTACTCCCTAGCGCTTGAGGCCCTCTGAGGGGGCGCTGTGAACTGTTTATGTATGTGCTGTTATGTTTGTGTGCCGTTGTATGTTCGTTCCTAGTACCTGAACTGATGTACAGCACTTTGGTCAACGTGGGTTGTTTTTAAATGTGCTATATAAATAAAATTGATTTGACTTGACTTGACTCTACCGCTGAGGCACTCTCTGCAATGTGGAGTGGCCATTTGTTTCTCCCAAAATGAGCTCCTGCCAGGCTCATTCCAAATTAAAGATTAAGATAGACACAAAAAGCTGGAGTAACTCAGCGGGACAGGCAGCATCTGTGGCGAGAAGGAATGGGTGATGCTTCGGGTTGAGATTCATTTCAAATTAATTTCCATTTCCACCCCTGGGTTGCAACTGATGAACAGAAAGGCATTGCAACAGTCCGGGATATTGAGGGATATGGATCATGTGCAGGTAGATGAGATTAGTTTATCTTTGGCATCATGTTTGGCATGGACATTGTTGGATGAAGGTGCTGTTCCTGTGCTGTATTGTTCTTCGAACCACCGCTGCTCGTCCCCTGAAGACCAGAGACCGGGATGACGGAGCCGGCAACGATGACAGACGTGAGGGGCGAGGGGCAAGGCGGGTAGGAGCGGTGAGGGAACGGGGTTCTGGCCAACTGTGCCCTGGAGGATGGCTGCACGAGGCACATCCAGGGAACAAAGGTGTACGAGGAGGATAGGGCCGTGAGTTCTAGGTCAGCCAAGGAAGGCAACGGCTGGAGGCCCTGCAGCAGCCTGGGGCTTGCCTGGATCGGGCACCGCTCATAAGAACTAGAGTGTGGACTGGACTTTGAAAACGGCGCCAAAAACATGGCGCCTCTTGCATGTGGGATCAGTAGACTATTTCTGTACAATTGCTAATCGGGGATGGTATGGCAATACTCTACCGAACCGTTTGTAAGAAAACAATTTCACTGTGCATTTACACTTCACACACGTGACAATAAAAGCACCATTGGACCATTAAAGTAGGGAGAGGCAAGAGTGAAACTCTCCAAGCCTTTCAGAAGAAGGGTGCCGACCCAAATCACCACCTGTCCATTTCCCTCTACAGTCGCTGCCTGACGCACTGAGTTATTCCAGCACTTTGTGTTCTATTCCAAACCTGTGATCATTTTATTATAAAGCAAGCTGAAGGCACGTTGTTCCTTTCCTAATGCTGTTGGAGGCATTTAAGAATTAAACCATTATATAACTTTTCACCGGCTAGTTGCATGAATATTTCATAAAATGCACTAAATAATAGAAAGTTCTCTCTGCCTGATGCGGTTTACTTTAGACTTTAGAGATACAGCATGGAAGGAGGCCCTTCAGCCCTAACCAGCAATCACCCCGTATACTAACGCTATCCCACATACCAGGGACAATTTTACAACTTACCGAAGCCAATGAACCTACAAACCAGTATGTCTTTGGAGTAAACCCACGCAGTCACAAGGTGAACATGCAAACTCTGGACAGACAGCACCCATAGTCAGGATCAAACCCGGGTCTCTGATGCTGTGAGGCAGCAACTGTGCTGCTGAGCCACTGTGTCACCCTTTAAGTTACTGAATGAGCAAACTAAAATACCAGCTGATGATTGTTAAAGCCGTCACTGTCCCCGGTAGGCCAACACACATGACAACACAAGTAGATAGAGTGGTCAAGACAGCATGTGGCATGCTTGCCTTCATTGATTGTTGCACTGAGATTTTTAGATTTAGAGATACAGCGCGGAAACAGGCCCTTCGGCCCACCGAGTCCGCGCCGCCCAGCGATCCCCGCACATTAACACTATCCTACACACACTAGGGACAATTTTTACATTTTACCCAGCCAATTAACCTACATACCCGCACGTCTTTGGAGTGTGGGAGGAAACCGAAGATCTCGGAGAAAACCCACGCAGGTCACGGGGAGAACGTACAAACTCCGTACAGACGGCACCAGTACTCAGGATCGAACCCGAGTCTCCGGCGCTGCATTCGCTGTAAGGCAGCAACTCTACCGCTGCACCACCGTGCCGCCCTTGAGCTTACGGGTCAGGCAGTCACGATGCAGCTTTATAGGACTTTGGTCAAGCTGCATATGGATCATTGTATACAGTTCTGGTCGCCCCATTACAGGAAGAAGTGGAGGCTTTGGAAAAGGTGCAGAGGAGGTTTACCAGAATGATGCTATGGATTAGAAGGTATAAACTACAGGGAGAGGTTGGACAAGCTTGGATTGTTTTCTCTGGATCGCCGGAGGTTGTATAGAAGTATAGAAAACTGTGACAGGCATAGATAGGATAGACAGCCAGAGCCTTTTTCCCCATGATGGAAATATCAAATACTAGCTTTAATGTGAGAGGGGCAACGTTTAGAGGAGATGTGCGAGGCAAGTTTGTTTTACACAGAGGGCGAGATAAGAAGATAAGGATAGGTATGAAATGTGAAGCCAGAGGAAGGGATACAGTTGGAAGGGCAGGGGTGGGGTGGGGTGGTGGGAGGGAGAAATGGGGGCACAAACAGGTGGGGCACAGGGAAGGGAGAGGGAAAATAGGGATGGGGGGGAAGGGGTGATGGTGCTTGTCGGTTAGTTACCTAAAGTTGGAGAATTCAATGTTCATTCTCAGAAGTGGGATTAGGTTACATAACACTTATTGGTCAGCATGAACTTGATGTATCGAATGGCTTCCTGCTGTGCGGTAAATTTTTTCATTCAATGAATATTTCATATTTTCTAGAAGCACGCAAGGCCTGAATGTTTTATCAAGTTGTCTTTTTAAATAATCTTTGCCAGCCCATTAACCCCCAGTTGACACCACTCTTGTCTCAACTGGTTCCCAAAGTGTTTGTACTCCGAGCAGCAGGTCTTGAACCTACCATGGAGTAAGCCCACTTTCATCGCTAGAGCTTCACATTCAATGATGCACCTGCATACAGTGAACTTCTTTGCTTTTGCATTCAATACACTCACATATTGTAAAGAGTCGCAACGTAACTGGCGCTGCCAAAGTTACAAAGCACTCGTTAGAGTCCCGAAGGTCCCTCTTTGTTCTTGCCGCTCCCCCTCCTCCCCTCCACACTGGGACCCCCTTGTCCTTGGCAGCCCCCCCCCCCCCTCGAGGGTCCCTCTTTGTTCACCCCCTCCTCCCCCACGCTGCCCCCCCCCCCTTGTTCTCGAAGCCCCCCAACCCCGCCAGGTCCCTCTTTGTTCTCAGTGCCACCACACACCACTCGGTCCTGTGCCGCCACACTCCACTCGACCCTCCTTGTTCTCGAATCCCTCCCACCAGGTCCCCATTGTTCTCGGCGGCTCCCCCCTCCGCTTTGTCCTGGGCGGCCCGAGCCGCCTCTCCGCGACCTGTCCTCGGCCCGCCGTCTCTTCACTGCTCCGCTGGGTCCATCTCCATTGGGCGAGTCTCCATGTGGGTAAGGACTCCCACCACTGCTCTAGTTAATGTTAAGAGAGCATAAGAGAAATGAAGCATGTCTCTAATGACTCTCACAGATGCACCAGAGAAAGCATAGTGTCAGGATGCATCACTGCTTGTTTTGGGTAGAGCTCTGCCCAAGATGGCATGAAACTGCAGAGAGTTGTGGATGTAGCCCAGTCCATTACACAGACCAGACTCCCAACCATCGACTCCATCTGCACTTCATGCTGCCTTGGGAAAGCAGTAAAATTGGCCATTCCTTTTTCTCCCCACTGCCATTGGGCAAAAGGTACAGAAGCTTGAAGCCACGCACCACCAGACTCAGGAATAGTTTCTTCCCCCTTTGTTATCAGCTTCTGAACGGACCTTCCATAAGTTAGGGTACCGACCGATTCACCTCTACCCCATTGCAGACATGAACTTTGCCTGTGGATCGATGCACTACAACACTGAGAACTATATTCTGCACTCTGTATCTTCCCCTTTGCTCTACCTATTGTACTCGAGTTTGACTTGATTGTATTTAAGTAGAGTAATATCTGCTTTGATTGGATCGCATGCAAAACAAAGCTTGTCACTGTTCCTCATTTACGTGTGACAACAATAACCATAAACCTAAACAGAGCACAATTGAAAACATGAAATTCTCACTAGTACCTTGGGTAAACATTCCTCCCGATAGACTATGTATTTTCTTTCCTTAACAAAGAGATTTCATTCCAATGATCACAGTTACAAAGAACTGGAAAGACAAAACTGCCCGGCAGTTTGGAAACATCTATCAATCAACAGATTACAACATTATCATCCGTACCCTCGACGCACTCGGCCCCCCGCGGTGACCAGCGTTCACGGAAGGCCCCCAGAGTCCCCATCGACACCGTGTGCTCCCTCTCCAGGGACATGCGGGCATGGATGGAGGCCTGGAAGAGGGGCAGGCAGTCGACTCGAGCAGAACACTTCTGCAGTTGTACAGGGCCCTAGTGAGACCGCACCTGGAGTACTGTGTGCAGTTTTGGTCTCCAAATTTGAGGAAGGATATTCTTGCTATTGAGGGCGTGCAGCGTAGGTTTACTAGGTTAATTCCCGGAATGGCGGGACTGTCGTATGTTGAAAGACTGGAGCGGCTAGGCTTGTATACACTGGAATTTAGAAGGATGAGAGGAGATCTTATCGAAACGTATAAGATTATTAAGTTGGACACGTTAGAGGCAGGAAACATGTTCCCAATGTTGGGGGAGTCCAGAACAAAGGGCCACAGTTTAAGAATAAGGGGTAGGCCATTTAGAACTGAGATGAGGAAAAACTTTTTCAGTCAGAGAGTTGTGAATCTGTGGAATTCTCTGCCTCAGAAGGCAGTGGAGCCCAATTCTCTGAATGCATTCAAGAGAGAGCTAGATAGAGCTCTTAAGGATAGTGGAGTCAAGGGGTACGGGGAGAAGGCAGGAATGGGGTACTGATTGAGAATGATCAGCCATGATCACATTGAATGGTGGTGCTGGCTCGAAGGGCTGAATGGCCTCCTCCTGCACCTATAGTCTCTTGTCTATCCCGCGACTGCCCGCTGCCTGGGCCCGTGAATGGCCCTCTTGGCCAGGCCCAGGAGCAAACCGACAGATGGACTCCCCCCCACCCCACACCGTCCGATCCTCCTCCCTCTGTACCGGGTAACCAAAGATCAGGAACGTGGGCCTGAAATGCGGCCAATGGACTGTGTCTTTGGTTGCACTACCGACTTCGGTTTTGCAATATTCAGGGTACGTCGTATTCCGGTTATTAATTGAGTACATTATTGATTATTATGTATTTAATTGAAGGTATTGCATTAATGGGCCTGTAAGAGTTTCATTATTACTTTTCCGGTATATCTGACAATTAAACACACTCCACTCTCGACTTTCATGACTCGTGACTCCCCCATCCCACACAACGAAAGACAAATTAATTGGCAATTTGGTCGAGCTCAAATTGTGGAAACTAATTCTGCAAAACAGGGCAGCACGGTGGCGCAGCAGTAGAGTTGCTGCCATGCAGCGCCAGAGACCTGGGTTCGATCCTGACTATGGGCACTGTCTGTACGGAGTTTGTACATTCCCTTTGTGACCCACATGGGGTTTCTCCGCGTGCTCTGGTTTCCTCCCACACTCCAAAGTCGGGCAGGTTTGTAGGTTAAACCTGTAATCAGTAAAATTGTAACTTGTCCCTAGTGTGTAGGATTGATTGATTGATACTTTATTATCAATTTGTAGGATTTTTGGCTTCGGTAAAATTATTTGTCCTTTATATGTGCACTGTGAACGGCCTGATTGTAATCCTGTTTAGACTTCATAGATACAGCGTGGAAACAGGCCCTTTTGCCCACCGAGTCCACGCCAACCAGCGATCCTCCCGTACACTAGCACTATGCTACTACACATCCTCAAAAAAATTCCAGAAGATTTGTCAAGCATGATTTCCCCTTCGTAAATCCGTGCTGACTTGGACCAATCCTGTTACTGCTATCCAAATGCGCCGCTATTACGTCTTTGATAATCGACTCCAACATCTTCCCACCACCGATGTCAGGCTAACTGGTCTATAATTCCCTGCTTTCTCTCTCCCTCCTTTCTTGAAAAGTGGGATAACATTAGCTACCCTCCAATCGACAGGAACTGATCCTGGAAAACAGAAACATAGAAACATAGAAAGTAGGTGCAGGAGTAGCCCATTCGGCCCTTCGAGCCTGCACTGCCATTCAATATGATCATGGCTGATTATCCAACTCAGTATCCTGTACCTGCCTTCTCTCCATACCCCCTGATCCCTTTAGCCACAAGGGCCACATCTAACTCCCTCTTAAATATAGCCAATGAACTGGCCTCAACTACCTTCTGTGGCAGAGAATTCCACAGATTCACCACTCTGTGTGAAAAAAACCCTTCTCATCTCGGTCCTAAAAGACTTCCCCCTTATCCTTAAACTGTGACCCCTTGTTCTGGAACATTGGGAAATGATCACCAATGCATCCATGATTTCTAGAGCCACCTCCTTGAGTACCTTGGGATGCAGACCATTAGGCCCTGGGGATTTATCAGCCTTCAGTCCCATCAGTCTACCCAACACCATTTCCTGACTAATGTGAATTTCCTTCAGTTCCTCCATCACCCTCTGGCAGATTGTTTGTGTCTTCCTTGGTGAAGACAGAACCAAAGTACCTGTTTAACTCGTCTGCCATTTCCTTGTTCCCCATAATAGAGTCATCTGTTTCTGTCTTCAAGGGGCTACACATAAGCAGGACCCTAATCCTGCTTATTTTCACTGTTTCACTCATTAGTTTCACTCGGTATCCACTTCACCGCAGCCAACAATGGACCATTGTGGGCTCCACCTTTCCTTGATCACCTTTGCTGGCTTTGATTTGTACTTTTGCCATCCCTTTCATTCATTTGTTTTCTGTCTGAAGAAGAGTCTCGACCCCAAACGTCAAAATGCCTTTTCTCCAGCGATGCTGCCGGAGTTACAAACGCTAAATTACTCCAGCATTTTTGTGTCTTCCTTCGGTGTAAACCAGCATCTACAGTTCCTTCCTACACATTGAGTTAAGGACTTGAGTTTAAACCTCCGACGATACCGTCTGATTCGAACTACTATCACGGGCTAATGATACAAATCGATGCATATCGGTGCCAGCAACGAAAGCGCGGAGATAAGGCGCCGCCTAGATGGGCGCGTTGTGTCTAATCTTTGATCTTGGGGGTAGAGGATTGAGATAGGGGTCAAACAGCGAGGGTGAAATAGATAGAGGTCGCAGCTACAAGGCTACATAAGAGACTGTAGATGCTGGAATCGTGAGTAAATAAAAACAAGGCACATACAGCGCTGGAGGAACTCAGCGGGTCAGGCAGCATCTCTGGAGAAAAGAAAAGGAACACTTTCTTCAGTCTTTAGGAGGGTCTCGACCCGAAACGTCACCGATTCCTTTTCTCCAGAGTTGCTGCCTGACCCGCTGAGTTACTCCAGTATTGTTTGTCTGTCGTCTGTGTAAACCAGCATCTGCAGTTCCTCTCCACACCTATACATGGGATGCTGTGCAGATGCTGAAATCTTGAGCACATAAAAAAATTACACCCACCAAAATGCTGGAGGAACTCAGCGGGTCAGGCAGCAACTGTGAAGAGAATGGACAGATAATATTTCTGGTCGGGACCCTCCTTCAAACCCGAAATGTAGCCTCCACAGATACCGCCTGACCCACCGAGTTCCTCCGGCACTTTGTTTCTTGCTTGTAGCTACAGGAGTTAAGTGAGGGGGCTGGGCTTTTGTAACTTTCCACAGCATTACGAGGAAAGTTGTATCTCATGGATGGTAAGTCATGTCAATGGCGAAGACCCCGGCTGCCGACCCAAATCCGGCGTTTCTGGGGTTGGAACTGCAGGTGCTGGAATCGTGCGTAAATCAAACGTGCTGGAGTAACTAACTCAGCGGGTCAGGCAGCATCTCTGGAGAACATGGATGGGTGACATTTCGGGTTGGGACCCATCTTCAGACTTAGAAGGGTCCTGACCAGAAAATTTGCCAATCCATGTCCTCCAGCGATGCTGCCTGACCCGCTGAGTTACTCCAGTACTTTGGATCCTTTTGTGGAAACCAGCATCTGCAGTTCCTTGTTTCCACGAGTTAATCCAATACTTTGTATTTCCAGCTTTGAGTCTGTCCCGGGTCTCAAATCAGGCTGAAATTGAGTGTGGTGGGACAGGGCCAGGATTTAACTTGGTACTGAGTAGATCTATACTGCGCCGTCCACAAATCCCCTTCAAAGCATGGGAGGAGCTGAACGGGTCAGGCAGCATATGTGGAGGGAATTGGACAGAGCACAGATGCTTGTCTGACCCACAGAGTTCCTCCAGCGCTTTGTGTTTCACTCAAGATTCCAGCATCTGCAGTTCGTTGTGTCTCCTTCAACACTGGGCTACAACATCGAGTAGAACGTAACTATAACAATTCAACCAACAGAGTATTGTGTTCAGTTCTGGGCACCATGTTACAGGAAAGATGTCAAGCTAGAAAGGGTGCAGAGAAGATTTACGAGGATTTTGCCAGGAATCAAGGGTCTGAGTTCTTGGGAGAGGTTGAGCAGGTCAGCACCTTATCCCTCGGAGGGCTGGAGTATGATGTGATCTTATAGAAGTGTACAAAGTCATGAGAGGAATTGATCGGGGAGACGCACAGTCTCTTGCCCAGAGCAGGGGAATCGAGAACCAGAGGACATAGGTTTGAGGTGAGGGGGGGGAAAGATTTAATAGGAACTTGAGGGGTAACTTTTTTTTTTACACAAAAGGCGATAGGTGTATGGAACGAGCCGCCGGAGGAGTTTGAGAAACATTTAGACATGTACATGGACAGGACAGGTTTAGAGGGATATGGGCCAAACGCAGGCAGGTGGGGCTAGTGTAGATGGGGCATGTTGGTCGGCATGGGCAAGTTGGGCCGATGGGCCCGTTTCCACGCTGTGTGACTCCACTAGCTTACACTGTGTGTGTGAGTGTGCCGGCCGGCTATTCATTGTTGGTCAGTAAGACAGGGCGGTACAAGAGATTCAAAGCACGTTTAGTCCAGGAGAGATCAGACCAGTTGGCTGAGGGGAAACGTGGGCGGGAAGGAGACCCCAGATCTCCCTTGGAGTTCCGCCAGTACCTCCTATTCCCACAGAGGGAGCAGATGCCTGTCATCATCCTGCAACAGATGAGAGGGCGGCGCTCCCTGCGACCTGGGCACTTCACACAGTGAGCTACGGACCGACGCTCACTCCTCACCGACCTTCTGGCTCATCTATGGGAAGGGCAGGGAGTTGTGGAGATGGGTAAGGGAGGGGGGGGGGGTGTAAGGGGAGAGAGTTTTAGGAAGGGGCATGGGGAGGGGAGGGGAGGGAGTAATTGGAAAGGCGAGGAGTGTTTGGGGTAAAGGATGATCAGAAGAGCGGGGAGTTTTAGGCAGGGGTAAGGGGGAGGGGAGTAATTGGATGGGGGGGTTTGGTCAGGGGTAAAGGGGAAGGGGTGCAAGGGCAGGGAATTGCAGGGAGGGGAGTATTTGAAGGGAGGGGAGTATTTGAAGGACGTGGAGTTTTGGACATGGGGCGATGGGGTTTGGGAAGGGGAGTAGAGCAATTGTAAGGGCGAGACGTTTGGGGACGGGGTGATTGGAAGGGCGGTGAGTTTTAGGATGAGGGAGTAGGAGGGGGTGACTGAGGGAGGGAGTGATTGGGAGGGGTTGACTTTTGAGTGAGGGAGTGGGAGGGAGGGGGTGATTTGGAGTGAGGGGTTGGGAGTGATTGGGAGGGCTGTCTGGAGGGATTGGAAGGGCGGGAAGTTTTAAAGAGGGCGAGGAGGAAGGGGAGGGGGAAGGGTAATTCGAATGGCGGGGAGTTTTTGGAGAGGAGTCGGGGGGAGGGGGTGATGGGACGGGCAGGACTTTATTGTAAAGAGTTTGGAAGGTTTGGACCTTATTCGGTGTGCTCCACCAAGCCCCGGTGGATGTCTACAACTGGGTCATGCTCGGACTGAGCCCCCCACCCGACACAATCCCACCCGTCCTATCACCACCCGCCCGCCACTGCCCTCCCCAGTCACTGCCCTCCCCTCCCCAGTCACTGCCCTCCCCTCCCCAGTCACTGCCCTCCCCTCCCCAGTCACTGCCCTCCCCTCCCCAGTCACTGCCCTCCCTTCCCCAGTCACTGCCCTTCCCTCCCCAGTCACTGCCCTCCCCTCCCCAGTCACTGCCCTCCCCTCCCCAGCACTACATTCCCCTCCCCAGCACTACATTCCCCTCCCAACCACTCCCCTCCCCTCGCAACTACTCCCATCCCAGCCCCTTCCCCTCGTGAGCCACTCGCCACCTCCTCAATTCACTGCCATCCAATGATTCCCGCCCCTCACCAGACTCCCCGCCCCTCACTATACTTCAGTATATCACCTCCACCCACCCCCCCCCCACCCCCCAAACCACTATCCTAACCCTCCGCAAATCTCATCGCCCACCAATCACTACCTCACCCCAAACTCTCCACCATTCCAACCAACTTTAACCAACCCAACCAATCCCCCATTCCTTCTCAAAACTCCCACCCTTCCAACCAGCTCCATCCATCCCCCCATCCCCACCTTCCAACCAACTGCATCGCTCTCCCCCACCCTTCCAACCAGCAAACCCCCCTCCAAATCTTCCCACCGTCCTCTTCGCCAGGTCCAGCCCATTCAACAAGCCTCGGCCCTCTCCCCTCCCCGACGCTTTTTGTAAACCAGGCATCTTTCCAAGAGTGTCCTGTTGAGGATTTGTGCTCACGATATCATCATTAATTACTGAAGGCTCCTGAATATCCCAGAGGGAATTTGGAGCCGCTTCCAGCCCAAGGCGACGCCTAATGGCTTTGTAGTTTGGTGTTGGCAGGCCGACATGTTGGGGGTTAGTACAAGGTATGGAGCAAACTTCGCCACCGACCCTAAGTAATGACCGTCCGCCTCGCTCCACTCCCCTCAAAGCCTCCTCTCCACCCACGAAAGGTTATTTCAAAATACTCCAGAACCCGTGCCAGATAACGCCCGTGGAGTTCAGGAAAACACACACTCAATGGGTCGAGTCAAGGTGCAGTCAGGACGAATCAAGTCCAATTTCATTTGAACTATAAGCCTGGGACAGCGACGACGAGAGAGAGCAACACAGTCCAAACAATTTCACAAGGCAGGCAGTCAGGAGCAGCAGACAACTGGCCGGATTTCAGCATGCAAACCCCCCCCCCCACCCCACACACAGAAACATGTCCAACAGTCCCCAAACCCACACTCTCAAGCACATTCCGATCAACAATGTATTTTTAACCCGACTTACCGGGTAACTGGTCATACCCGTCCATGTCCCTCTGCTCTGTGGCGCTGGACTTCTTGGTCTTGCCTTTCATAATCTCTTGACAAGGCAGCGGATGGGAAGTGGGGGAGGAATATCTGCCAATTTTGCTTTTAAATTAAAAATTGGAAAGCAAAGAGCGTGTTAGCGCCCAGCAGCCGCTGATGCCGAATCCCTACTAATGGAGTATTTTGTAGGGGGCAGAGAGCGAGAGAGAGAGAGAGACTGGGTGGGGAAAATTGGGGATTAAAGTGGATCCATGGTTGAGTTATTCCTAGGAATGTTACCTTCCCTGCGATAGAACCTGCCAGTTATTTGCCCGAGGTGCTGTAGAGAAAGCAACACGGGTTCCTGTTTAGACAGCAGACTGTGGAGAGATACAGCACGGGTCTGTGTGTGTGTGTGTGTGTGTGTGTGTGTGTGTGTGTGTGTGTGTGTGTGTCTCTCTCTCCCTCCCCTCCCCTCCCTCCCCTCCCCTCCCCTCCCCTCCCTCCCTCCCTCCCTCCCCTCCCTCCCTCCCTCCCCTCCCTCCCTCCCTCCCCTCCCCTCCCTCCCTCCCTCCCCTCCCCTCCCTCCCTCACTCTATCTCCCTCTCCCAATCGCGTTGATCTTCAGCCAGCAGCAAGAAGCAGTAGTTGTTTTGATTTCACGGCGCTCTCTCACATATCTGGCTCCTTCCACTGTCATTTCATTCTCCTCCCCCCCCCCCCCCCCCCTCCTCCCCTCCCCATATCGATGTTTTTCTTTAAACAGTGCCAACTCCTGGTTTGACTTTTCCCCAAGCGTTTGCCCGCCTCAGCGTTAGACTTGCCTCCTTCCTTCTTCCTACAACACCTCTCAGGTTTTGGTGTGTGGGGAGAGGGAGAGAGAGACTCTTACTCTGGCGGCCGGCGTGTCTCGGTTTTCTTTAAACAGATTGAGGGCGCGCGGCAGAACAGAGAAGGGGGGCAGGTATACAAAGAGCAGAGAGAGGGGGGTGGGGCTCGGGGATGGAGTAACATGTGTGAGATAGATATATATATATATATATATAGAGAGATAGAGAGAGACACACAGTCAGTTCACCGAAGCGAGCACAAAGAGGGGGAGAACAATGAATAGATACAGATATATAGATAGGCACAGCCAAGGAGATACAGGCATACGGAATAGAGATACAGGCATACGGAACAGAGATACTGAGCACACAATCATATTGAACAGAGATACAGTTGTATATAACAGAGATAGTCATACTGAACATATAGCCATACTGTCACAGACGACTGTGGAGGCGAAGTTATTGGGTATTTTTAAGGTGGAGATTGACAGGTTCTTGATCAGTAAGGGTGTCAACGGTTACGGGGAGAAAGAAGGCAGGAGAATGGGGTTGAGAGGGAAAGATAGATTAGCCATGATTGAATGGCGGTATACGCCCGATGAGCCTAATTCTGCTCCTATGACTTCTAAACTTATATGGACTCCTATACTTTCCTCCCGATGGCAGGAGTGGAATGAGAGCGTGGCCAGGTGGTGTGGGCCCATCTGACAATGTAAGGAACTGCAGATGCTGGTTTTACAAAAAGGGACACAAAGTGCTGGAGTAACTCAGCGGGTCGGGCAGCATCTCTGGAGAAGGTGGATAGGTGACGTTTCGGGTCGGGACCATCTGGAGAACAGTTGCGAGAAGCGGTGGATTGAGCAGTGGGTACCTGAAACCCGGGTTCAGTCCGAACTGGAGCGACAGCTGGAGGCCACGGGCAACAAGAGAGTGGTGCAGGGAAGTGTTGAGGATACACACGTGGTTGTGGGAGTCTGAAGAAGGGTCTCGACCCGAAACGTCACCTGTTCCTTTTCGCCAGAGATGCTGCCTGACCCACTGAGTTCCTCCAGCTTCTTTTGTCTACATTTGGCTGTGGTAGCGAGTCTGGATGGCTGTGGTACCATGTCTGTGGTAGCGAACATGGTCATAGACCCAGAGAACAGCAGGAATCACAGAGGGGGAGCAGTCAGAGAGGCGTCTCACAGAAGTCCTGTCGGGGAGAGGAGAACTTCCTCGAAGCAGGCAGACTTTGAGGAGATTTAGCAATGGATTAAGCCGAAATCTAGAAGCAGGCAGCTGCAGATGCTGGTTAACACAAAAGGACACAAAGTGCTGACGTTACTCAGCGAGTCAGGCAGCATCTCTGGAGAATAAGCACATGTAGCGTTTCGGGTCGAGACCCGATTGACATCAGTCTGAAGAAGGGTCTCGACCCGGTACGTCACCCATTCCTTCTCTCCCGAGAGGCTGCCTGACCCGCTGAGTTACTCCAGCATTTTGTGTCTTCCTTCGATTTAAACCAGCATCTGCAGTTAGTTTTCCGAATCACCGCTCTTGTGCCCACGTGTCCCTGGAGAGGGAGCAGGCCATGCCCATTGGGGACACTGGAGACCTTTCCGTGAACGCTGGTCCCCGCGGGAGGAGGTTTTGAATGCTTGACGGATATGGATGACAACGTTGCAATTTGATGGTTGATATTTTCAAACTGCACAAGTAGTTTTGATTCACGCAGTACTTTGAGACTGGATTGTGCAATAAAAGCTCGTTAACGAAAAAAAATGAAAAAGAAAGTTACAGTTTAGTGTTTTGCCACCTGTACCGAGGTACAGTGAAAAGCTTTTGTTGCGCGCTATCCGGTCCAAGTATTAAGGTTAGGGGATTAACACAGAGAATAGAGATGCAGGCACAGGGAGTGGGCACGTCACCTCTGGGATAATGGATCAAGAAGTATACAGTGAACTGAGGGTTGGTGAAAAAGTGGGAAGAATATAACAGGATTAGTGTAGGGTGAGTGTAAACGGGCGTGTGATAGCCAGTACGGACGTGGTGGGATAATTTCAACTGTTTAACTGCAGTGTGAGGCTACGTTAATAGGAGCCTAC
This sequence comes from Rhinoraja longicauda, assembly GCF_053455715.1. Taxonomy (NCBI): domain Eukaryota; kingdom Metazoa; phylum Chordata; class Chondrichthyes; order Rajiformes; family Arhynchobatidae; genus Rhinoraja; species Rhinoraja longicauda. The sequence goes on from NC_135968.1 coordinate 18,524,418, forward strand.
GGAGAAAATGGAGTGAAATTTTGGTGAGAAAGATAATCTCTTCGACAGTGCAGAATCTGGAGGCAACCGTTTTCAAACTTGCCTCCTGGGAAAGGGGAGAAGAGGGAGTGATTGGGGTGAGACTGGTCCTTGATTATGCTGCTGGCCTTGCCGAGGCAGCGTGAAGTGTAGATGGATTGAATGGAAGGGAGGCTGGTTTGTGTGATGGTCTGGGCTACCTCCACAACTCTCTGCAATTTCTTGCCCTACCTATTGTATTTGAGTTTGACTATATTGTATTAGTCATATAGTTATGCAGCGTGGAAACTGGCCCTTCGGTCCAACTTGCCCACGCCAAACAACATACCCCATCTACACTAGTCCCACCTGCCTAGATTTGGCCCTTATCCCTCGAAATCTGTCCTATCCATGAACCTGTCTACTTGTTTCTTAAACGTTGCGATAGTACCTGCCTCAACTACCTCCTCCAGCAGCTGGTTCCATACACCCACCACCTAGCGTGTAAAAAGGTTAACCCTCAGGTTCCTCTGAGATCTGCCCCCCCCCCCCCCCACCTTAAAAGGTGTACACTATTATTATTATTATTATTATTCTCTATTAGTGTACATTATTATCTGATCTGTTTGGATAGCATGCAGAGCAAAGCTCTCCACTGTACCTCAGTACAAGTGACAATAATAAACCCAAAACTACAGCTTCTGTTCACACCTCAGAAACCTCTGCTCCCACCTACTGCTATGTGCCTGTACCCCACGAAAACCCTACCCTCTCCCATATCGTCCATGCTCCAACACCAGAAACCCCACACAACCTCCACTTTCAACCGAGGAATAAAGTCCCAAGGTTTTTGAGACTTACTTGCAATCTATTCCTCTCTGAAGAAGGTCATTGATTGACTTAACAATTTTTTACTGATGCCAATTAACCCACAAACCTGTCTCTAATTCTTTGCAGTGTGGGAGAAATCGGAGCACCTGGGGAAAACCCACGGGTCACAGGGAGAACGTACAAACTCCGTACAGGCAGCACCCGTGGTCAGGATCGAACCTGGGTCCCCGGCGCTGTGAGGCAGCAACTGTACCGCTGCACCACAGTGCTGCATGACTCGGTGGGCTGAAGTGCCTGTTTCCATGCGATACCTCTAAAACACTGAACCAAATGAAACTAAAACTAAGATAATGCTGAGAGGGCGAAATCTCTTCTCCGAAAAGATTGGATATCTGTTGCAATGCAAACAAAAAATAAAATCACATTGCTCTTATTGTCTCTGTGCTCCCAGAAGAAGGGTTTGGCTGCGGATGCAACTCTTCCTTGTGGCAGCTCTCTGGAATAGCGTCCCATAGGATCTGGGGAGCATTCTCCTCTGGAAAAGATGCAGAAAATCACAGACAATTATTCCCAGTCTGCAGAAAATTGCTGAGCTGCTGGTATCCTCTGCCAATGGGACTCTGTTACTTCACAAGCCTTCTCTTTTCTCATTCTGTTGCTCTCACTTAATTAATCTCTCCACCCCCAACCTTCCCACAAACACTTATTTTACTAGAGGCTCTGAACAATTCCAGTCAATCTGTCAACCAATCAACCATTAGGGCGGCACAGTGGCGCAGTGGTAGAGTTGCTGCCTTACAGCGATCCTGTCCTCGGGTGTTGTCTGTACAGAGTTTGTACAGTGCAGTGCTCCCACCCTCCAAAGATGTACAGGTTTGTGGGTTGACCGACACAAAAGGGCCTGTTTCCACACAGTGTTTATAAAGTCTAAAGTAAATGCAATCAAGTCAAACTCAAGTACAATAGAGGAAAGGGGAACTAGTGTCTGGTTGGTTGTTGGTCGACATGGGCTTGGTGGGCCAAAGGGCCTGTTTCAATAGACAATAGACAATAGGTGCAGGAGTAGGCCATTTGGCCCTTCGAGCCAGCACCGCCATTCAATGTGATCATGGCTGATCATTCACAATCAGTACCCCGTTCCTGCCTTCTCCACGCTGTATATCTGAACTAAAATAAAATAACTATTATTTTTCCAGGGACATTGAAAAAGTCAATCTTTCTGACTCATGGTTCTGCAAGCACCTTGCTAATGAGGCAAAGGGCAGCTGCACGAGGAACCAATCTTTTGACCTCAATTCTGAATCTTAATTCCTATCTGAAAATGTCCTGTTCTCTCCTAATTGATTGAAAAGCAGGCGAATCACTGTGGTGAGGACGAAGATCACCAACCACTTTGTGACTTCTTCTCTCAAACTGTGTTCATGTCATAGAAGCAGAATTAGGCCATTCGGCCCATCGAGTATCCCACCATTCAATCATGGCTAATCTGTCATTCCTCTCAACCCCAATGTCCAGCTTTCTCCCATAAACTTTGATGCCCTTACTAATCAAGAATCTTTCAATCTCCGCTTTAAAAATACCCAATTTATTTTAGTGTAAAGATATAGTGTGTAAACAGCCCCTTCGGCCCACCAGATCCTCGCCGACCAACAATCACTATTGTTATCCTACACACGAGGGACAATTTTTAGAAGCCAATTAACCTACAAACCCGCGCATCTTTGGAATTTGGGAGGAAACCGGAGCACCCGGAGAAAACCCACGCGGTCACAGGGAGAATGTACAAACCCAGTACAGACAGCACTGGTATTCAGGATTGAACCCGGGTCTCTGGCGATGTAAGGCAGCAACTCGATCACTGCGTCACTGTTTCGTCCCAATGACTTGGCCTCCACAGCCATCTGTGGCAATGAATTCCACAGATTCACAACCCTCTAACCAAAGATATTCCTCTTTATCTCCTTTCTAAAGGCACGACCTTTTATTCTGTGCCCTCTGGTCCTAGACTCTCCCCAAAGTGGAAACATCCTCTCCATGTCCAAATCTGAATTCGAAGGGAATCAACGTTGCTCCCTGGTAACTCCTGCCTGCACTCGGACTGCAAGGATAAATCAATGTGGAAGATTTTGTAGACTTGGCAATGTTCCCTGGAATAGAGCCATCAAGTCGTACAGCACAGAAACAAGCCCTTCAGTCCAACTTGTCCATGCCGACCAAGATATCCCATCTAAGCTAGTCCCACTTTCCTAGGTTTGGCTCTTATCCCCCAAAACCTTTCCTATCCATGTAGCTTTCCAAGTGTTTTTTAGATGCTGTTATAGTACCTGCCTCAACTATCTCCTCTGGCAGCTCATTCCATACACCCACCACAGTGGAAAAAGTTGCCCCCTTAGGTTCCTATTAAATCTTTCTCCTCTCACCTTAAACCTATGTGCTCTGGTTAGTGATTCCCCAATCCTGGGTAAAAGCCTCTGTGCATTTACCCTATCTATTTCCCCTCATGATTTTATACACCTCTATAAGATCACCCCTCAGCCTCCTGCATTCCAAGGAATAATGTCCTACCCTGCTCAGCCTCTCCTTATAGCTCAAACCCTCGAGTCCTGGCGACATCCTCATAAATCATCTCTACATTTTTTCCAGCTTAATGAATACAGAACACTAATTGAGGTTTTGAAGTTGAAACATAGATGTTAAGTGGAAGAAGGGTATTGTGCACAGTTTTGGTCGTACGACTATAGAAAAGATGGCAATAAGCTGGAAAGAGTGCAGAAAAGATTTACGATGATGTTGCCAGTTCTTGAGGACCTGAGCTATAGGTAGAGGTTGGGCAGGCTGGGACTTTAGTCGTGGATCGCAGGAGGCTGAGGGGGTGATCAAAAAGAGGTATATCAAATCATGAGGGGAATAGATAGGGTGAATGCAGTCTTTTACCCAGGTAAAGGAATCAGGACCAAGAAGACAGAGGTTAAGGTGAGAGGGGAAAGATTAATTAGGAGTGGGGCAACTTTTTCACCCAAAGGGTGGAACGAGCTGCGAGAGGAGATAGTTGAGATGGGTAAAAAAACATTTAAAAGACATTTGGACAGGAACGGATAGGAAAGATTTTGAGATATATGGTACAAATGCAGGCAAATAGGACTATCTTAGATGGAGCACCCTGGTCGGTATGGATGGGTTGGGCTGAAGGGCCTTTCTCGAATGCTGTATAATTATTAAGTTGGAAGGAGAGAAACTATTCTCACTGTTAATGAATCCAGGGCAAGATATATCCTGTAAGTTAGAGCCAAGGTTTTGGAATAGAGCCATAGAGTGATATAGCAGGGAAACAGGCCCTTCAGTCGAACGCCTCCATGCTGACCAAGATGTCCCATTTGCCCACATTGTGCCCATATCCCTCTAAACCTTTCCTATCCACATACCTATTCCATTTTCTTTTAGATGCTGTTTATAGTACCTGCCTCAACTACCTCCTCCAGCAGTTCATTCCATGTACCCACCACCCTCTGTGTGAAAAAGTTACGAATTATATCTTAACTCAGGTGAGAGTTGTTAGGAAGCCTACGCTGTAATTGGTTACATGTTGCTAATCAATGGGATTAATGGATCTGGGGAAAGGTGCATATATTAGAAGTGCTCGTTCCAAATGGAGATTGATAGGTGTCTGGAGATTAAGGGACATGGGAATCAATGAATGTGGCAGTGAGGAAAGTCAACCGTGATCCCGATGAATCGTAGAGCGGGACTAAAGGGCTGAAGTGTTAGTTCAGATATCCAGTGCTCACAGATATCCAGTGCTCACAGATATCCAGTGCTCACAGATATCCAGTGCTCACAGATATCCAGTGCTCACAGATATCCAGTGCTCACAGATATCCAGTGCTCACAGATATCCAGTGCTCACAGATATCCAGTGCTCACAGATATCCAGTGCTCACAGATATCCAGTGCTCACAGATATCCAGTGCTCACAGATATCCAGTGCTCACAGACACAAGGAACCACATATGCTGGAATCACGAGCAAAACACAAAGTGCCGGAGGAACTCAGTCGGTCATGGATCATCTGTGGAGGGAATGGAAATATAACGTTTCAAGTTGGGGCCCTTCTTCAGACTGCAGCATCTGCAGTTATTTTCCCCTGAGGTTCAGAGTAAACTGACAGCTAATTATCTCTTTGTTGTTTATGGGATCTTGTGGGATGGAACTAAACGACTGCCTTTTCTGTTTAATGATTCTAGCTCGAAAGAGATTCGGAAAAGGAAAATACTTTGTCAGGTAAGAATAGAAATGGAGAGATTATACTAAATATGTGTAGGCAGGAACTGAAAATGTTGGTTTACATTCGAAGATAGACACAAATTGCTGGAGTAACTCAGCGGGTCAGGCAGCACCTCCGGAGAAAAGGAATAGGTGATGTTTCGGGTAGAGACCCATCTTCAGACTGAGAATCAGGGGAGGGGGAGACTAGAGGTAAGAAAAGGTACAGAACAAATCAGAGCCAGCACCGATGGCCAAGGAAAGGTGGAGCCCACAATGGTCCTTTGCTGCCTGTGGAAGAGGTGATAACGAAGGGATACGAATAGTGAAACTAATGCAACTAGGGTGGGGAGGGACGGAGAGAGAGGGAATGCAAGAGTTACTTGAAATTAGAGAAATCAATGTTCATACCGCTGGGTTGTAATATGAGGTGCTTTTCCTCCAATTTGCGTGTGGCCTCACTTTGACAGTGGAGTATGAATATTTCATATCACTCTAAAACTCTGGAAAAAAAACTGCAGGTGCTGCGATCTAAAGAAGTGTTCTGACCCAAAACGCCATCTTTCCATTCCCTCCACAGATGATGCCTGACCAGCTGAGTTCCATCTGCACGAGGGGGAGTGGGGAGGGAGGGGTGAGTGATGAGGGGGGGGGGGAGGGAGGGAGTGGGGAGAGGTGAGTGATGGGGAGGAAGTGGGGAGGGAGGGGTGAGTGATGGGGAGAGAGAAGTGGGGAAGGAGGGGAGGGGACTGAGGGGTGTGATATGGAGGAGGGAGGAGGAGTGGGGAAGGAGAGGCGAGTGATGGGGAAGAAGGGAGAGAGTGGGGAGGGAGGGGAAGGAGGGGTAAGTTATGGGGAGAAGCATGGGGTAGGAGCGAGTGACGGGGAGGTGGGAGTGGAGGGAGAGGGATATGAAGAGTTAGTGATGGGATGAGAGCAGGAAAGGAGGGGGGAGTGAAGGGGAGGGGAGGGAGTGGGGAAGGAGGGGGGTGTGAAGGGGAGGGGTGGGAGCGGGGTAGGAGGGGGGAGTGAAGGGGAGGGGTGGGAGCGGGGTAGGAGGGGGGAGTGAAGGGGAGGGAGGGAGCGGGGAAGGAGGGGTGAGATGGGGAGGTGAGATGAGGGCTGTGGAGGGATGTGAGGGGGGAGTGGAATAAGGGGGCAGATGTGTACACAGGAGGTTAACTGGGTTGTGAATTCCAGACTGAGGGTGGTGGGTGTGTGGAACGAGCTGCCAGTGGAGGTAGTTGAGGCAGGTACCATAACAGCATTTAAGACATTTGGATAGGTGCATGCATAGGAAAGGTTTAGAGGGATGTGGGCCAATGGTGGACAGGTGGGACTAGCCTAGATGGGGCAGCGTGGTCGGAATGGGTAAGTTGGGCTGAAGGGCCTGATTCCATGCTGTATGACTAGAGGACTCTACAACTAACACAGTGACACGGTAAGATGCAAACACTTTCTGAGCCCACTGAAAAATACCGAGATTTTATTCCCTCCACAGATAGTTCAATAAGCAATTTAATAGCAATTTGCCAGTTATTTTAATCTTGCGATAAATTTCCACTCAAGCAGTGTGCTAACTTTGTTTTTATTCTAATCTTCAGTTGCCTATTCAGCCCGGGATGGATGGGAGGCAACCGCAGGGAACAGATCTCCCGTTCCATTAATTAGGCCCAACCTGTCTCTCTGTATCTCTGTTCCTCTTCGCTGGTTCAATTGCCAATTTACCGCCCAATTATAGGGAGGATTTCTATTCTGCGGCCCCAAGCGTAAGGAAAGTCTGACACCTCTGGTCAATGCTGTTGTCATCTGCCTGATTGGGGACTGGAAGGAAATAGAATCAAATCAAGATCACAGATTGAGGTGGTGTGGGATTTACAGTAAAGCTCTGCTCAACCAACACTGCCTGATTGTATCCATTGTATAGTCTTTGCTACGCAAACAAAGCATTTACACTGTACCCCGGTACACATGACAATGATAAACACAATGAAATGAAACAAAACTAAAGCAAATTAAAATAAATGAAACTAAGCTAAGCTAAATTAAATGAAAGTAAAGTAAAGAAACTAAACTAAACTGGCTGTAGCCTCTGATAGACACAAAGTGCTGTAGTAACTCAGCGGGTCAGGCAGCATCTTTGGAGAAAAGGGATGGGTAACGTTTGAGTTGGGACCTTTCTTCGGAATGAAAGTGGTGGGGGGGGGGGGGGGGGTGGGGAGGATGGAGAGCTGGAGGCAAGAGAAAACCAGGACCAATCACATCTTCCCTCGTCTTAGCTCTCGACATTGTTTAGTTTAACTTAAGAGATACAGCGCGGAAACAGGCTCTTCGGCCCACCGAGTCCGTGCCGCCCAGCGATCCCCGCACACTAACACTATCCTACACACACTAGGGCCAATTTACAATGATGCCAAGCCAATTAACCTACAGACCTGAACGTCATTATATCCCTCGAGTTCACACCTTCCCGAGTCCGAGGGGTGTGAAGGTTGAATTTTCTAATTTTAAGTGACTTCTACCCACGTTCTCCTCCCTCCTCCCCCCTCCCCGTTTAACCAGTTCCTCAGCTAACCACATTGCACCTCTCTTGAGCTCACACCTTCTCAAGCTCCACACTTGCCCTAGCCAGTGAGCGAGTCCCACATTCTCACCATCTCTGGGTAAACTGGTGCCCCTTGAACAAGCGAGGGTGGCCGCGGTGGAGCTGCTGTCTTACATAGCGTTTCAACTACATACTAACCAGAGACCCAGGTTCGATCCCGACTACAGGTGTTATCTGTACAGAGTTTATACGTTCTCCTCGTGACCGCATGGGTTTTCTCTGAGATCTTCGGTTTCCTCCCACACTCCAAAGACGTACAGGTATGTAGGTTAATTGGCTTGGTGTATGTGTTAATTGTTCCTAGTGTGTGTCGGACGGTGTTGACGTGTGGGGATCGCTGGTCGGTGCGGACTCGGTGGGCCGAAGGGCCTGTTTCCACGCTGTATCTCTTAACTAACCTCTAGAGTCTGAAGACGGGTCTCGACCCAAAACGTCACCCATTCCTTCTCTCCAGAGATGCTGCCTGTCCCGCTCAGTTACTCCAGGTTTTTGTGTCTATCTCTTGAGTTGATACCTTCACATCCTGACCTCTACTTTTGATCACGGCACAAGGGTTACCCTATTAGGCTACTAATTAGAAGAAGAGTCCGTAGAGTCTGAAGACGGGTCTCGACCCAAAACGTCTCATCCTTTTTTCTCCAGAGATGCTGCCTCACCCGCTGAGTTACTCCAGCACTTTGTGTTTCACTCAAAATTCGAGCATCTGCAGTTCATTGTGTCTCTACTATACAACTGCAGTGCCTTCCAAGGTAGGGTATTATTGCATGCCCTACCTTCCGAGGAGGTTAGGTGGTAACGGTCTCTCCATTGAACTGTGGAGAGCACATCTGTCCAGATGCCTGAGGAAACACCAAGGTAGGCACAAGAAGATCCCACGTTCACACCAGAGCATCAACTCCGTTAAAATGCCCCTTGTTACTCGGCATCAAAATGTAATTTCTTTCTGATGGTTATTTTAAAACTAATTGCCTCTGCTACTTAATTCTAAGCACTTCAGTGAAACGAGTAAGCGTTAATTAAAAACCAAAGTAAATCTTTATTTAATTTTTGATAAGATTTGACAGCTCTGGGATTTGGTGCTTTTTCAAAGCTCAGAAGTTTTGGAAACCAAAAGAAAAGTGAAATCATTGCTAATTTATTCTGGATAAGGTTGATGCCTTACCTGTTCTGTGAGCGTTTGAAGACATGGTGTGAAGGGAGCATCACTCTGTATCCAAATCACTTATTTTCTTTTATATTTAACCCAGCCTTCTCCATTTCATGTTTTTGTTGTCGAGATACAGCGTGGTAACAGGCCCTAGGTTCATCTCTCATCCTCCTGCTCTCCAAGGAATAGAGGCCCAGCCTACTCACCCTTTCCCTATGGCTCACACCCTCTAGTCCTGGCAACATCCTCGTAAATCTTCTCTGAACCCTTTCAAGTTTGACAATATCTTTCCTATAACATGGTGCCCAGAACTGAACACAATACTCTAAATGTGGTCTCACCAATGCCTTATACAACTGCATCATGACCTCCCAACTTCTATACTCGATACTCTGACTGATGAAGGTCAATGTGCCAAAAGCCTTTTTGACCACCTTATCTGCCTGCGACTCGATCTTCAAGGAACCATGCACCTGTACTCCTAGGTTTCTTTGCTCTACAACACTCCCCAGAGGCCAACCATTCACTGTGTAGATCCTGCCCTTGTTAAAGGTCGCAAAATGCAACACCTCACATTTCTCTGTAATAAATTCTATCAACTATTCCTCAGCCCATCTGGTCAATCGATCAAGATCCTGCTGCAATCTTTCACAACCATCTTCACTATTTGCAAAACCACCCACTTTTATATCATCAGCAAACTTGCTAATCTTGTCCTATATGTTCTCATCCAAATCATTGATGTAGATGACAAACAATAATGGGCCCAGCACTGAACCCTGAAGCACACCACTAGTCACAGGCCTCTGAGAAGCAACCTTCCACCATCACCCTCTGCTTCCTTCCATGAAGGCGATTTGTTATCCATTCAGCTATCTCTCCTTGGATCCCATGCGGTCTGATTTTGGCATTGCGTTCAGCAGACACTGTGGGCTGAAGGGTCTATTCCTGGTTGTTCCACCCTTTCAATCATCGCTGATCTATCTTTCCCTCTCAACCCCATTCTCCTGCATTTGCCCCATAACCCCTGACACCCTCACGAATCAAGAATCTCTCAATCTTCGCCTTAAAAAATACCCAATGACGCCCTGTACAGTCGTCCGTGGCAATGAAGTTCACAGATTCATCACCACCCTTCTCAACTCCTTTCTAAAGGTATTTCCTTTTAAGACTGTGCCCTCGAGTCCTAAACTCTCCCATCAGTGGAAACATCCCCTCCACACTCAGCGCAGCATTCGATACAGTGGACCACACCATCCTTATTGACCGTCTCCGGTACGCGGTTGGCATTGATGGCACTGCCCTGAGCTGGTTCGCTTCGTACCTCAAAGATAGGAGTTTCGCCATCAACATAGGCAGTTATTCCTCTGCTCCAGCTAGCCTCTCCTGCGGAGTTCCACAAGGCTCAATCCTAGGCCCCATTCTCTTTTCTCTATACATGCTCCCCCTTGGCCAAATCATTCAAAGGCACGGCATTTCTTTCCACTGCTATGCCGATGACACTCAGCTTTACCTCCCCCTGAAACCCAACAACCAGTCAAATTTAAACAGCCTCTCACACTGCCTTGAGGACATAAAATGTTGGATGGCACAGAACTTCCTCCAATTAAATGAGAGCAAGTCTGAGGTCATCCTATTCGGCCCCCCCGACTCCATCAAATTGATAACAGGCAGTCTTGGAAGCCTATCCTGCCTAGTCAAACCGCATGTCAAAAACCTCGGCATGATATTTGACTCTGCATTAAAATTTGATAAGCAAGTCAACGCTGTGGTAAAAGCCAGCTTCTTCCAACTTCGAACCATAGCTAAAATCAAACCTTTCCTCAAATTCGACGACACAGAAAAAATCATTCACGCTTTCATTTCCTCCCGCCTAGACTACTGCAACTCCCTATACACTGGGATCAGCCAATCTTCCCTGTCCCGCCTGCAACTGGTCCAAAACGCCGCAGCGAGACTCCTGACGGGTACCCGTAAAAGGGACCACATCACCCCGATTCTGGCCTCTCTCCACTGGCTCCCTGTACGGTACAGAATCAACTTCAAGCTCCTCCTATTCACGTATAAAGCCCTAAATGGACACTCCCCCCCCCTACATCAAAAATCTTCTAACCCCCCTCTCTAACTCCAGGTCCCTCAGATCGGCCGACTTGGGGCTATTCACTATCCCACGGTCTAGGCTTAAACTCAGGGGTGACCGCGCTTTTGCGGTTGCAGCTCCTAGACTGTGGAACAGCATCCCTCTCCCGATCAGAACTGCCCCCTCCATCGACTCCTTTAAGTCCAGGCTCAAAACATATTTCTACTCCCTAGCGTTTGAGGCTCATTGAGGAGGCGCTGTCAACTGTTTGAGTGCTACTGTATGTTTTCATTTTTTTTTCTATTGGAACCTAATCAAATGTACAGCACTTTGGTCAACGTGGGTTGTTTTTAAATGTGCTATACAAATAAAATTGACTTGACTTGACTTGACTTGACATTTACTCTATCCAGGCCTTTCACTATTCATCTGAATGCCTTCACACTTCTCTCTGGATCCCTTGTGCCTGAGATCTCCACTTGTCCGCACCTCCCACTCACTGTGGTCAGGAAGGGCATGCAACTCACTGAACTGAACTATCAGTCCGTACTGTCCCTGCTCTGGGAGTGTGTGATGGGGCAGTGTAGAGGGAGCATTACAATGCAACCTAGTTAAGAACGAGCCTGTGTGGCCATTATATAGAACATGTATTTCAATTTTCTCATCGGAGTGGATTACTTTGATTGTTTCTGATGGTACATAACATTCTGACAGATCAATCAATGCACTGTAATCCTTCTTAACGGCGTATTATTAGAATGACCTATTTATGCTGCAGCCTTGGGTTAAAAAAAAACAGTCTCCTGGTCTTTAGCAGTCTGGATTTCAAGCCATGCCATTCAACCCACTGTTCTCCGATTCCTCGGCTAGCCATGCCGATGTGAGTGAGTGCGGCTGCAGGCCAGATGCGCGATGCGTGGGGTACAGAACAAGGCAGTTTGATGCCAGGTCTGTGTGAGTCAGACACTGGGACCGGTGACACAAGAGACTGCAGGTGACGGAATGTGGAGCAAAACGCAACCTGCTGGAAGAACTCAATGGGTCAGGCAGCATCTGCGGAGAGAATGGACGAATGGCTTCATCAGACCCTGGACTAGCATGGTTGACCTCACGTGATCTGAGTTAGAGATGGGAAACAAAATCAGCCTACATTCTAATCCTGACTACATACAGTCTCCACTCTTGATACAATGTTCACTGCATGTGTTCCTGATATATTGTTGAATTTGCTTTGAATTATATATATATTTGTTTTGAATTTATAATTTGTTTTCAATTTTATATATATACACATATATATTGGGTGTATATATATATATATATATATATATATATATATATATATATATATATATATGATTCTGTGATCAATGAGAAATGTTTTTGTTGATATATATATGCATCAACGCATCTTGGTTTGTTTATATATACATACATACATACACACACATATATATATACACAGTCCATTCAGAAAGTATTCAGTCCCCTTCACTTTTTCCACATTTTGTTAGGTTTAAGATCAGAGGGGAAAGATTTAATAGGAACATGAGGGGCAACCTTTTCACTCAGAGGGTGGTGGGTGCATGGAGCTGCCAGAAGAGATGGTTATGGAAGGTACTGTAACAACATTTAACATTGTACTATAGCTAGAAATTCTTTCCTACTTTCATACTTTCTGTATTCCTTGCTCTTTGAGTAAAGGTTACAAGATTGCAAAAAAATGGCAGAGATTTGTAGATGTAGCCCAGTCCACCACACCGTTCAGATTCCCCACCATTGACTCCATCTACACCTCACGCTGCCTTGTACATGGATATAGGCCAAATATGGGCAGGTGGGATCAGCGTCAATGGGGCATGTTGGTCGGCATAGGCATGTTGGGCCGAAGGGCCTGATTCTATGCTGTGTGATGCTATGACTCCATCAGCAAGCTTATTAACCAGTGTCTACAACCAAATCGTTTATATAAATTATTAAAAGGTTTGAGTCACCAGGATTGATGCATCTGGCACACCATTCATTATTTCTTGGCAACCAGAAAAAGATCTATTTATACGTACTCTCTGTTTCCCATCACCAGCCAGTCTTCTATCCACACCAATGTGTTACCTCCTACACCATTTTATCTCATTTTCCACAACAACCTCTGCTGCAGCACCTTATCCACTGCCTTCTGGAGATCCAGGTATGATACATCCACTAGTTCCTCTTTTATGCACAGAACTCCAATTAAGTGGGTGGCACGGTGGCGCAGCGGTAGAGTTTCTGCCTCACAGCTCCAGACGCCCGGGTTCGATCCTGACAATAAGTGCTGCCGGTATGGGATTTGTCTGTCTTCCCTGTGACCACGAGTGTTTTTTCTGGGTGCTCCGGTTTCCTCCTGCGCTCCAAAGAAGCGCAGGTTTGTAGGTTAGTTTTCTTCGGTAAAATTGTAAATTGTCCCCAGTGTGTAGGATAGTGTTAGTGTATGGGGATCGCCGGTCGGCGCGAGCTCGGTGGGCCGAAGGGCCTTTTTCCGTGCTGTATCTCTAAAGGAAAGTCTAAAATGGTTAAGCAGAATTTCTCTTTCACAAAGCCATGATGACTTTCCGTGGTTGCCTTCATTTTCTCTGAAGTGTCTGCCATGAAATCTTTAATCACAACATCTTCTATCGTTTTCTCTCTGACAGGTGTTAATGAATTGGCCGGGACTTTCCTGCTTTCTGTCTCACTTGCACCTTGAGTAAAAGGTATGTCCGCAAGAAATTGCAGAGAGTTGTAGATGTTGCCCAGTCCACCACACAGATTAGACTCCTCACCACTGACTCCATCTACATCACGTTGCCTCAGAAAAGCATCCAACATAATAAATCACTTGTCCCATCCCGGTCATTCATAGAGTCATAGAATCTTACAGATTGGAAACAGACCCTTCGGCCCAACTTGCCCACAACAGCCCACATACCCCATCAGTACTAGTCCTACCTGCCTGCTTTATATCAGACCATATCCCTCTAAACATGTCCTATCCATGTACCTGTCTAAATATTTCTAAAACATTGTGATAGTACCTGCCTCTGGCAGTTCGTTCCATCCACCCACCACCCTTTGTGTAAAATAGTTAACCCTCAGGTTCCTATTAAATCTTTCCCCCTCATCTGAAACCTATGTCCAGTGGTTCTCGATTCCCTTACTCTGGGCAAAGTTCCTTCTTCTCCCTGCTCCCGTTGGGCAGAAGGTACAGAAGCTTGAAAGCGCGCACCACCAGACTCAGGAACAGGTTCTTCCCTTCTCTTAACAGGCTTAAGCTAGGGTACTGTCCAATTCACCTCATCCTCATTGCGGGCATTGGACTATGTCTATGGAACTGATGCGCTACAATGCTGAGAACTATATTCTGCACTCTGTATCTTCCCCTTTGCCCTACCTATTATCCTTGGGTTTGACTTGTTTATATTTATGTAGAGTATTATCTGATCTGATTGGATAGCATGCAAAACAAAGTTTTTCACTGTACCTCGGTACACGTGTTAATAATAAACCTAAACCTAGAAGCAAAACCTGTGCATTTTCCACCATCAGTCAAGCTGTGCAGAAGTATGAAAACATACACCTCCAGTTTCAGGGACAGTTTCTTCCCAGCTGTTATCAGGTAACTGAACCATCCTCTCACCAACTAGAACAGTCCTGACCTCCCATCTACCTCATTGAAGACTCTCAGACTATCATTAATAGGACTTTGCTGGACTTTATCTTGCACGAAAAGTTATTCCCTTTATTCTGCATCTGTGCGCTGTGATTGGGATCATGTGTAGTCTTTCCTCTGACTGGATAGCAAAAGCTTATCACTGTACCTCGGTACACGTGACAATAATAAATTAAACCAAACTCAACCTTTTTTTATGCCACTTTCCAGTCGAATGGCAATTCAGGGAAAAAACGGGGAATTTTTGCAGCAAAACCCTTTGTACTCTTTTGTGTTCTTGTATCCAATGGAGAGTTCCACTGCACATTCTTTCATCAGAAGTCAATGCAGAATTGTGCTTTTGCTCTCAGTGTACAAGGAGAAACTGGGTTGAGTTGATGCACAGGAGAGGGGTTGAACTGATGGAGAGGAAAAGGAACTTTCTGTGGAGCATTAAACCACAGCCGTTAGCTGTAACTTCTGCATTGAAAATATTATTTCCCTTTCTTAATACTTAATTTATAAATCATTTGATATTCTGCTACTGACTGGATCTGTAATCCTCCCTTGACCTGAATTTGTTCTTGTAAAACTATTCATCCCGTTCCAAGCTGTTTTCCTGTAGATATAATGAACTGGAGATACTGGTTTGTAGAAAAAGACACAAAGTGCTGGAGTAACTCAGCAGGTCAGGCAGCTTCTCTGGAGAATGTGGATAGGTGACTTTAGGCGTTTGAGTTAGAGTGCAGAAACAGGCTCATTGGCCCACCGAGTCCACGCCGACCAGCGATCCCGTAAACACTAGGTAGTGTAATTATATAAAGGTCTGGTGTTTGTCGGTGGGGTCATGGTCCAAGGATAAGTAGGAGGAGGTGTCTGAGAATTGTCATCTGGCGTAAACACTAGGGACAATTTACAGTTTTACCGAAGCCAATTAAGCTGCAAACCTGCACATCTTTGGAGCGTGGGTGGAAACCGGAGCACCCGGAGATAACCCATGTGGTCACAGGGAGAACATACAAACTCTGTACAAACAGCACCCATAGTCAAGATCAAACCCTGGTCTCTGACGCTGTAAGGCAGCATCTCTACAGCTGCGCCGCTGTCTGGCAATGTTTCGGTTCAGAACCCTTCTGAGTGTGAAGAAGGGTCTCAACCCAAAAATGTCACCTATCCATGTTCTCCAGAGATGCTGCCTGACCCGCTGAGTTACTCCAGCACTTTGTGTCTTTGCTGTTGCCTTTGCGCTGGGGTTGGAGTAGGGAGGAAGACCCAACGACATCCTCTCTGGGGACAGCTCCTCACAGGAACATCGGACGTCACCATGATTGGTCACGTGACCATTCGGCCATCGCCAGTGGTCTCGGCAAAGCATGGGGTTGGGGATGGCCTCATCGGCCCTGAGGACTTGGACTGTGTCTAGGAATGGAGCACATGTACAGAGTGAAGGTGAACTGGGATGGCAGCATCAATATGTGTTGCAGAGACAAGAGCTGAGGTTGGCAGCTCACCAGAAGCTGACTCAGAGAACAGCACCAACTCTGGAAAATAAAGAGAGACAGGAGATTTAGACATTATAAAGATACAGACGCTCACTGAGTCTGGGCCGACCAGCGATCACCCCGTACACTAACACCATCCTACACACTAGGGACGATTTACAAATTTACAGAAGCCAATTAACCTGCAATGCCGCACGTCTTTGGAGTGTGGGAGGAAACCAGAGCACCTGTGGTCAAGGAGAATGTACTAACTCCGTACAGACAGCACTCATAAAGTCAGGATCGAACTGTCGTCTTTGGCGCGATGAGGCAGCAATTCTACCGCTGTGCCACTGTGCCGGCCCAAATATGGCGCAAGAAATTTCACAACTTTACGTCCTGGCATCTGCTTTGCCATGGTCGACATTGGGTTTCAGAATGTTGACCACAGTTTGATGTCCGCATTGGCGAGTTGGGCCAAAGGGCCTGTTTCCGTGCTGTATGACTCTATGATAATGAAGGGCCATTATAGAGCCATAGAGCGTGGAAACAGGCCCCTCGCTAATCTTGCTCACACCGACTAACATGTCCCATCCACACTATTCCCACCTGCCTGCATTTTGCCCATATCACTCAACATTGTCAGGCAAATGCAAGAAAATGAAATTAGTTTACATCTGGCACAGTGGGGCAGCGGTAGAGTTGCTGCCTTACAGTGCCAGAAACCCAGGTTCGATCCTGACTACAGATACAAACTCAGGGAGAGTTTGTACGTTCTCCCTGTGGCTGAGTGGGTTTTCTCCAGATGCTCTGGTTTCCTCCCACACTCCAATGACGTTCAGGTTTGTGGGTTAATTGGCTTCTGTTAATTGTTCCAAGTGTGTCGGATAGAACTTGTGTACGGGTAATCGGCGGTCGACGCGGACTCGGTGAACCAAAGGGTCTTTTTCCACGCTGTATCTTTAAACTGAACTAAACTAGATGGGGTGTTGTAGGAAGAAACTGCAGATGCTGGTTTAAACTGAAGATAGACACAAAATGCTGGAGTAACTCAGTGGGACAAGCAGCATCTCTGGAGAGAAGGAATGGGTGACGTTTCGGGTCTGAAGAAGGGTCTCGACCCGAAACGTCACCCATTCCTTCCATTCAGAGATGTTGCCTGTCCCGCTGAGTTAAACTAGATGGGGCATGGGCTAGTTGGGCCAAAGGGTCTCTGTCCGTGCTGTGTGACTCCATGCCCCCCATGGGTTTGAATGTTGCGGGATCCAGCCCCATCAAAAACCAGACATGGCGTGTGTGGGACTGGACTAGAGTGGGTGGACCTGTACTATGTGACTCTGCACCTTGAATCCAGAGGGAGAGACGTTGAGCGCTGAGGAATAATAAATAGTGGTGCCCTGGGGAGGTTTGAAGGAACAAGGTCCAAGTGATTTAACTGCATTGAAGGGACCTTGACATCTGATGCCAAACTGAGTTAACAATGCTTTTAAATGAATCTCTGCCTAAGTGTAGACTCATGGATAAAAGATTGATGAGATACAGGATAGCACGCTTGATGGAATTATCTTTGCCAGATACCCGAGGCGTGAGTTTAGAGACAGCTCCCTGCCACTTCAACCAAAATTGATTTCTCCATTATAGGCTGCGAAATTAACCCCTTAATCTGAGGTTTTGGTCACCATGTTATAGGAAAGACGTCAGGCTGAAAAGGGTGCAGAGAAGATTTACGAGCACGTTGCCAGAACCCGAGGGCCTGAGCTACATGTGGAGGTAGGGCAGAATAGGACTCTATTCCTTGGAGCGCAGGAGGATGAGGGATGATCTTATAGATGTGTACAAAATCATGAGAGCAATAGATCGGGTAAATGCACAGATTTTTGCCCAGAGTAGGGGAATCAGGAGCCAGAGGACATAGGTTTAAGGTAAGGAGGGAAAGATTTAATAGAACTGAGATGAGGAAAAACTTTTTCAGTCAGAGAGTTGTGAATCTGTGGAATTCTCTGCCTCAGAAGGCAGTGGAGGCCAATTCTCTGAATGCATTCAAGAGAGAGCTAGATAGAGCTCTTAAGGATAGCGGAGTCAGGGGGTATGGGGAGAAGGCAGGAACGGGGTACTGATTGAGAATGATCAGCCATGATCACATTGAATGGCGGTGCTGGCTCGAAGGGCCGAATGGCCTCCTCCTGCACCTATTGTCTATAACATGAGTGGTAAGGATGGTGGGTGAATGGAACGAGCTGCCGGAGGAGGTAGTTGAGACAGGTACTATCATAACATGCAAGAAACGTTTAGACAGGTACATGGATAGGTTAGGTTTAGAGGGATAAGGGCCAAATGCAGGCAGGTGGGACGTGCAGATGGTGTATGTTGGTTGGTGTGGGCAAGTTGGGCCAAAGGGCCTATTTCCACATTGTATGAATTTATCAAAGTCAAAGTCAAAGTCAATTTTATTGTCAATCCTCAGCCAGTTTACACAGACAGAAAATCGAAATACCGTTTCCCACAATCCCGAGGAACAAAGTGCATAAAACTAAGTTAAAATTAAAAAGGCACAGCAAACAACAATCAACATAAAATATAAAATATAAAATATAGTCACTTCAAATGCGTTAAAATTTTTTTTTTAAAGTGTCTGGTGCTGGATGTGCGTGTGTGTGGGGTGTTAAAGTCCAGGTCCAATAGGGGCAGGGGAGAGAGGAGGAAGGGAGGGGAGAGAGTTTAGCATCCTGACAGCCTGGTGGAAAAAACTGTTCTTTAGTCGGGTGGTGCTTGACCTCGGGCTGCGAAACCTTCTCCCTGAAGGCAGGAGGGTGAAGAGGCTGTTGGAGGGGTGGAAGGGGTCACCCACAATGCTCAATGCTTTGCGGGTGAGGCGGGTGGTGTAAAGGACCAGGAGTGTTGGGAGTGAGGCGCCAGTGATCCTCTCAGCAGTGTTCACTATGCGCTGCAGGGTCTTGCGGCTGGAGGCTGTGCAGCTTCCGAACCACACAGTGATGCAGCTGCTGAGGATGCTCTCGATGGCGCCTCGGTAAAAAGTGTACATGATGGGTGTGGGGGCTCCCGCTCTCTTCAGTTTGCGGAGGAAGTAGAGGCGCTGCTGGGCTTTCTTGGTGATGGACGTGATGTTGTTGCTCCAGGAGAGATCCTCGGTGATGTTCACCCCCAGGAATTTGGTGCTGCTCACCTGCTCCACAGCAGCACCATTGATGGTCAGTGGGTGGGGGTGTTGGGTGTGCGTTCTCCTGAAGTCGACAACAATCTCCTTTGTTTTCTCCACATTCAGGAAGAGATTGTTGTCTGTGCACCACGCGGCCAGCTGGTCCACCTCCTTCCTGTAGTGGGTCTCGTCGTTGTTGCTGATGAGACCCACCAATGTTGTGTCATCCGCAAACTTGACGAAGTGGTTGGAGCTGTAGGTGGGTGTGCAGTCGTGGGTCAGCAAGGTGAAGAGCAGGGGGCTTAGCACACATCCTTGTGGGGCACCCGTACTCAGCGTGATGGTGTCCGATGTGTTGCTGCCGACCCGTACGGACTGGGGTCTGGCAGTGAGGAAGTCCAGCAGCCAGTTGCAGAGAAGGGGGCTGAAGCCCAGATTTGTTAGTTTACAAACCAGCTGCTGGGGGATGATGGTGTTAAATGCTGAGCTAAAGTCTATGAACAGCATCCTAACATATGAGTTTTTAGTGTCCAAGTGGGTGAGGGCTGGGTGTAGAGCAGAGGAGATGGCATCCTCAGTGGACCGCTTAGCTCGATATGCAAACTGAAACGGGTCTAGGGAGGGGGAGAGGTTGGATCTGATCTGCTTCATGACCAGCCTCTCGAAGCACTTCATGATGGTTGAAGTCAGCGCTACAGGGCGGTAGTCGTTGAAGCAGGATGGAGAAGACTTCTTGGGCACAGGTATGATGGTGGTTTCTTTGAAGCACAAGGGAACAACAGCCTGGCTCAGGGAGATGTTGAAGATGTCTGTGAGGACATCTGTGAGCTCAGCTGCGCAGTCTTTTAGCACACGACCAGGAATGTTGTCAGGTCCAGAAGCTTTCCGGGTGTTAATCCTTAGCAGTGTGCTCCTCACACTGCCTGGAGACAGACAAATAGCCTGGTCGTTGGGGGGGGGGAGTTGTTTTCTGCGCAGGTGTGTTGCTCTGTGCTTCAAAGCGTGCGAAGAAGCCGTTGAGGTCGTTCAAGAGAGAGGTGTCACTGTCACAGGTCTGTGGTAAGGGTTTGTAGTCCGTGATAGTCCTAATACCCTTCCACAGGCTCTGTGTGTCTCTGCTGTCACTGAAGTGGGCTGTGATGCGCCGGGTGTAGTGTTGTTTGGCTTTCCTGATGCCACTGGAAAGGTTGGCCCTGGCTGCTCTGAGACCGGCTGGATTGCCCTCTCTGAAGGCAGCGTTGCGGACCCTCAGCAGCCCATGGACCTCCCCTGTCAGCCATGGCTTCTGGTTAGCCCGGATGGTGATGGCTCTGGTGTGGGTCACATCGTCAATGCATTTGGTGATGTAGCCTGTAACTGTCTCTGTGTATTCCTGAATGTTGGTTGTGTTGTTGTATGTTGCTGCCTGCTTGAACATGTCCCAGTCTGTAGTCTCAAAGCAGTTTTGGAGTGCAGCTGTGCTGTCCTCTGACCACACACGTACCTCTTTTGAAACCGGTTTGGTGACTTTCACCCGGGGTCTGTATGCCGGTTTCAGCAGAACGGTGAGGTGATCAGAGAGGCCGATGTGGGGGAGGGGGGAAGCCTTGTATGCTCCTTTGATGGTCGTGTAGACAAGGTCCAAGGTGTTGTTTTCTCGTGTTGGGAAATCAACATGCTGGTATACTTTGGGCATGACAGTTTTTAGGTTAGCATGGTTGAAGTCCCCAGCTACGATGATTCTATGAATGAGTCTGCTTTCTGATTCCTCGTGTCTTACAAAGATAAAACAGTGCAGCACAGTGACAGGCCCTTCGGCCCACAATGTCAGTGCTGAACATGGTGCCAAGTTAATCTCCTCTGTCTGCACGTGATCCATAATCCCTCCATTCCCTGCATATCCATGTGTCTATCCAAAAGTCTTTTGATTAAAGCCACTAACCTATCTACTTCCACCCCAACCCCCGGTGGTGTGTTCCAGGCACCCACCATCCTCTGTAAAATAAACACCCGTCATAAATCTCCTTTAAACTGTTCCCTATGACCTTAAAGAACATGGAACATCGAACAGTACAGCACCGGAGTGAGCCGTTCAGCCCACAATGCTTGCACCAAACATAATGGCAAGTTAAACTGATTTCACCCATCTGTACATGATCTACGTACCTCTATTCCCTGCATATCCATGTGCCTATCCAAAAGCCTCTTAAACACCGCTATCGTATCTGCCTCCACCACCACCCCTGGCAGTGCGTTCCAGGCCGCCACCACCCTCTGTGTAAAATACCTTGCCCCGGCACATCTCCTTTAAACTTTGCCCCAATCACCTTAAAGCTATGCCCTCGAGTACCCTGGGAAAAAGGTTCTGACTGTCTACCTGTCTTCGCCTCTCGTAATTTTCTACACTTCCATCAGGTCTCCCCGCAACCTCCAACATTCTAGAGCACACTACGGTGAATGTGATTGATCCCATTGGAGAAGTTTCACACATTGTCCAATATTTTTAAATTCCCTAGCCACTCCCACAGTTTGCAGGCGTTGGATCTTGCCGTGCGTAAAGCATACACTAGATGAACAGACAAGACGAGATGAATAGGAAAGCATTTTATCGGGATGCATCAGAGCCCAGTTTGGGAACAGCTCCATGCAAGACCACATGAAATTGCAGAGAATTGTGGACCATCACACAAACCAACCTCCATTCCATTGATTCCATTTACACCTCACGCTGCCTCGGCAAGGCCACCAGCATAATCAAAGACGAGTCGCACCCTGGTCACTCTCTCTTCTCCCCTCTCCCATCGGGCAAAAGGAACAGAAGTGTGAAAATGTACACCTCCAGATTCAGGAACAGTTTCTTCCCAGCTGTTATCAGGCAACTGAACCATCCTATCAACAACTAGAGAATAGTCCTAAACTACTATCTACCTCATTGGAGACCGTTAGACTGTCTTTGATCAGACTTTACTGGCTTTACTGGAATAACTCAACGTTATTCATGTTATTCCCTTTATCTGTAGCTGAACACTGTGGATGGATCGATTGTAATCATGTATCCTCTTTTCACCGACCGGTTAGCACACAACAAAAGCTTTTCACTGAACCTTGGTACACGTGACAATAATCTGAACTCAAACTCAATAACTCCTGTAAGTTTGAAGAGTTTAGAAAGGAACTGCAGATGCTGGTTTATATCAAAGAAGGGTACCTACCCGAAACGTCACCTATCCATGTTCTCCAGAGATGCTGCCTGACCCATGTTAAGTTACCCCAACACCATGTGTCTATCTCCGATGAGTTTGATTTGAAAGGGGGGGGGGGGGGGGGGGGGAGGAAATTACTTATCACTGTGGTGGTGTCTCTCACTGGGAGCCCACACTGAGCCCTGATCAGCAGAGTGACAGCAAGAAACAAGATTGTGAATGTCATTACTTAATTAACGTTTGTGGATGGAGTGAATAAATTCCAGTGCCGGGTTTGTTTACGGATTGATTGAGCTGTGTGGTTTAAAGACTGGCATATTAAAGGCCATCAGAATCTTAAACACCTCGAACAGTAATGAAAGGTCAGGCGTCCAATTGATTTTCATATCGTGCCTTATCTTGTGGGTGAGAGAGTCCTTCCACCAATGATGTTGTGCGCCTTTTATTTCCCCTCTCCCCACACCAGTAATATCCAACCTGGCCCGATCCCCCCTCTCATCATCTTTATCATCCAATGCGGTCCAATCCCACTTTCCACCATCTTTCCCCACCGCCCTTTAATATTCTACCTAGTCCAATCCCCCCTTCTCCATCCTTTACTATATATAGCATGGAAACAGGACCTTCGGCCCACCGAGTCCACACCGACCAGCGATCATCTGTACACCTGGTTTATCCTACACATTAGGGACAATTTACAGAAGCCAATTAACCTACTCCCCTATACCTCCTCTGCCTCTCTATCCAAACTCACCACATCGTTTCTGTGATACTCCAAATGCGGCCTAACTAAAGTCTTTCGACTTTAGAGATACAGCACGGAAATTGGCCCTTCGACCCACTGAGTCCGCGCCCACCAGCAATCACCCTGTACACTAGCACTATTCTACACACTAGGGACAATTTTACCAAAACCTATTTAACCTACAAACCTGTACGTCTTTGGAGTGCATGAGGAAACCAGAGCACCTGGAGAAAACCCACACGGTCACAGGGAGAATGTACAAACTCCGTACAGATAGCACCCGTAGTCAGGATCCAGCCCATGTCTCTCGGGCTGTGAGGCAGCAGATCCACACCTGTGCTAGTGTGCCGCCCCTTTCACCCAGGGCCAAACTGTTCTTTTAAAGAACACTTAAATAGGTGGAGAAAATTCCCACACAGTTGAGCTTGCAATTCCTGTAAACAATCCTCATTAGTATATTGTGTTGCAAAATATCAACCCCCCTGGTCTTGCGACTAGTTAATAATTCAGTCTAATTATCTGGTGAGACATTCATAGCAGTTGCACCTTGTTAATGAGGTGTATTGTGTGCTGGTATGTTGGATGTGCCAAGCACCCAGGTTATAGATTTTATTTGTCACAATGATGTCGACAGCCGGTGGGATTGTTAATATTTGATATTCCGTTCTTCAAGCCGGTTCGCAATCTGCCTATCCTGTAACAGGTGCCTCAGCTGGAAGCCCACGTCTGAAGGGAAGGAGATGTGGGGTGTAGACAGGGCCGTCTCAGCCCGTCCATCATGGGGGTACCTCCCACCCCACCATCTAAAGCATCTGCATCAAGCACAGCCTCAAGAAGGTGCATCTATCGTCACGGGTCCCCACCATCCGGGCCGTGCCCCCTTCTCGCTGCTGCCGTCAGGCAGGAGGTTGCAGAGGCCTGAGGTCCCACAGCAGACACCATGTGGACTGAAGGATTGGGTAGGTTTAGAGGGATATGGACCAAACGCAGGCAGGTGGGACTAGTTCAGATAGGACGTGTTGGTTGGCGTGGGCAAGTTGGGCCGAAGGGCCTGTTTCCACGCTGTATGACTCTAATGACCACCATGTTCAGGAACAGCTACTTTCCAGGAGATGCAACACCTGTCCCTTTACCTCCCCCCTCGACTCCATCCAAGGACCCAGGTGACACAGAGGTTCACCTGCACCTCCTCCAACCTCATCTATTGTATCCGCTGCTCTAGATTTCAACTTCTCTACGTCGGCGAGACCAAACGCAGTCTCGCCGATTGTTTCACTCAACACCTTCGCTCAGTCCGCCTTAACCAACCTGATCTCCCGGTGGTTGAGCACTTCAACTCCCCCTCCCACTCCCAGTCTGACCTTTCTGTCATCGGCCTCCTCCAGTGCCATAGTGAGGCCCACCGGAAATTGGAGGAACAGCACCTCATATTTCGCTTGGGCATCCTACAGCTCAGCGATATGAACATTGACTTCTCCAACTTTAGGTAGTTCCTCTGTCCCTCTCTTCCCTTCCCCCTTCCCAGTTCTCCCACTGTCTTCCTGTCTCCACCTATATCCTTTCTTTGTCCCGCCCCCCTGACATCAGTCTGAAGAAGGGTCTCGACCCGAAACGTCACCCATTCCCTCGCTCCTGAGATGCTGCCTGACCTGCTGAGTTACTCCAGCATTTTGTGATCCTTTCCTACAACCACCAGGTTCTTGAATTGACCCTGATCCAACTATGGACCACCCCTTGCACTACCGTGGACTTTGAGGGAATGGACGGGCGATGTTTCGGGTCGGGACCCTTCTTCACCGACTGATGAAGGCAAGCATCCCATGCGCCTTCTTACCAGCCTCTGCATTGTGTGGAGTGAGGATAGTTCTTTGCACAAACCAATTACTGCTGAAGTCTGTCATCAGTCCATGAATGACATCACTAATACAAACGGCGTGAATGCGTGGGCCCAGGGGGTCTTGTGGATTTGGCTGCATCCCATTTTTCCTTAATCGGCACTGATTTTCCAGACTTTCCATAGTCTGTGCCTCCTCTATAGAAAATGAACAGATGGTCAGGAAGTCACACAATAACTGGAGGGGGTTCAACTATATCAATGCTTAAAGCAAGCAGAATGCAACACGAGCAGTTGGAGACATGTCGAACTGCTCTGTTCAGGGTATTTATTCCTCATTTTGCCTGGTTTCATTTACTTCTCTCAGATCCGCTTTTATCATTAACGATGGAATGTTGTCTCTTTTATCTTGCACTGCAGACTAATGAGATTCAGCGGAACAGGCACATCGCTTAGAGATAAGACCATAAGATTTAAACCATAAGACACAGGATCAGAATGAGGCCATTCAGCCCATCGAGTCTGCTCCACCAATGGTCATGACTGATCTAAATTTCCCTCTCAACCCCATTCTCCTGCCTTTTCCCCATAACCTTTGACACCTGTACTACTAATCAAGAACATTTCAATCTCCGCTTTAAAAATACCCAATTACTTGGCCTCCACAGTCGTATGTGACAATGAATTCCACAGATTCACCACCCTCTGACTAAAGAAATTCATCCTCATCTCCTTTCTAAAGGTATGTCCTTTTCATCGGATGCTCTGGCCTCTGGTCCTAGACTCTCCAACTAGTCAAATGCTCATCGTACGTTAACCCAATCATCCCCGGGATCAGGCCAGGTCAGTCCATATTTAGAATATTGTGAACAGTTTTGCACCTCATATCTGAGAAAGGTGCTGGCACCGCAGAGGGTCCAGAGGAGGTTTACGAGAATAATCCCAGGAATGATTGGGTTAATGTATGAGGAGCATTTGACAGTTCTGGGCCTGTACGCGCTGGAGTTTAGAAGAAGGGGGTGGACCTCATTGAAACTTACCTAATAATGAAAGGCCTGGATAGAGGGGATGTGGAGAGGACGTTTACACTAGTGACACTAAACTAAACTAAACCAAACTAAACTAAGCTAAACTAAACTAAACTAAGCTATTCAATTGTGCTTTATTGCTTGCTTGCAATCTATTGCTTGCAGTTCTGGTTGTCCCATTACAGGAAGTATGTGGTGGCTTTGGAAAGGGTGCACAGAGATTTACCAGAATGTTGCCTGGATTAGGGGCATCAGCTACAGGGAGTGGTTGGACCGACAAGGATTGTTTTCTCTCGAATGCAGGAGGTTGCGAGGAGACCTAATAGTAGTATAGACAATAGACAATAGGTGCAGGAGTAGGCCATTCGGCCCATCGAGCCAGCACCGCCATTCAATGTGATCATGGCTGATCATTCTCAATCAGTACCCCGTTCCTACTTTCTCCCCATACCCCCTGACTCCGCTATCCTTAAGAGCTCTATCTAGCTCTCTCTTTAATGTATTCAGAGAATTGGCCTCCACTGCCCTCTGAGGCAGAGAATTCCACAGATTCACAACTCTCTGACTGAAAAAGTTTTTCCTCATCTCTGTTCTAAATGGCCTACCCCTTATTCTTAAACTGTGGCCCCTGGTTCTGGACTCCCCCAACATTGGGAACATGTTTCCTGCCTCTAATGTGTCCAACCCCTTAATAATCTTATACGTTTCGATAAGATCCCCTCTTATCCTTCTAAATTCCAGTTAGTTAAACGTGACAATAATAAAGCTGAACCTAAACCTAATCAGAAATAATCTCAACAAAACTAAATGGTGCGGCACGGTGGCGCAGCGGTAGAGTTGCTGTCTTACAGCACGAGAAAGCCGGGTTCGATCCTGTCTAAACGGACAGTGTACGTTCTGTCAATGTACGTTCTCCCATTGACTTGTGTGGGTTTTCTCTGGGTGCTCTGCTTTCCTCCCACACTCCAAAGGCATACAGGTTTGGAGGCTAATTGACTAGGTAAAATGGTAAATTGTCCCTTGTTTGTATAGGAAAGTGTTAATGTGTGGGGATCACTGATCGGCGTGGACACCGATGGCCAAGGGCCTGTTTCCGCTCTGTATCTCTAAACTGAATTATACTAAAAATGACTGGTGAAGAACAGAGCAGTGGAGGGAGGGAAGGATTGATGCTCTTGTGAAAGCCAGGAGATAATCAAATAAATAACAAAGGACTAATAACATGAAAACTGCCGTAAAGGGATGGAAAGATACACTATGACCGTAACTCAGCCGATGCAGCACTGTAACTAGGGGAAACAGATAGCTCGATAATTTGACATTAGGATGGATGGAGCTACAAGAACATTATCGTTCCTGTAGTCAATCTTCCCCACTACTCCCAGGCCATTTGTATCACACTGATGCGATTCAGTTTTTCTCTTTGTTTATCTTAATAGTCATCCAGCACAGAAACAGGCCCTTCGGCCCAACTCGTCCATGTCGACCAAGATGCCCCTGCTATGCCTGTCCTACGAAACCTTTCCTGTCAGTGTGCCTGTCCATTTGTTTTTGAAATGCTGTTATTGTACCTGCCTCAACTATCTCCTCCGGCAGCTCGTTCAATACACCCACCACTGAGTGAAAAAGTAGACTCTCAGGTTCGTATTAAATCTTCCCTAAAGCTGTTCAGAACTCACTAACTAGTCACAAGTAATGGGCAGCTGATAAACGCTTGAAGAGCAATCACCGACAAGCTACAAGAGCGGGGAATTAGGAGTATATCAACAGGTCCATTTGAGGCCGGTATGGACCAGATGAGCTGAATAGCCCCCTTCTTCTGGTTTCTGAGGTTCTACTACTTTAATTGAAAGGAAATGTTAATATTCCTTCAGGCGGCTTGTTTTTTAACAAGTCTTATGTTGGGGAGGAATGTGCACCACAGGAATTAGCTGGAACACGATTACTGGGCTGTGTCAACTCCATCACTGTACTTCTCTCGACTGGCGAGAGATTCCTGGATAAATCGCCACCCACAACCACCTCTGGTTATCGATTCATCAACCAGGACATGGAGGGAATGGAGGGGGGTGGATCATGTGCAGGCAGAAGAACATTACAGTAGAATAGAGAACAATACAGCACAGGAACAGGCCCTTCGGCCCACAATGTTTGTGCTGAACATGATTCCAAGTTAAACTGATCTCATCTGCCTGTACATGTCCCTGCACATCCAAGGAAGGAAGGTGATGACTGGAAGACGGGTCCATGCACATGCTCGCAATCCCCATCCACCAACGACTCAGAAATAAGTATTTAATTGGTTCTGACTGCTTGCCTCTCTGTGGTCAGAGGGTCGAACCTGCTCAGCACTGACACCAGGCTACAGGCAATGACCACTGTCAGATGATTAATCATGACCAAGGTAGCAAGGCAGCAGGTCAACTGGGGGCGAGCACAGGTTTGTGAGCAGAAAGCTGATTAGAATTAATGGGAGAGATTTCTTCACCCAGCAGAGATGAACTGAAGGAGCGATGCTCTTAAAGGATCCATCGTATAAGCATTTGGAGACATTGTGGGCAGACGTCGGGACACAAATGTGAGGTACTGCTCTTTGGGAGGTTGCATGTAAGGAGAAATTATACAGTCAATGGCAAGAGTCTTAACAGCGTTGCTAAACAGAGGCATCTTGAGGTCCAAGACCATGGCTCTCTGAAAGATACAACACAAGTAACTAAAGTTGTAAAGAAGGGGATAGGTATACTTTTCGTTTTTAGTTTAGAGATACAGTGCGGAAACAGACCATTCGGCCCACCGAGTCTGCACCAACCAGCAATCCCTGCACATTAACACTATCCTACACCAGGGACAATTTTTTTACATTTATACCAAGCCAATTAACATTCAAACCTGTACGTCTTTGGAGTGTGTGAGGAAACCAAAGTTCTCAGAGAAAACCCACGCAGGTCAAGGGGAGAACATACAAACTCCGTACAGACAGCACCCGGATTGAACCCACATCACTGGCGACAAAGAGGGAGGAGGGGTGATCTCGTAGAGGCCAGCTAAGCTGCAGCAAGTAAGAATTTCATTGTTCTATTCTCCATACATATGACAATTAAACACTCTTTACTCTCGGCTGGGAATAATTGGGTTGTGCAGTTGACCAAAATCCAATTGGGAGAGGGTATTTGTTCCCCTCAATAAAGAGTATCACACCTCATGATCGTTAAATAAATGTTATTTCCTCTGTAAAGATTGTTACA
Source organism: Rhinoraja longicauda (assembly GCF_053455715.1). NCBI lineage: Eukaryota > Metazoa > Chordata > Chondrichthyes > Rajiformes > Arhynchobatidae > Rhinoraja > Rhinoraja longicauda. Next base: position 18,553,677 of record NC_135968.1, read on the forward strand.
AGCTCAAGGTTTTCCGGATCCTCTCCTTTTTAAATTACTGCAAGAAAACTATTGATTTATCACAAGTATTGGTCAAGGCCTTGTTATCCAAAATCAATAACATCTGTCCCTTGGAGATTGCGTTTGTGTTCAATCTAATTTTTCTTGGGCAAGGTGGAACAGGGAAGAGGAAAATTGCCTCACTCTCCTGCAGTGCCTTTCACTGAAATAATTTGGAAGGTCGACACAAAATGCTGGAGTAACTCAGGCAGCATCTCTGGAGAGCAGGAATGGGTGACGTTTTGGGTCGAGACCCTTTCTCAGACTTTTTTCTACACTAGAATTTTGAAGCGTTGTTATCAACGAAACATAGGAATTGCAGCATCCAGGTTGATCACAGCCAATCTTTGACTGCAACTTTCCCAGTATAGGTTTGTCCTCAATTCACTGAAATGTCACTTAGTTTAACTTAGAGATTCATCGTGAAAACAGGCCGTTTATCCAACCGAGTCCGTGCCGACCATCGATCATCCGTTCACATTGGTTCCATGTTACCCCCACTTTCTTATCCACTCCCTACACACTAGGGGCAATTTATAGAGGGTCAATTAACCTACAATCCTGCACGTCTTTGGAATGTGGGAGGAAACCGGAGCACCCGGAGAAAACCCACACGGTCAAAGGGAGAATGTGCAAACTCCGCACAGACAGCACCCGAGGTCAAAATCGAACCCGGTTTTCTGGTGCTTTAAGGCAGCAGCTCTACCAGCTGTTGAAACAACAGAAACTAAATGTTTCTCAAGCAGAACACAAACTACTGGAGGAACTCAGCGGGTCAGGCAGCATATGTGGAGGGAGTGGAAAGACAAATGTTTTATGTTGGAACCTTTCTTCAGACTGATTCCAACCCAAAAAAAACATCATCTGTCCATTCCTTCCACAGATGCCACCTGACCTTCTGAGTTTCTGACCCGCTGAGTTCCTGCAGCATTTTGCATTTTGCTCAAAACTTTAGACTTTAGAAATACAGTGTTGAAACTGGCCCTTTGGCCCACCGAGTCCGCACCAACCAGCGATCAATCCATACACCAGCACTATCCTACAAGGAACAATTTACAGTCATTTAACCTGCAAACCTGTACGTCTTTGGAGTACGGGTGGAAACACCGGAGCACCCGGAGAAAACCCACATGGTCACAGGGAAAACGTACAAAAACTCTGTACAGACAAGTACCCATAGTCAGGATCTAACCCGAGTCTCTGCGCTGTAAGGTAGCAGCTCTACTGCTGCTTCACCGTGCTGCTCAAGAGTCCAGCATCTGCAGACTCTTGTCAATAGACAATAGGTGCAGGAGTAGGCCATTCGGCCCTTTGAGCCAGCACCACCATTCAATGTGATCATGGCTGATCATTCTCAATCAGTACCCCATTCCTGCCTTCTCCCCATACCCCCTGACTCCGCCATCCTTAAGAGCTCTATCTAGCTCTCTCTTGAATGCATTCAGAGAATTGGCCTCCACTGCCTTCTGAGGCAGAGAATTCCACAGATTTACAACTCTCTGACTGAAAATGTTTTTCCTCATCTCAGTTCTAAATGGCCTACCCCTTATTCTTAAACTGTGGCCCCTGGTTCTGGACTCCCCCAACATTGGGAACATGTTTCCTGCCTCTAACGTGTCTAACGCCTTAATAATCTTATATGTTTCGATAAGATCTTGTGTTTCTCTAATGCTTCTGAAATTATTGCCTTAATACCCATTCTGAATTTTGTTCCATGTGATCAGTGCTCCCAAGTTAAGGACAGAAACTTCTCTTAACTTAATGTCTGCTGATTCAAGCCTGCTCTTTATACCCACAGGCAACGATCAGAATGGTTGTCCTTCTATTGAAAATGATTGAAACTCAATTCACTTAAAACATTGCCGGCACTGACAGGGAGGTTTAAAATCTCCTCGAGTCTCTTGGCTTACGATGATGACAGTGGTCCAAATGCCCTCTGTACTATAGTTTGAGGGATGCAGCTCTACACTGCCTCGATCAGCAATTCCAATTCTCCCCATGCGCATGAAATCATTAAAAAAAATCAGTATCAATAACATCAGGATGAGGGGTGATCTCATAGAGGTGTACACAATCGTGAGAGGAATAGATCAGGTAAATGCACAGAGTCTCTTGCCCAGAGTATGGGAATTAAGAAGGTGTCATGTGTACAGGTACAGTGAAAATCTTTTTTTGTTGAGTGACGTCCAGTCAGCGAAAAGACTATACATGATTATAATCGAGTCATTCACAGTGTACAGGATAATGTGAATCACATTTAGTGCAAGATAAAGCCTGGTTAAAGATAGTCCGAGGGTCTCCAATGAGGCAAATGCTGGGTCAGGGCTGTTCTCTAGTTGGTGGTAGGACGGTTCAGTTGCCTGATAACAGTTGGGAGACACTGTCCGTGAATCCGCAGGTGTGCCTTTTCACACTTCTGTACCTCTTGTATGGTGGGAGAGGGGAGAAGAGGGAGTGACCCGGGGTGAGACTGGTTCTTGATTATGCTGGTGGCCTTTCCGGGATGGCGTGAGGTGTATGTTGCAAATCTGGCACCATTTCAGAGAAGAAATCAGTATTTTGGCTCAATGACTCTTCCTGTAGCCAGCTGTGAGGAGAGATTGTTAAGGGATAGTTACTTAGCACCTAGGAAACTATAGCCTCTGTAGGAATCTGTGAAATTCTCTGCCTCAGAAGGCAGTGGAGGCCAATTCTCTGAGTGCATTCAAGAGAGAGCTAGATAGAACTCTTAAGGATAGTGGAGTCAGGGGGTATGGGGAGAAGGCAGGAACAGGGTACTGATTGAAAATGATCAGCCATGATCACATTGAATGGTGGTGCCGGCTCGAGGGGCTGAATGGCCTACTCCTGCACCTATTGTCTATTGTCTATTGCCTCTCCTGAAAAGACTGAAAGATATGTAATCTGCTCAGTGACTCAATTTTATTCTTTACTATGTGTATGTAACCAAATTATTAGCATCAGAATTAGAAGCACTCACCATCAATAATATCAACAGCAAAGTAAATTAAATAGAAGATTCACAATTCATATGTTAATGTAGAAAGCAAAAACAAGACAATCTTCAATATATTTAAATCTGTAATCTAATTCTAAAAGTGAATTGCCTATTTGATATGCTTGATATGCAAATCAGTTCAGAGATACAGAGTGGAAACAGGCCCTTCGGCCCAACGAGTCAACACCAACCCCTTCACACTGCTGTACAGGAAAGAACTGCAGATGTCTCCCTTCACACTGCTTCTGTGTTATCCCACTTTTTCATCCACTCCCTACACACTAGGGGCAATTTTACAGACCAATTATACAAACCTACAAGACTTTGGGATGTGGGAGGAAACCAGAGCACCCGGAGGAAACCCACGCGGTCACAGGGAGAAGGTGCAAATTCCACACTGACAGTACCCGTGGTCAGGATTGAATCCGGATCTCTGCCGCCGTGAGGCAGCAACTCTACCTGCTGTGCCACTGTGTCACTCTCTCCTCATCTGACACCCTTTTTGTCCCCGTACCACCTCTAGCCTGTGTCACTTACTCCACCCAATCTGCCAATTAACCTCCCCCTCGCCTGCATCCACCGATTACTTGCCACCGCTCTTGTCCAGCTTTATCCCACCTTCTACATTCAGTGTGAAGAAGGCAACCCACCCCTCCCCTGTGTCGACCTATTACCTGCCACACTTTGTCCTGCCTCTCCTCTTTCCCAGCTTTCTTCTCCCCCTTCTGCAATCAGTCTGAAGAAGGGTCCTGACCCGAAACGTCACCTATCCATGTTCTCCAGAGATGCGGTCTGGCCTGCCGAGTTACTACAGCACTTTGTGCCCTTTTGTGTATTAACCGGCATCTGGAGTCCTTTGTTTCAACATATCATATCATATCATATCATATATATACAGCCGGAAACAGGCCTTTTCGGCCCTCCAAGTCCGTGCCGCCCAGCGATCCCCGTACATTAACACTATCCTACACCCACTAGGGACAATTTTTACATTTACCCAGCCAATTAACCTACATACCTGTACGTCTTTGGAGTGTGGGAGGAAACCGAAGATCTCGGAGAAAACCCACGCAGGTCACGGGGAGAACGTACAAACTCCTTACAGTGCAGCACCCGTAGTCAGGATCGAACCTGAGTCTCCGGCGCTGCATTCGCTGTAAAGCAGCAACTCTACCGCTGCGCCACCGTGCCGTCCCAACCCGTACACACACCATCTGTCTGTTCCCTCCACAGATGCTGACTGACCCGCTAGATTACTCCTGCATCTGCAGTCTCTTGTGTCTCCACTGTCATATTGTTTGTGGAGTCCTGCTGCGCGCACTGTGACTGGCACGCTACAAGTCTCCTTGCTTCTAAAGCACCTCAGTGGTTGTGGAGCATGTTCGGACATTGTGAAATTGTGACTTTATCAGGGACCAACACCAACCTGGCCACACTCTCATTTCACAGTCTGAAAACTGTAACGTCCAGGTTCAGGAATAACTTCTTCCCAATAACCACCAGGCTCCTGAACACTACACGACACCAACGACACCACGGACTGTCTTGGTTGTATTAAGGACTTCAGGCTTTGGTTTTGCACTCATGTTTTTTAAAATGTGTTGAACTTTTTTGTTCTTTATTGTGTTATCTTACCAACACCCATCAGGTTAATGAACATATGACTCCAGCTAATCTCCAGATTACAAACTGCCTGGGATGCCCTTGGGACTTTGGGCTTTGTTTTGTTTTTGCACTATATTGTTTTTTTCTAAATTTATTGAACTTTTTTTTGTTTTATTACATTATCTTTAGTCTTCCCTTTAGTGATACAGAGTGGAAACAGGCCCTTTGGGCCACTGAGTCCACACGACCAGCGATCACCCTGTACACTGGCACTGCCCCACACACTGAGGACAATTTACAATTTGTAGAAGCCAATTAACTTACAAACCTGTACGTCTTGGGAGCGTGGGAGGAAACCGGATCACCCGGAGAAAACCCACGTGGTCACAGAGACTCAAACTCCGTACAGACAGCACCCATTGTCAAGGAAGGGTCAAGGAAGGGTCTCGACCTGAAACGTCACCCATTCCTTCTCTCCTGAGATTACTCCAGCATTTTGCGGCACCCGTGGTCAAGATCGAACTTGGGTCTCTGGGGTTGTCAGGCAGCAATTCTACCGTTGCCCCACTGTGACGCTCTTATTAAATTTATTGAATTTTTTTAAATTGTGTTATCTTGTCAACAACCATTGAATACTATGAACTTCAACTAAGCTCCAAACTCTGAGCTACCTTGGTTGCACGAGGGACTCTGGGCTTTGTTTTGTTTTTGCACTGTATTTTTTTTCATAGAATGAACTTTTGTTTGTTGTATTATCTATTGAGTATTGTGTTTACAAACCTGTTCCGTTTTGTACATTATAATAAAATACTCTTGACTCTCTCTCATCTCCTAGCGATCTATCAAGTGCTGTCTGTAGAGACTTGATAGAGCTGTACAAAATCGTGAGAGAAATAGATCGGACAAAGTCTCTTTCCCAGAGTTGGGGAATCGAGAACCAGAGGACATAGGTTTAAGGCGAGGGGAGAAAGATTTAATAGGAACCTGATGGGTACCTTTTTTATACAAAGGGTGGTGGGTATATGGAACGAGCTGCAGGTGGAGATAGTTGAGGCAGGTACTATCGCAATGTTTAAGAAACATTTAGACAGGTACATGGATAGTATAGGTTTAGAGGGATATGGGCCAAAGGAAGGCAGTTGGGACCAGTGTAGATGGGACACGTTGGTCGGTGTGGGCAAGTTAGGCCGAAGGGTCTGTTTCCACACTGTGACCTGTTATGTTGCTGCAAGTAAGAATGTTATTGTTCTGTTTTCAGTACATATGACAACTCACACTCTCCAATGATTGAGAGTATACAACTTGATTGGCCTTAGCTGTGATGGCAACTAAAATCAAACCCCCCCCCCCCCACCACCAGTCAGCTCCTCGGCTGTAACTTGAGGTCTGCTGCTTGTAAACCTACTCTCTGCAGCACGAGGACAAGTGAGCAAAGTGAGGACATTTCTTTTGCAGACAAATATTATTTTGGGGCGGCGTAGTGTTGCAGCTGGTTTAGCCGCTGCCTCATAGCACCAGAGACTTGGTTGCAATCCTGACCTCGGGTGCTGTCCGTGTGTGGAGTTTGCATGTTTTGCCGGTGAACGCGTGGGTTCGCTCCGGGTGCTTTGGTTTCAAAAAGACGTGCAGCGTAGTGGGTTAATTGGCCCTCTGTAAAAGTAGATGGCACCAGGCCGCGGCGACTCTTTGTGTGCTCTTCCCAGAGAAGGCTACCACCATCTGATTCAATCACTCTACTCTTTTAACTTCAGTTTGGTTTATTGTCACGTGTACCTAGGTACAGTGAAAAGGGCTTATGTTGCATGCTATCCAGTCAGTGGAAAGACTATACATGATTACAATCAAGCTGTCCAGTGTACAGATACATGAGAAAGGGAATTACATTTAATGCAAGGCAAAGTCCACTTAAGTCTGCTTAAAGATACTCTAAGGGTCTCCAAAGAGGTAGGTGGTAGGTCATGACCACTCTCCAGCTGGTGATAGGATCGTTCAGTTGCCTGATAACAGCTGGGAAGAAACTATCCATGAATCGGGAGATGCGCACTTTCGCACTTCTGTACCTCTTGCTTGATGGCAGAGGGAAGGGAGTGACCGGGGGTGAGACTGGTCCTTGATTATGTTGGTGGCCTTGCTGAGGCAGCGTGAAGTGTAGATGGAGTCAATGGAAGGGAGGTTGGTTTGTGTGATGGTCTGGGCTGCATCCACAATTCTCAGCAATTACCTGCAGTCTTGGACGGAGCTGTTCCCAAACCATGCTGTGATGCATCCTGATTAAATGCTTTCTGAGGTGCATCTGTAGAAACTGGTGAGAGTTTTTGAGGACCAGTAAGTATAGATCTATTGTACTTGACTTTGTACTGATCATATCTATGCATGGCATATCTGATCTAGTTAGATGGCATGCGAAACAAAGCTTTTCACTATCTTTTGGCACACGTGACAATAATAAAACCAAATCACTCCCAGTGTATAGACAATAGACAATAGACAATAGTTGCTGGAGTAGGCCATTCAGCCCTTCGAGCCAGCACCGCCATTCAATGCGATCATGGCTGATCACTCTCAATCAGTACCCCGTTCCTGCCTTCTTCCCATACCCCCTCACTCCGCTATCCTTAAGAGCTCTATCCAGCTCTCTCTTGAAAGCATCCAACGAACTGTGGGTGAGAAAGTAGGACAACAGAACTAGTGTAAACAGGTGGTGGTGGTCGGTGTGGACTATGTGGGTCAAAGACCATAGGACATAGGAGCAGAATTAGGCCATTCCGCCCATCTAGTCTGTTCCGCCATTTGATCATGGTTGATCTATTTTTCCCTCTCAACCCTGCTCTCCTGCCTTATCCCCGTAACCTTTGACACCCTTACTAATCACGAATCTATCAATCTCCGCTTTAAAAACACCCAACGACCCGGCCTCCCCAGCGTCTGTGGCAATGAATTCCAGATTCACCGACCTCTGGCTGAAGAAATTCCTCCACGTCTCCATTCTAAAGATACGATCCTTTTATTCAGGAAAAGGGCCTGATTCCAAGTTGTATCTAAACACTAAAGAGACTATCTTGCCCTGATCTCCGCCATGATTGCAGGTTAGCGATTTGTAAGAGGGCAGAGAAACCAGATGATTACAGCAGTACAATTGTATACTAAGCCTCTCTGAGTGGCAGTAATGTGCACTTAGGCACCGGAGGAGCCCAGGTGTAGGGCGGGACAGGGTGCAGGAAAGCACCAGGGTTGAATAGCGCAGAAGGGTGGAGAAATGTGCCGTCACATCACACACAACTTATAATTAACAGCAGGCGGTCTCACTGTGTTGATCATTCAATGGAATTCATTAGCCTGTGCGTGGCCTACAGTAATTCCTGCATTAAATCACACCACTGACTCCTCGCACCAACACCAGGATCAGATAAACATCTTTGGAAGAGTAAATCCTTTGATTTTGCAGCGGAAAGCTTCAATAGCAGTCCCCAGCTGTTGCAACCTCTCGCTGTTTCTCTCCTCACAATTCATCTCTTCCCAGCGGCAGCCAAAACTTTCATCTCCCCATTCTATTTTTAGATCGGAGCTGCAGGGAATGAAAGGGCAGAGGAACACTCTTCTGCAAAAGGAACCTCGATCTGACGCTAATTTTCAGATTCATGGATATTTAACAGTGAAGGGAGATGTGGAGACAGGAAGAGGGGCAAAAGGAACCTCTTGGGGCATGGGTCACTGAACGAGCTCCCTCTATACACTGGTCAGAGCAGGGACAGATACAGAGTGAAGCTCCCTCTACACTGTCCCATCACACACTCCCAGGGCAGGGACAGCACGGGTTAGGTACAGAGTGAAGCTCCCTCTACACTGTCCCATCACACACTCCCAGGGCAGGGACAGCACGGGTTAGATACAGAGTGAAGCTCCCTCTACACTGTCCCATCACACACTCCCAGGGCAGGGACAGCACGGGTTAGATACAGAGTGAAGCTCCCTCTACACTGTCCCATTGAACATTAAGGTAAATGCAGTTTTGACTAGATGCAGAGCATAGCTCCTTTTGGAAATTGTCTTGGCTTCTAATTCCACCACGTTCATCTGAAAAAATACCAAGTATGGTGGATACACAAAAGGACCCAAAGTGCTGGAGTAACTCAGCGGGTCAGGCAGCATCTCAGGAGAACATGGATAGGTGATGTTTCGGGTCGGGGACCTCCACTTTGGGTCCTTCCGTGCATTAACCATCAGCGAGTTTCATCACGTGACAAGAAACAGACCTTTGATCTGCAGTATTTTTTTAGACTTTTCCTTAGACTTTTCGAGACAGTGCGGAATTGGGCACGTCAGCCCACCGAGTCCTTGCTGACCAGTGATCACCCCATAAACTAGCACTATCCTACACACTAGGGACAATTTTCAATTTTACCAAAGCCAATTAACCTACAAACCTGTCGGTCTTTGGAGTGTGGGAGGAAACCAGAGCACCTGGAGAAGACCCACGTCTTCTCAGGGAGAACTCCTTACAGCCAGCGCCCGAGGTCAGGATTGAACCTGGGCCCCTGGCGCTGTAAGGCAGCAACTTTACCGCTGCCTCCCCTAACAGCTCGTTATTTTTTTGTGGTGTTTGATCTGTGAGTTAGTACAAGGTCTTCTGAGGTTTGCTTGCTTACCTTGTGTAGTGTTGATGAGATAGCTACCTTTGCCTGGAGCCGTGCACATCCCTCTGATCTCCTGTAGCCTACCTTCAACAACGTTTGGATGCCCAACGTCTGAAGAGGGCGAGTATGCGTCACATCGAGTTGATGGATGGACACTGAATGCGTTGCCTTTATCTGAGATGGGGGTGGGGGTTGGTCAGACATGGCTCTGTGTTGGGTGACCGTGGGTTCGAGTCAGTCCCTGGAGAGTCGAGCATGTAACCGCAGTTGCTGGTCCGTCCAGTCTGACACTGAGAGAGAGCACGGTTAGAGATGCCACCCCCCCCCCCCCCCCCCACACCATCAAGACTGATACTACCCCTCCAAACAAAGCTACGTTTATAATCTGATCCATTTGTCATGACATCACTGGTGTTGAGAATTATTGTGGAGAAGATGTCACCTATTATCCCAAAGTGGCACGGAAGTGAGTTGCTGCCTCACAGCATCAGAGGCCCGGGTTCGATCCTGACTATAGGTGCTGCCTGTATGGAGTTTGTATGTTCTCCCTGTGACCGTGTGAGTTTTCTCCAGGTTTATAAATACATGTTATAGAAGCAGAATTAGGTCATTTGGCCTATCAAGTCTACTCCGCCATTCAATCATGGCTGATCTATCTTGTCCTCTCAACCCCATTCTCCTGCCTTTTCTCCATAACCCCTAATCAAGAATCTATCAATCTTCGTCTTTAAAATATCAATTGACGGCCTCCACAGCCGTTGGAGGCAATGAATTCCACAGATTCACACCCCTCTGACTGCAGAAATTCCATCTCATATCCTTTGTAAAGGTACGTCCTTTTATTCTGAGGCTATGGCCTTTGGGCCGAGTCTCTCACTAGTGGAAACTAGTGTTCCGGTTTCCTCCTACATTTCAAAGACGTTCAGGTTTGTAGGTTAATTGGCTTCTGTAAAATTGTAAATTGTCTCTGGGGTGTAGGATAGAGCTAATGTACTGCGTGAACGCTGGTGTGGAAATGGTGGGCCGAAGGGCCTGTTTCCATCTCTGAAGTCTAAAGTAAAGTCTAAATTGTGTTCTGTGGGTCAGAAAGTCAAGGATCCAGAGTTTAGTTTAGTATCGTCACGTGTACCAAGGGACTGTGAAAAGCATTTTGTGGCAGAGGTGGAGGCTGATTCCGAGGTCCAGGAATTTGGAGATGAGTTTGGATGAGATTACGTTGTTGAAGGCAAAGCTACAGTCGATAATTAGGAGTCCAACGTAGGAGTCCTTGTTGTCTACAACTTTATTGTGCAACCGTTGCGCTACAATACTGAGAACTATATTCTGCACTCTGTATCTGCCCCTTTTGCTTTATCTATTGTGTGTGAGTTTGACTTGATTATATATTATGTACCTATTCTATGGGATCTGTTTGGATAGCATGCAAAACAAAGCTTTTCACTGTTCCTCGGTACAGGTTATAATAATAATCCTAAACGACATCATTAATTTCTGAACCTTTCAGTACATATAATTGCAAGTTACATTTCCCTCCATTTGTTTAGTTTAGTTTAGAGATGCTAAATTTGAACAGGCCCATCGGCCCACCGAGTCCATGGCGACCAACAATCACTCGTACACTAGTCCTATCGTGCACACCAGGGGCAATTTACAGAAGCTAATTAACCTACAAACCTGCACGTCTTTGCGATGTGAGGAAACCGGAGCACCGGGAGGCAACCCACGCAGTCACAGGGAGAACGTTTAAACTCCATACAGACAGCACCGGTGGTCAGGATCGTACCTGGGTCTCTGGAGCTGTAAGGCAGCAACTCTATTGCTGTGCCATCCTCAAACAGCAACTATACTTCAGAGACACTACTGGAATTCACATCTTGAATTAGAGATAGGTGCTAGTGGAATGCGTCCGACACCTTCCCTTTTATTGAGGACGAGCAGTAATGTCCAGCCTCTGCAGTGGCTCATTTACTAAGTGGCCCATGTGCTGTGTGGGGAAAGTACTAGAGAGTAAGAGATGAGGTTTGCAACCAGTGGGTAACATTGCTACCGCCATGTACTAAGGCAGGGCAAGACTACACGACAAAGGAGAGTACTTGTTACAGCAAACAATGCCATTACCCAAGTCAAGAAAGCAAAGAGTGTATTATTTTATTTTACGGCAGCACAGAGGCACAGCTGGTAGAACCGCTGCCTCACAGCACCAGACACCCGGGTTCAATCCTGACCTCGGGTGCTGTCTTTGTGCAGTTTGCACCTTCTACCTGTCTCTGCGTGGGTTCCCTCCGGGTGTTCCGGTTTCCTCCCACATCCTAAAGATGTGCGGGTTTGTAGGTCAATCGGCCACTGTAGCGTTTAGGGAGTGGATGAGAAAATAGGATTGTACAGAACTAGTGTGAACGGGTGACTGATGCTCTGCATGGACTCTGTGAGCCGAAGGGCCTGCTTCTGTGCTGTGTCTTCCAATCAATCGATTTTGTGGAATTTTGAAAGAAGATGATGCCAGTCACGAGGTGTCAGAGGGACTGATGCACAGGCACGCTGATGCTGAACCCACGATGGTAAGCCTACACACTGCACACTAGCTTAGACAAGCCATGGACAAGGTGGGCCGATGGCCCCGTTTGCATGTGGAATGACTCTATGAAAGGGACGTCGTGCGAGGAAGGAGGATGTGTGACATCTCTTTATTTTCAGACCACGTTCCACACGGAGGTTACGGACGCTGTATCGATTACCTCCAGCCATCAGTACTTCCAGTAAACACAGTAACTAAAGATCAACACTACATAGAAAGGAAAAAAAAACCCACTCCAGCACACTGGGGGGTTGCCCCACAACTGGCTATGCCTGTGACCAGCTAACTCAGGACCTCATTCCCAGCTCGAGAGTCACTTCCTCGCAAATGTGTGTCGGCAGGTTACACTGGGAACTGGGTGCGAGTGAGTGGGTGTGGGACCGATAACTCAGACAGGTCAGAGGCTCACCGGCCCGAAATGTTCCTCCCCCCCCCGGACGCCACCCAAACCGACAAGTATTTCCCGCATTCCTCGCGCTTAACTCAAACGCAAGGAACTCTCACGCTTGCGAGTCTGCAGTTACCGCCCTTGATGAGGAGAGGTGAAACCAAACCGGCAGAAGGTGGAATAAAGTTATAGGTCAGACAGAGTTGGTGGTGATGGGGGGGGGGGTAAGTGGGGAGGGGGGGGGGGTTGACAGAAAAGTTTGCGCCAGGCTGATGAGACCCCATCTCAGCTCCACGAAGATCGTCACAAGGAGAACTAAAGGAGATGCATGTAGGTTGGGGTGTAATATCTGAGCTCCTCTCCACAGCGCTGGGGACAGGTTGGGTCTGGTAGAAGTCACAACAAAACAGCTGGCAGCCACAGACACCGAAGGAAGACAATCCCATTGTTTCTTTCGACAAGTAAAATCCACCCGGGAAAAAGAGGAAGTGGAGGCGTCCGTGCCTTGGGGAAGGACGAGATGGGAGTCCGTCTCAGGATATGGAGGAGAATTCCTTCAGCAAGATCTCCTGACTCAGAGTGTTCACAGCAAGGTTCTTCCTCACGTTAAGACTGATGGAGCGAACCTGCAGGAACAAACAGAGAATCGACTCAGAAATTGTCTCCAGGAGGATGAAACTGTGGAATTATTAATCGGAGGTTAAGGATTGATAGACTGAAAATACTTTATATCCAAAGTCACAACAAAAAACACTAAAAGCATCGCAAGATCTCAAATTAATAGTTCAGAAGTTGTGGGAGCAGAATCAGGCGATTTAGCCCAGGTCTACTCCGCCATTCCATCATGGCTGATCTATCTTTCCCTCTCAACCCCATTCTCCTGCCTTCTCCCCATAACCTCTGACACCTGTAGCAGATGCGACATGGGAATGTCCTTCAGCCTACCAACACCATGCTGACCAAGATGCCCCATCTAAACTAATCCCAATTGCCTGCCTTTGGCCCATTTCAATATCATCATCATCATCATCATATATATACAGCCGGAAACAGGCCTTTTCGGCCCACCAAGTCCGTGCCGCCCAGCGATCCCCGTACATTAACACTATCCTACACCCACTAGGGACAATTTTTTTTTTTTTAACATTTACCCAGCCAATTAACCTACATACCTGTACGTCTTTGGAGTGTGGGAGGAAACCGAAGATCTCGGAGAAAACCCACGCAGGTCACGGGGAGAACGTACAAACTCCTTACAGTGCAGCACCCGTAGTCAGGATCGAACCTGAGTCTCCGGCGCTGCATTCGCTGTAAAGCAGCAACTCTACCGCTATGCTACCGAACCTTTTGGGCAGCACATTGGAGCAACGGTAGAGTTGTTGCCTTACAGCACCACAGACACGGGTTTGTTCCCGATTATGGGTGTTGTCTGTATGGAGTTTGCACCTTCTCCATGTGACCGCGTGGGTTTTTTACGGGTGCTCTGGTTTCCTCTCACACTCGAAAGACGAACAGGTTTGTAGGTTAATTGGCTTTGGTAAAGTTGTAGATCGGACCTAGTGTGCAGGATACTGTACGGGGTGATCGCTGGCTGGTACGGTCATGGTGGGCCGAAGGGCCTGTTTCCACACTGTATCTCTAAAGTATAAAGGGCCACATAAAAGGTAAGAGATCATGCATTGAGGGGAATATATTGGCAAGGATGGGGAACTGTCTAACTAAGACCAATTTCAACTTGGCACATTGCAACTAATGGGGTAGACAGGGATCAGGGCTTCAAACATTTCTAATCTACATTAATCACTTTTATGAGTGGATTATGAGCAGAAGTTGCTGGTGGATGGGAATGCAAGTTTTTGCATTCTCTTTTGAGAGTATTGAAAGGCCTAGATAGAATGGATGTGTTTCCACTTGTGGGGGAGTCTAGAACCAGAGGCCACAGTCTCAGAATAAAAGGACGTTCCTTTAGAAAGGATACGAGGAGGAATTTGTTTAGTCAGAGGGTGGTGAATCTGTGGAATTCATTGCCACAGACGGCTGTGGAGGCCAAGTCAATGGGTATTGTTAAGGCAGTGACTGACAGCATCTTCATTACTATGGGTGTCAGGGGCTAAGGGCAAAAGGCAGGAAAATGGGGTTGAGAGTGAAGGGTAGATCAGAATGGCTGAATAGACTTGATGGGCTGAATGGACTAATTCTGCTCCTATAACATGAAGTTATCAGCACACAGTCATTGCAGAGGAATTTAGTGTCATTGAGTGAATTATAAAGGTACATGGATAGGACAATTAGACAGTACAAGAATAGGACAAGTTTAGAAGGATATGGACCAGACACAGGCAAGTGGGACTAATGTAGATGGGACATGTTGGTCAGTGTGGGTAGGTTTGGTTGAAGGGCCTCTATCCACACTGTATTACTCCATGACTATGAGTATAGAAGTCGGGAGGTCATGTTACAGTTATATAGGACATAGCAAGGAAGGTCCGTGTGTCAGGGCTAACATTACGAATGCAGCAATGTGGGTTTTATTGCAGGAGTGTAAAAGCTCCAGCTTGGATTATTCCTGGGGCATCCTGTTGTCAGCATGGAAGCGCGGTTTATGGCTGATCGTATCCTCTGATATCCGCAACTGGCCTCAAAGCTTTGAAGTGTTAAGAAGAATATCTTGCCATATGGACTGCCCTTTGTTCCCAAGAAAGAAGAGGTCACGATGGACACGACGGACACGGAGGTCCCGAAAGACACATAAAGATTTATAGGGCATTGTAAACTTGCCATATAAGGCAGTGATGGAAAAATACTGGCACATGTATTTTGGGTATAAAAGGTGTGTAAATGGAAGCTTTCGGGGAGAGAGACTACACTAGCTTCCTGAGCGTTTCTAAACGCTCCGGTATCTAAGCTCTCTCCCACCTGGGTGAGTAGAATAAAGAGGTTAAACGAATTCGGTTGTCTGCCTGTTTTTTCTAATAGGTCACGGACTACAACACGTGGAAGGTTCTGATATCTTGACAGGGCCAAGAGATGCAGGGTCTTTCCTCTGGTTTCTCGTGAACTCCTTACTCACCAACTCTTTGAAGAAGGCTGCTTCCCTGGGCTGCTCTGAGTAGCGCTCGTATTGGTCCAAGCCGTCCTGCAGCTTCAGGGTGAGTGTGTCGTAGTTGGAGCGCACAACCTCCAGCACCTGGAGAGATGGACACACATATTACTGAGGTACTGGGGCTTGAGTCTACATGAGGCAGGGCAACGTGGGGAGGGGAGGAACAAGATCAAAAAAATAATAATTGCACCAATTATTGTCACTGGATCATGGATTTATGCTTTGGAATTGAATCTGGTGGCAGTTTGGGATTAATCATTTTTGTACGCACTGTTCCCTCATCCCCCCCCCCCCCCCCCCCCGCTTCTGTTTCCGCGCTGTATCTCTCAAGTCTAATGTCTAAAAGTCTTGTGCAGATTGTGAGATTGCGAAAGGTTTGACAGAAATTCAAGTTATTTTTGAAAAGGGAGAATCGACCCCCCCTTCGCTTGTGCAAGTGCCCAGGGAGCCTGCTGGGTCCCATTACCAACACTTCTCTCCATAGTGCTAAATAGCTAGCTCTTGTTACAGTGGGAGTAGTGGCCCACAGTGGTCAATAACAGAGCCCCACCACTCATTGGCCTGTCTTCATTTCATCCTCACAGCTTTATGAAAATAACAAGCTGCTAACGAGACTGCCGAGCAGTCCCATAATACGCTGCCTGCTGTCTAGGGAACTGGGTAATTAGACTTGTCTTCAGTTCCCCCGAAGCGCAGAGTTATCCAAGATGTTTAGAAATGCAGTCGTACCATTGGAAACAGGCACAAAACCATCACGGAAGTGAAGCATGATTACGTAAAACAACACTAATTTTTCACAACGCTTTTAATATGGAAAAGTGTCCCAAGGTATTCCACTGGAGTGTAAGACACATATGGAGATACAAGATGCCAGATAAGAAGTCACTGAACAAGGTCAGAACTCACGGAGTTGAGATGACTCCGGGGGTAGAGGATTAGCTAACGAACAGAAAACAGAGGGCTGGGATAACGAGTCTAGTTGGTAAACTGCAAACTAATGGTTTTTGCTGCAGGGATTAATGGCGAGGATGCAGTTATTTGCAGTCTGTGCTAATGACAGGGAGGTAGGGACAGAATGTACAAGGACATTTTAGAAAGAAATAGTGGGCCGAAATTTGGGAATATGTGAGATTATTCACTTTGGTAAGATTAACAGAAAAACAAAAGTTTAAAATGAGGGAGATGACACAGTGCTACTGCATAGGGGATCTTTAGTTTAAAGATATAGCTTGGAAACAGGCCTTTCAGCCCATCAAGCCCATGCCAACCATCGATCACCCATTCACACTAGTTCTATGTTCTCCCACTGTCTCGTCCAATCCCTACATATTAGGGGCAGTTTTCCCAGAGGCCAATGAACCTACAAACCCGCACATCTTTGGGATGTGGAGGAAACCAGAACACCCTGAAGAAATTCTCCCTGGGACCACATGGATTTTCTTTGGGTGCTCCGGTTTCCTCCAACACTCCAAAGGCGTACAGGTTCGTAGGCTGAATTTCTGTCAATTGTAAATTGTCTCTAGTGTGTAGGATAGTGCGGACTCGTTGAGCCAAAGGGCCTATTTTTGCGCTCTATTGCTACAGTCTAAAGTTCAGGCAAAGCGTCATCCTTACTTGGTCAGCTCTGTAGAACTCTTCAATGATGTTTGAAATAGCTCAACAACCTGTTCAGTTCACAGATGGGCAAAGGATCATCCTGGCCAATGATAACCACATCTTCATAAGTTTATATGTTCTGAGCAGAATTAGGCCATTTGGCCCATCGTCTACTCCGCCATTCAATCATGGCTGATCTATCTTTTTCACTCAACCCCATTCTCCTGCCTTCTCCCCCTAACCCCTGACACCTAATCAAGAATCTGTCCATCTCTGCCTTCAAAATATCCATTGATTTGGCCTAAACAGCTGTCTATGGCAATGAATTCACCACCCTCTGACTAAAGAAACGCCGCCTCATCTCTTTTCCAACGGTACGTCCTTTTATTCTGAGGCTCTGCCCTCTGATCCTAGACTCTTCCACTAATGGACACATCCTCTCCACATTCACTCTATCCAGGCCTTTCACTATTCGGGAAGATTCTTGTGGACAGATTATAAAGTGTGACAGTAACTGCATGTCCAAAACTCTTCACTGGCAGTAAAGGACTTTGGAAAGTTCTGAGGTCACCCGAACAGATGCACGCGTTCTGTTAGAAACACATCATTTTGGTTGCGTTTCAACAGCACGTTCATCTGACTTGTCACCGACCATGATGCTGAGCTGTGATCGTCATCCTGTCGTTTGAACTCAGGCCTTAGATGAGAACGGAGGAACATAAACCCATCTGAGTGCCATTCAACAGTGGGCGGGTACAGTGGTGTGGCGGTAGGGTTGCTGTCTTACAGTGCCAGAGACGCGGGTTCGATTCTGACCTCGGGTGCTGTTATTGGGTCCATTTCCATTTAAACCTTTCCCATCTTTCCGGAGAGTCGATAATGCTCGGAGACTGTCACCTTTTCCTTGGGTCCCTCTCATCCACTGCTACTGTAAGTGCTGTACTGGTTGCCAAACACTTTAACTTCCCTTCCCATTCCCACACTGACCTTTCTGTCCTGGGCCTCCTCCACTGTCAGAGCGAGGCCAAATGCAAATTGGAGCAACAGCACTTCAACATTTCGCTTGGGCAGCTTACAGCCCAGCGATATATTGATTTCTATAACTTCCAATAACCCTTGCATCCCCCCTCTCTCTGTCCCTCCACACCCTAGTCGTCGTATTAGTTTCACTGTCGTCCTGCTGAGTTTCAGCTTGTGTTACTCGTCACCTTCCCACAGCCAACAATGGACCATTGTGGGCTCCACCTTTCCTTGATTATCGTTGCAGGCTTTGATCTGTCCTTTTGCATATCTTTCATTCATTTGTTCTATGTACTTTTTCATATCTCTCGTTTCCCTCTCCCCTGACTCTCAGGCTGAAGAAGGGTCTAGACCCGAAAGTTCACCTATTCCTGTTCTCCAGAGATGTTGCTTGGCCCACTGAGTTACTCCAGCCTTTTGTGTCTATCTTCGGTGCAAAACACCATCTGCAGTTCCTTCTAATATAAGAGTATTGGTCATTTAATTTAAAATGCAGGATGCTTAATCCTAATTGCTTCTGTGATAATCCTGCCTATTAAGTCTCTTATAAATGGATATGGGCAAAGGTCATTAATGCTAAAGACAGGAATTGACTCATTCCTGAGCTCAAGATACCTCAAGAGAATGTGTTGCAGAATTTCAAAATAATCCCTTTTAGTTGCGGCCCTGACTGGAATCGAGCCAAATTGGAGTCGGGGGCATTGAACGTTCAGTTGAAGGATTAACAGCATCGAGGCTACTTACATTTGGTTTTCAATCATTTTTCTTCATTAGTTCTTTGAAAGCAACCCTCAGTCCGAAATGGCCCTAGTGAGACCGCACCTGGAGTACTGTGTGCAGTTTCGGTCTCCAAATTTGAGGAAGGATATTCTTGCTATTGAGGGCGTGCAGCGTAGGTTTACTAGGTTAATTCCCGGAATGGCGGGACTGTCATATGTTGAAAGACTGGAGCGACTAGGCTTGTATACACTGGAATTTAGAAGGATGAGAGGAGATCTTATCAAAACGTATAAGATTATTAAGGGGTTGGACACGTTAGAGGCAGGAAACATGTTCCCAATGTTGGGGGAGTCCAGAACAAGGGGCCACAGTTTAAGAATAAGGGGTAGACCATTTAGAACTGAGATGAGGAAAAACTTTTTCAGTCAGAGAGTTGTGAATCTGTGGAATTCTCTGCCTCAGAAGGCAGTGGAGGCCAATTCTCTGAATGCATTCAAGAGAGAGCTAGATAGAGCTCTTAAGGATAACGGAGTCAGGGGTTATGGGGAGAAGGCAGGAACGGGGTACTGATTGAGAATGATCAGCCATGATCACATTGAATGGTGGTGCTGGCTCAAAGGGCCGAATGGCCTCCTCCTGCACCTATTGTCTATTGTCTATTGGCTCCTGAGCACCAGAACTTGCTCGTCCATTATGGGCGGCACGGTGGCGCAGCGGTAGAGTTGCTGCCTTACAGTGCCAGAAACCCGGACTATGGGTGCTGACTACGGGTGCTATCTGTATAGAGTTTGTACGTTCTCCATGTGAACGCGTGGGTTTTCTCCAGGTACTCCTGTTTCCTCCCACACTCCAAAGACGTACAGGTTGGTAGGTTAATTGGCTTCAGTAAAATTGTAAATTGTCCCTGGTGTGTAGGATAGTGTTAGTGTGTGGGGATCGCTGGTACAAACAGCAGAGAACAGTACAGCTACAAATTGCTGGAGTAGCTCAACAGGTCAGGCAGCATCTCTGGAGAACATGGATAATTGACTTTTCGGGTCGGGATCTTTCTTCAACTATGGACCTTGCAAAAGGTTGCACAACATACTTTAGTTTGCAATATGGTCAGATTTACCTAGTATAACATCAGACTGAAGAAGGATCTCAACCCAAAATGTCTTTAGATTTTAGAGATACAGCGTGGAAACAGGCCCTTCGGCCCATCGAGTCTGCATCGTCCAGCGATCATCCTGTACACTGGCATTGTGCTACACGCTTGGGACAATTTTAGCAAAGCCAATAAACGTACAAATCCAATTAACGGACACCGGAGCACCTGGAGAAAACCCACATGGTAACAGGAAGAATCTACAAACTCAGTACAGACAGCACCCGTACTCAGGATCGAATCAGAGTCTCTGGCACTGTTCCACCTTTCCACTGTTCCGTCAGGCTGCTACTCCACCGCTGTGCCACTATGCCGCCATCTCTGTTGTCTGTGCATTTCCATTTACAGATGCTGCCCGACCTGCTGAGTTCCTTTAGCACTTTGTTCTTTTTCCTGAAGCTTCCAGCACCTGCAATCTCCTGTGCGCTGTATCCTGCCTCATCTTAATGGCAGCTGTACACCTTTGACACCCCTACTCACCAAATGTTCAATACATATCTGGATGGATTTCTATGTTCTGCACTCTGTTAATGAGGGAGCAGAATTCCTACCCATTATAGAAACATACAACAGAAACGTGCAGCAGTAGGCCATTCGGTCCTTCGAGCCAGCACCGCCATTCAATATGATCATTGCTGATCATCTAAAATCAGTACTCAGTTCCTGCTTTTTCCCCATATCCCTTGATTCCTTTATCACTAAGAGCTAAATCTAACTCTCTTAAAAATATCCAGTGAATGGGCCTCCACTGCCTTCTGTGGCAGAGAATTCCACAGATTCACAACTCTCTGGGTGAAGAAATGTTTCCTCATCTCAGTCCAAAATGGCCTACCCCTTATTCTTAAACTGTGACCCCTGGTTCCCCCAACATCAGGAACATTAAGAATATTATATGTTTCTATAAGATCCTCTCTCATCCTAAATTCCAGTGAATACAAGCCGAGTCGACCCATTCTTGCATTATATGTCAGTCCTGTCACCTCGGGAATTAACCTGGTGAACCTACGCTGCACTCCCTCAATAGCAATAATGTTCTTCCTCAAATTAGGAGACCAAAATTGCACACAATATTCCAGGTGCGGTCTCCCCAGGGCCCTGTACAACTGCAATAGGACCTCCTTGCTCCTAAACTCAAATCCTCTCACAATGCAGGCCAACATGCCATTAGCTTTCTTCACTGCCTGCTGTACCTGTCACTGCACGCTTACTTTCAGTGACTGATGTACAAGCACACCCAGGTCTCGTGGCACCTCCACTTTTCCTAATCTGACACCATTCACATAATAATCTGCATTCCTGCCTTGCCACCAAAGTGGATAACCTCACATTTATCCACATTATACGGCATCTGCCATGCATCTGCCCACTCACCCAACCCTGCAGCCTCATAGCATCCTCATCGTAGCTCACACTGCCACCCAGCTTCATGTCATCCGCAATCCTGGAGATGTCACATTTAATTCCCTCGTCTAAATCGTTAATATATATTGTAAATAACTGGGGTCCCAGCAGCAAGCCTTGCGGCATCCCACTAGTCACTGCCTGCCATTCTGAAAAGGACCCGTTAATTCCTACTCTTTGCTTCCTGTCTGCCAATCAGTTCTCTATCCATGTCAATACCCTACCCCCAATACCATATGCTCTAATTTTGCACACTAATCTCTTGTGTGGGACCTTGTTAAAGGCTTGTTGAAAGTCCAGATACAACTTTGGCTCTCCTTTACCATTCTACTTGTTATATCCTCAAAAACTTCCAGTAGATTAGTCAAGCATGATTTCCCCTTCATAAACCCATGCTGACTTTGATCGTTCCTGTCACTGCTTTCCAAACGCGCTGCATTAATAATCGACTCAACCATCTTCCCCACTACCGATGTAAGGCTATCTGGTCCATAATTCCCCATTTTCTCTCTCCTTCCTTTCTTAAAAAATAGAGTTACATTGGCCACCCTCCAATCCACAGGAACTGATCCAGAGTCGAGAGAACATTGGAAAATGATCATCAATGCATCCACGATTTCTAGGGCCATCTTGAGTACTCTGGGATGCAGACTACTGGGGATTTATCTGCCTTCAGTCCCAACAGTAAACCTAACACCATTTCCTGACTAATATGGAATCCCTTCAGTTCATCCCTCCCACTAGATCCTCGGTCCCATGGTATTTCTGGGAGATTGGTTCTGTCTTCACTAAGGAAGACATAAAGTACTCGTTTAACTGTTCTGCCTTGTTTCCTATTATAAATTCACCTGTCTTTGATTGTAAGGGACCTACATTTGTCTTCACTTTTCCTTTTTACATATCTACAAAAGCTTTTAGTCAGTTTTTATATTCCCCTGCAAGCTTTCTTTCATGCTCTTCCACCCCCCCCCTCTTAATTAACCACTTTGTCCTCCTCTGTTGAGTTCTAAATTTCTCCCAGTTTGCTGCTTCCTGTGGCCAATTTATATGCCTCTTCCTGGGATTTAACACTATCCTTGATTTCCGTCGTTAGCTACGGTTGAGGTGCCTTCCCCGTTTTATTTTTAACCCTTTAAGTATAATTTGCCAGTCTCTGCCTTCAAAGTCTCCTTGCCCCAAGTTCAGGACCCTAGTCTCTGGATTAACCGTGCCACTCTCCATCCTAATGCAGAATTCCACCATGTTATGGTCACTGTCGCCCAAGGGGCTCTGCACCACAAGATCGCTAACTAATCCTTCCTCATTACACAATATCCAGTCTAGGACGGCCTGTCCTCTAGTCGGTTCTTCTACATATTGGTTTAAAAAACCATCCCGTATACATTCCAGGAAATCCTCCTCCTCAGCACTGTTACCAATTTGGTTGGCCCAATCTGTATGTAGATGCTGGCTCGAAGGGCCGAATGGCCTACTCCTGCACTTATTGTCGATTAAAGTCACCCATGATAGCTGCTGTACCTTTGCTACACGCATCCCTAATTTCCTGCTTGATGCTATCCCCAACCTCCCTACTGCTGTTTGGTGGTCTGTATACAACTCCAACAAGTGTTTTCTGCCCTTGGCTATTTAGCAGTTCTACCCATACCGATTCTGCAGCATCCAAGCTAATGTCTCTCCTTGCTATTGCATTCATCTCCTCTTTAACCAGCAATGTCTATCCTTCCTGAATATTGAATTATGTTCTGCCTTGTAGAATTCTGTTTCTCATTGACCTCACTATTAAATTAAAATCTTGTCCTTATTTTCCAATCTTCCTCGCTGCCTCCTGTTTAACTTTACGGTCTCCCCTAGCTCTGAGATTTTGGCATTCTTCCCAATTTAGCTCACAAAATTAATTCTTCTTCGCCTGGAGTACTGCTGCCAAGGTTCCTTATTTCAGACATTCCTTCCTAAAACTTTCCTCTTTTAAAAGCTGTCTCTATGATTGAGTGTTTGGTGATCTCCTCCAAGCGACCCCTAAAGTGGCTCAATGATAAATTTAATTTGATAATGTTCACTCCACTTTGAGTGCTGATATATGGCAAGTGCTTGGTGGTAAAGCTGAACACAACAAATGCAGAACACTACTGATCTGGTATGAGGGGGTGGTGGGGGCAGAGACTCCCAAAACATCGAAAAAGTATCTCAAATCATCAAGGCAGTGAAGTTTACCGACCAAGTGCTAATAAATGAGATCTCTATAGATAAGCACTTGAGGGTCGGCATTGACATGGTGGGCCAAATGGCCTGATCCTGTGCTGTATCTCTCAATGCAGATCAATATGGATCTTAAAACGGCCCAACTTCAATAATAGAGCTGTACAGCATGAAACAGGCTCTTCGGCCCACCTCAACCATGCCAACCAAGTTTAGTTTATTGCCACATGTACTGAGGTACAGTGAAAAGCGTTTTTGTTGCCTGCTATCCAGTCAGCATAAAGCCTGTATGTGATTACTTTCAAGCCGTCCACAGTGTACAGATGCAGGATAAAGGGATTAGTGTTTAGTACAAGGTAGAAATGTTGTTTTTGGAGCAGGAGTTTAAAAGAGTGGAGCCTGTATTTAGCCAATAGCACTTCTCAACCCATCCTCGTAGCTGTCCAAACCTGAAGGAACCTGAAGTGCAATAGTTTCACACAGAGGGTGGTGGGATATGGAGGAGGTAGTTAAGGCAAGTTCAACAACATTTAAAAGACGCTTGGATAGGGACATGGACAGGAAACATTTGGAGTGAAATGAACCAAATGCACGCAAATGGGACTAGCTTAGATGGGGCATCTTGGTCGGCATGGACGGGTTGGGACGAATGGCCTGTTTCCGTTCTGTATGACTCTAACTGCTGATGGGATGGAGAGGTTATTTGAAACTTAATGAAAATCGTCAAGATTTCAAAGTAGAAATCATCTGTCGGAGAGAGCTGATAAAATATTTCGGGAGCAGCCCTAAATAAATATTTCACTGACTGCGTCTTGGGAATTGTGAGGAACAGAATAAACCAGGAAGCAGAGACTAATGCTTATTATAACCTTCGCTGGAAGAAGCACACAAGCAAGCATCAGTCTGCAATGACACTTCCAAGAAGCTGTGACACTTCCAAGAAGCTGTGCTACTTCTCCTTTTGATCTGCTAAGCTCGTTCCTGGATGATGTCTTTTGCCCATGGATTACTGGCTGTTGTTGATAAACGGAAAGAATTGCTAGTTCTTAATGTGGAATACTGTGAAATGTAATTAACCCATGTGGCGCCATACACAGAGGCAGTAAGCGGTTTCACAGCTCCCGGCCCTGACACTGTTACGTATGGGTTAAAGCAGGCTTTTCAGCTAAGATGGAGCTGTCTGCCAACTGTCTCTATGTTGAGCAAGTAACCCGGCTAAGAAAAACAATTTGGCGCAGCGGTTGTTTTGCAGCCTTACAGCGCCAGATACCTGGGTTCAAACCCGGCTAGGGGTACTGTCTGTACGTAGTTTGTACGTACTCCCTGTGACCACGTGCCTTTTCTCCGAGTGCTCCGGTTTCCTCCCACAGGTTTGTAGGCTTGTGTAATTGGCTTTGGTAAATTGTCCCTAATGTGCAGGGTAGAACAAGTGCACGGGGCACGCTGGTCGGCATGGACTCGGTGGGTCGAAGGGCCTGCTTCAATGCACTACACCTGAACCAAGCTAAAATAAATTATTTTCCAATGCTTCTGAAAATAATTGGGCTTACTTGGACGAGCCAGTAAACCACGAGGCCTCAGATCATAATGCAACTGAAGGACATATAGAGAACATAAACCAGTACAGCACAAGAACAGGCCCCTTGGCCACAATGTTTGTACCAAACATAATGCCAAGACCAACCAGGTGCTCTACAGCTCGCTTGGCCATTTCGGAATGAAGTTAAGAATCCAATATAGTGGTATTGGTCGGTATTGGTCTATTATTGTCTCATGTTCTGTGATACAGTGAAAGGCTTTTATCAGCATGCTGTTCAGTCAACTCCAATTATATTGTACATTACATCAAACAGGACAGCACAGGCCCACAATATCTGTGCCCAACATGATCCCAAGACCAATACTTATCTGCCCACACATAATCCATATCTTCCATTCCCTGCATATCCATGTGCCTATCCAAATGCTACTATTGTATCTGCTATCTTAAATATAGATGCCAGGGGACAGGGAGGGGAGAAATGGGTGTAATTCCAGGTGGTGCACAGGGAAGGGGGGAGGGGGGAGAGGAAAGTGGGGGGGAGAAGATGGGAGAGGTTCGTTAATTACCTGAAATTGGAGAAATCAATGTTCATACCATTGCGTTATAGGCTACCCAAGCAGAATATAAGACTACAAAAGGACACAAAGTGCTGGAGTAACTCAGCAGGATAGGCAGCATCTTTGGAGAACTTGGACAGGTGATGTTTCGGGTCGAGATCCCTTCTTCAGACTTAGGCTGAAGGGTCCCATCTTCAGTCTGAAGAAGGGTCTTGACCCGAAACGTCACCTATCCATGTTTTCCAGAGATGCTGCCTGAACCGCTGAATTACTCCAGCACTTTGTCTATTATTGTAAACCAGCATCTGTAGTTCCATATTTCAACATTTCTGAGTTTCTGGTACGTAGGTTGGGCTTTTGGATTTAGTAATATTATGGGAGCTCACTAATATATAGGGGGTGTGTATAATTCATCAGGCAGAGGAGATGAGTTTAATGTAGAATCATGTTTGGCCGGGGCAATATGGGTCGAAGGGCCTGCTCCTGCACTGTACTGCTCTATGTTTTAAGCCAGGGATGGGCTACACTAGCTGCAACAGTTGCCACTGCCACTGATCTGAAAGGAAGCAGGCTATTTTATCATCATAACCTGGTCAATATTTATCCTTTGGTCAATGATACTCACCAATCAGATTACTTGGTGATTATGGCTGTCTGCAAGTATAGAAATTAGATGGCACATTTCCAACAATACTATACTTCATCAGATGTCGAGCACTCTGTGACGCCTTGAAAAGCCCCGTTAAGTTTGAAGTCTCCCTTTAATTTAAAAGCATTGTTTATGCAGAAATGAATGAAAGAAAAACAGACCTGTGCCATTGCCTACTCTATGCAAATGATCAAAGGGAACACATAGAATCTGCTGAATATTAATAGAATGATTCCTGAGCTGTCAGTCACCCACGAGGCATTTGCCCTTCACTTGAAAGCTGTATCTGACAACTATCATGAAATTCGAATTTTAAGAGATTAATTTTAATCATATCAGCAAGTTGAGTTTGAACTTTCGTTCCCTTGCACTTGAGTTTTCCCCACAAAATAGATTAAGGGAAGATATAACGGAATTCAGTCTGTGCTGTCAGCTGCCGGAGTTGGGAAAAGAGCCAGTAAACCTCCCACAAGGACACTCGTCCTTACCAACCTTGCTTAAGAAACATGATCTGTATTTATCAAGGTGAATGGTATCAATGCTTGTGAGGAGAATACAGAGCAAGGCTTCTTCTAGACATCATCAGCAGGCTCAGCCATGAATATTTACAGAGCAGCGTTTTCTCAGCAAACAGAGTCAGCAGAGTCAGTATATGTTCGAAAGAGAGTAAAACTCCCTTGTCACTGTCACACCACCCAGTCCCGGGTAAGGAAAGCACAGAGACAAGCAAATTCAGATGCTGGAATGTGTCGGAAGGAACTGCAGACGCTGGTTTACACCGAAGATAGACACAAAATGCTGTAGTAACTCAGCGGGTCAGGCAGCATCTCTGGAGAAAAGGTCTTCACCAGACCTGGTCTGACTTCCTCTCAGTCTGAAGAAGGGTCTTGACCCGAAATATCATCTAATCCTTTTCTCCAGAGTTGCTGCCTGACCCGCTGAGTTACTCCAGCACTTTGTGTTTATCAGATGTTGGAATCTTGAGTAAAACACAAAGTAAAGGAACCATAGAAACATAGACAATAGGTTTATGCAGGAGGAGGCCATTTGGCCCTTTGAGCCAGCACCTCCATTCATTGTGATCATGGCTGATCATCCGCAATCAGTAACCCGTGCCTGCCTTCTCCCCATATCCCTTCATTCCGCTAGCTCCTGAACTGGACTAACTCAGCGGGTCAGGCAGCATCTGCAGAGGGGATGGACAGGCAACGTTTCTTCAGTCTCAGGAAGCAGGGTTCCGACCCAAAATGTCGCCTGTCCGTTCCCTCCACAGATGCTGTCTGATCCATTGAGTTACTCCAGTGAGCTTAACCTCTGTAGTTGGACAATTACTCGAGGGTATTCTGAGGGATAGAATATACAGGCATTTGGACGGACAAGGGCTGATTTGGGATAATCATCATGGTTTTGTACGTGGGAGGTTGTGTTTCACAAATCTGATTGAGTTTTTTGAAGACGTGACCAAAAAGGTCGATGAGGGCAGAGCTGTAGATGTTGTATATATGGACTTCAGTAAAGCATTCAACAAGGTTCCTCATGGTAGTCTGCTCTGGGATCGCATGGGATTCAAGGAGAGACAGTTGAATGGATAGAAAATTAGCTTCCCGGAAGGAAGCAGAGGGTGATGGTGGAAGGTTGCTTCTCGGAGGCCTGTGACTAGTGGTGTGCTTCAGGGTTCGGTGCTGGGCCCATTATTGTTTGTCATCTATATCAATGATTTGGATGAGAACATACACGGCAAGATTAGCAAGTTTGCAGATGATACAAAAGTTGGTGGTTTTGCAGATAGTGAAGATGGTTGTGAAAAATTGCAGCAGGATCTTGATCGATTGGCCAAGTGGGCTGAGGAATAGTTGATGTAATTTACTGCAGAAAAATGTGAGGTTTGCATTTTGGGAAGTCTAACATGGGCAGAACCTGCACAGTGAATGGTAGGGCTCTGGGTAGTGTTCTGGAGCAAAGGGATCTAGGAGTGCAGGTGCATAGTTTCCTAAAGGAGGAGTCGCAGGTAGATCGGGTGGTCAAAACCTTTGGCACATTGGCCTTCATCAGCCGGAGTATTGAATATTGAAGCTGGGAGGTCATGTTGCAGTTGGAGAAGACGTCGATAAGGCCACATTTAGAGTATTGTGTTCAGTTCTGGGCACCGTGTTATATGAAAGATGTTGTCAAGCTGGAAAGGGTACAAAGAAGATCTTCGAGGATGTTGCCAGGACTAAAGGGTCTAAGCTATCGGCATAGGTTGAGTAGGCTGGGACTCTATTCTTTGGAGCGCAGGAGGATGAGGGGTGATCTTATTGAGGTGTATAAGATCATCAGAGGAATAGATCGGGTAGATGTACAGAGTTTCTTGCCCAGAGTAGCTGAATCGAGGAGCAGAGGATATAGGTTTAAGGTGAAGGGGAAAAGATTTAATAGGAATCTGAGGGGTACGTTTTTCACACAAAGGGTGGTGGATGTATGGAACAAGCTGCCAGAGGAAGTAGTTCAGGCAGGGACTATCCCAACATTTAAGAAACAGTTAGGCAGGCACATGGATAGGACAGGTTTGGAGGGATATGGACCAAATGCTGGCAGGTAGGTCTAGTGTAGCTGGGACATGTTGGCCAGTGTGGGCAAATTGGGCGGAAGGACCTGTTTCCACACTGTATCACTCTATGACTCTACGACTCTGCATTTTACAAAGGAAAGCACAGGTTAGATGCAGAGTGTAGCTCTGTGGGTAGCACGGTGGTGCAGTTAGTCGGGCTGCTGATTCACAGCTACTGTAATCTGGATTTAATCCTGACCTCAGGTATTGCCAGTAGGGAGTTTGCACGCTCTCCCTGCGACCACGTGGATTTCCCGGGGATGCTCTAGTTACATCTCACACTGCAAACACGTGCAGATTAGTCGGGTAATTGGCCGGGCCATGCCCTCTTCTCGCTGCTACCGTCAGGCAAGAGGTACAGAAGCCTGAAGTCCCACACCACCAGGATCAGGGACTGCTACTTTCTTACAGCTGTCAGTTTCATAAACCGACCCGCACAACCCCAAGATAGGCACAAAGTGCTGGAGTAACTCAGTGGGTCAGTGGGCACCTCTGAAGAAATAGGATGGGTGACGTTTCAGTTTAGGATCCTTCTACAGACTGATAGTGGGGGGGGGGGGGGGGGGATGGCACTGGAGGTAAGAAAAGGCCAGAACAAAGCAGGACTGGCAAGGAAGGGTTGAGCACATTATGGCCCCTTGTTGGCTGGGGAAGAGGTGATAAGAAAGGGATACAAGGATGCAAACATGGAACTAGTAGGACAACAGGGTGGGGGAGGGAGGGAATGCAGGGGTTACTTGAAATTAGAGAAATCAACGTTCATACCGCTGGGTTGTAATCTGCCCTCGCAAAATATGAGGTGCTAATCCTAGAATTTGTGTGTGTCTTAATCACAGTGGAGGAGGCCCCTCCACTGTAGAGCAGTTCTCTTTCAGTCGGAAGAAGGGTCCTAACTGGAAACGTCGCAGATCCTCTTCCTGCAGAGACCCGCTGAGCACTCCAGCACTTTGTGTCTATTTTCGATATATACCAGCATCTGCAGTTCCTTT
The DNA here is from genome assembly GCF_053455715.1 of Rhinoraja longicauda. NCBI lineage: Eukaryota > Metazoa > Chordata > Chondrichthyes > Rajiformes > Arhynchobatidae > Rhinoraja > Rhinoraja longicauda. The sequence continues at coordinate 18,583,427 of NC_135968.1, forward strand.
CTACACATCGCATAACCCTAGCCCTATCTCGGCAACGGAACACCACGGGCCACCTCTTGCACGACCATGGACTTGCTTCCTTATTTCTGGTTTGTATTAATATTTTGTTTTGCACAGTATGCATTGTCTGAGTCCACTTGCTTGAGATGCTGCTGCAAGATTTTCATTGCACCTGTACCTCACCGCACCTATGCACAAGGCAATAACCTCCCTTTGACTTGACTGCATTTGATATCTCCACTCCATGAAATAACCACGTCGTCGAGAGTGTGGGGGCACTCGGCTGGGAGAGCACATTCCCTTATTTGAAAGGTGACAGTGAACGCAGATCGGCTTTTATGATAACCCAGCATTTTCACTGTTACCGCTCCTAAGCCCAGCTTTTCAATTTCAGATTTATTTCGTTAGTTTGAATTCAAATTCCCTCTGCGCTTTGGCGAAACGGGATAACCGTGACTGGATCATTTGTCAAACCTTTGGCAGCGTTCCAGCAAGTTAACCGCTTTGATACCATACCCTTGTTGCATATTAAGGAAATCAAGGGACTTGGAGATAGTGTGGTGACTGAGGAGGTCCTATAATGAATCCTCTGGCGATTTGTCTAATCATGGCCATGCCTATCGCCAACAGATTTCACTGAATGACAGAGTCACAGAGTCATACAGCATGGAAACAGGCACTTCGGCCCAACTTACCCATGCCGACCAACATGCCCCATCTACACTCGTCCCACCTGCCTGCCCTTATCCCTCAGAACCTGTCCTATCGATGCACCTGTCTAAAGGCTTCTTTAATGTTGTGATAGTACCTGCCTCAACTACCTCCAATGGTACCTCATTCCATACACAACTACCAAGGATGGCAATACGCTTCTGGACTGTTTGTAAGAAAAAAATTCTGCTGTGCGTTTGGCATATGTGCCAATAAAAGCATAATTGAACCACCATTGAACAGTTTTTACTGTGCAAACCACAGGTTTCTAAAAACCAAAATCAGGCTCTTCGAAAAGCGTTATTAATTCAAAGGATGTTGGCAAGGCCAGGATGTTCATTCAATGCCAAACTGGCCTTTCTGGGCCACATCACACTCTCAAATCATATACAAACATGAGCAATGGCAAAAAAATGTTTTCAATGAGGACTATCAGTGGAACCAAAGTTTAAAAAAAACAATCTTCAACCAGTTTCTCTTTGCACAGATGTGGCTTGACCGGCTGAGTATTGTTAATGAGTATCTTTAATTGGACTTTACTGGACTTTATCTTGCACTCAACATTATTCACGTTATTCCCTTTATCATGTATTTGTATACAGTGTAAGGCTCGATTGGAAAGTCTTTCCGTTGACTGGTTAGCATGCAACAAAAACATTTCACTGAACGTTGATACACGTGACGGTAAACTTCGAGTGCTCCGGGTTCCTCCCACATCACAGAGACGTGCAGGTTTGTAGGTTAAATGCTCTGTAAATTGTTGCGAGTGTGTAAACCGATGAGCCAAAACATTATGACCACAGACAGGTGAAGTGAATAACATTATCTTGTTACAATGGCACCTGTCAAGGGATGGCAGCAAGTGAACACTCAGTTCTTGAAGCTGATGTGTTGGATGCAGGAGAAATGGGCAGGAGTAAAGATCTGAGCGACTTTGACAAGGGCCAAATTGTTATGGCCAGACGACTGGGTCAGAGCATCTCTGAAACGGCAAGGCTTGTGGGGTGTTCCCGGTCAGCAGTGGTAAATACCTACCAACAGTGGTCCGAGGAGGAACAAACCACAAACCGGCGCAGGGTGTTGGGTGCCCAAGGCTCATCGATGCGCGAGGGCAACGAAGGCTATCCCGTCTGGTCCGAACCGACAGAAGGTCTACTGTGGCACAAGTCACAGAAAAATTTAATGGTGGCCACGGGACGAATGTGTCACAATACACAGTGCATCGCACACTGCTGCGTATGGGGCTGCGTAGCCGCAGATCAGTCAAAGTGCCCATGATGACCCCTGTCCACCGTCGAAAGCGCATACATTGGGCACACGAGCATCGGAACTGGACCTTGGAGCAGTGGAAGAAGGTCGCCTGGTCCGATGAGTCCCGTTTTGTTTTGGATCACGTGGATGGCCGTGTATGTGTGTGCCGTTTAGCTGGGGAAGTGATGGCACCAGGATGCACTGTGGGAAGACGACAAGCCGGTGGAGGGAGTGTGATGCTCTGGGCAATGTTCTGCTGGGAAACTCTGGGTCCGGCGATTCATGTGGACGTCAATTTGACACGTGTCACCTACCTAAACATCGTTGCAGACCAGGTACACCCCTTCATGGCAATGGTATTCCTTGATGGCAGTGGCCTCTTTCAGCAGGATAATGCTCCCTGCCACACTGCACACGTTGTTCGGGAATGGTTTGAGGAACATGATAAAGTGTTCACGGTGTTGCCCTGGCCTCCAAATTCCCCAGATCTCAATCCGATTGAGCATCTGTGGGATGTGCTGGATCGACAAGTCCGATCCACAGCAGCTCCACCTCGCAACTTACAGGACTTGAAGGATCTGCTGCTCATTTTTTGGTGCCAGATACCACAGGACACCTTCAGGGGTCTTGTAGAGTCCATGCCTCGGCGGGTCGGCGCTGTTTTGGCGGCACACGGAGGACCAACAGCATATTAGGCAGGCGGTCATAATGTTTTGACTCATCGGTGTAGGTAGGGAACTGAATCTGCAGGGGGGGGTGGGGGGGAGTTATCTGAAATGTGGGAAGAATAGATTACTGGGAAATTTACTGGAAGCAAAAGGGTTGCTCAGTGAGCTGGTATAGATTTGATGGGTTGAAGTTTTCCAGGTGAAATGGAAATAGGATACAAAGTAAAATTTGACTTCTGATGATTTGGGAAATACTAACTAAAACGACTGAGCAACAATATCAATTTTACAAATGCAATTGTTTAGTTTAGTTTAGTGTTTAGTTTAGAGATACAGCATGGAAATAGGCCCTATGGCCTACACCGATCATCGATCACAAGTTCTATGTTATCCCATTTAAGCATCCACTCCCTAAACAGGCAATGTAAAGAGGCCAATTAATACAAGATCATAAAAAATCAAGAGAATAGATCAGGTAGACGCACAGAGTCTCTTGCCCAGAGTCAGGGAATCAAGAATCAAGGTGAAGAGGGAAAGATTTAATAGGAACCTGAGGGGTAACTTTTTCACACAGAGGGTAGTGGGTATATGGAACGATCTGCCGGAGGAGGTAGTTGAGGCAGGCAGTATTGCAACTTTTAAGAAACATTTGGACAGGTACACGGATAGGACAAGTTTCGAGGGATGTGGGACAAATACAAGCAAGTGGGACTCATGTAGATGGGACATGTTGCTCAGTGTGAGCAAGTTGGGCCAAAGGGCCTGTTTCCATACTGTATGATTCTATGACTAACCTAAAAAACGCACGTCTTTGGGATATGGGAGGAAACCAGGGCACCAGAGATTAAATGGCCTCTGTAAATTGCCCCTCGTGTGTAAGGAGTGGGATAGTGTGTAGGTCCTGCGAAAGTGGGCTAACACAGAAGGGTTGATCTATGGAACAGGTGATTGATGATCTCGGTGGAATGAAGGGGGCTAGTGGAATCAAGGGATATGGGGAGAAGTTGGGCACAGGTTACTGATTGTAGATGATCAGCCATGATCATAATGAATGGCGGTGCTGGCTCGAAGGGCCGAATGGCCTCCTCCTGCACCTATTTTCTATGTTTCTATATCCCTGAAGTAAACAAATTAATTTCCAAGCTGCCATAGTGGAACCTGCTCTCCAAACCATTAGTCCTGATCTCAGTGTTACTAGTACATATATATCGCCTCTGTGCTACCAATATGTTGGATGCCTATCTCAATTCCACAGAGACGTCTCCTGCATCTTGGTCCTCTGCCTTCCCCAAGCAGCTCCCAATAAATCAAAAACTAATTAGTTGTAAAAATGCCTCTTTTAGCTGCAGTATCTGTCGATTTAACACACCGAAGCCAGCTTGTTTGTTTTTTAAGTATCGCGTTGATGTCACAGGCAAGACCTCAGGGGGGTCAAGTCACTGCTGGAGAGATGTGTTGCCATGGCTACAAGGTCTTGTAAAAATGGGTTTAAGTACAAATCACAATTGAGAGAACTCTGGCTAAAGACTGGCGATACAATCAGTCCTGGACGCACTCGGTGAACCCTCATAAGTTTAGTTTGGAGATCCAGCGTAGAAACAGGCCCTTCAGCCCACCGAGTCCACGCCGGCCATCGATCACCCATTCACACTCGTTCGATGTTATCCCACTTTCTCATCCACTCCCAACACACACAAGAGGCAATTTACAGAAGGCCAATTACCCTACAAATTTATGTCACTGGGGTTGATGTGGGGAGGAGAGGATACCGACAGAGAAAAGGAGCCAAAAGCAGATCGAGAAGCACAGAGGGTAGAAGGGGAAACTACAAATGCATTCTTTGTACCGAATCCACTTTCAAACAATAGATGGTTTCACTCAATATATTTAGGACAATTCAATGAAGTCAGTTGGAGTCACAGGAGTGGCAAGGTGGTGCAGAGATAGAGTTGCTGGTTACAGCACCAGAGACCCGAGTTCCATCCTGACTGTGGGTGCTGTCTGTACAGAGTTTGGACGTTCTCCCTCTGACTATGTGGGTTTTCTCCGGGTGCCTCGGTTTCCGCCCACATATGAAAGACATACAGGTTTGTAGGTTAATTGGCTTCGATAAAAATTTCCCCTAGTGTGTAACATAGTGCTAGTGTATGGGGATCACTCGGTGGGTCAAAGGGCCTGTTTCCAAGTGTATCTCTAAATTAAACTGATAAAGCCTGAAAACAGACCCTTCAGCCCAACTAATCCATTCCCACCAAAGTGCCCTGTCAAAGCTATTCCCATATCCTTCTAAACCTTTCCTATACATGTGCCTGTCAAAATCTCTTTGTAATGTTGCCACTTCCTTGGGAGAAATCATTTAAAAATAAATTAAGACAGGTACACGGACAGGAAAGGTTTGGAGGGATGTGGGCCAAATGTAGGCAGGTGGGACTAGTGCAGATGGGCATCTTGGTCGGAATGGGAAAGTTGGGCCGAAGGGCTTGTTTCTGTGCTGTTTTAGTTTTTAGGTGTGGTTTAGTTTTAGAGATATAGCGTGAGAACAGGCCCTTCGGCCCGCCGAGTCTACGCCGACCACTAGCCCTATCGTACACACTGGGGACAATTTACAGAATTTACAGAACCTACAAACCTGTACGTCCTTGGAATGTGGGAGGAAACCGGAGCACCCTGGGAAAACCTACAGTCATGGGGCGAACGTGCAAACTCCACACAGACAGAACCTGAGGTCAGGATCAAAATTGGGTCTCCGGTGCTGTTAGGCAGCAGCTCTACTGCGCCACAATGCTACCCTTTGGATAATTGGATAAATATTTGGAAGGAAAGCAGACTGCAAGGTCATACAGGATTTGTAGACTACTGGGCTTGGGACTGTTTTTTTGGCACTTGGCACTCTGATAGCATGGGCACGATGAAACGAATGGCCTTCTTCCACCTTTCTCGCCATAGCATCCTATGATTCCACACTCCCCCTGCAGGAAGTCTTAAGAATTCTCGGCAAACTGCATGAATAAGGCCTGTGAGTGAACACTGTGCTGGGTGCTGACAATCCCAGCGAACACCGCAGACATCTTTTTAGTGCGTTGATAACACAGTAGCAAGTCCTTGCCTGTTGTCACACAACAGCACTCAGACCAGTGTGAAACAAACTAATTAAGGAGCCAAACGTAAAGTCGACTAATTAAAACCAAAGAACAAAGCACTTTAAAGATCATTAATACTCTGGAGGAAACTTTGCTTCTGGCTTCCAGCACGCAGTGAAGAAAGCTAATGGCATGTTGGCCTTCATAGCGAGAGGATTTGAGTACAGGAGCAAAGAAGTCCTTCTGCAGTTGTACAGGGCCCTGGTGAGATCACATCTGGTGTATTGTGTGCAGTTTTGGTCTCCTGATTTGAGGAAGGACGTCCTTGCTATTGAGGCAGTGCAGCGTAGGTTCACGAGGTTAATCCCTGGGATGGAGGGATTGTCATATGAGGAAAGATTGGAAGGACTGGGCTTGTATTCACTGGAGTTTAGAAGGATGAGAGGGGATCTTATAGAGACGTATAAAATTATAAAAGGACTGGACAAGCTAGATGCAGGAAAAATGTTCTCAATGTTGGGGGAGTCCAGAACCAGGGGACACAGTCTAAGAATAAAGGGGAGGCCATTTAAAACTGAGGTGAGAAGAAACTTTTTCATCCAGAGAGTTGTGAATTTGTGGAATTCTCTGCCACAGAAGGCAGTGGAGGCCAATTCAATAGATGCGTTTAAAAGAGAGTGAGATAGAGCTCAAGAGGCTAGTGGAATCAAGGGATATGGGGAGAAGGCAGGCACAGGTTACTGATTGTAGATGATCAACCATGATCACAATGAATGGCGGTGGTGGCTCGAAGGGAACCTCCTCCTGCAGCTATTTTCTATGTTTTTATGTTTGTGTTCCGACTACATTCCATCTGACTGATGAAGCCTTACTTTATATTGATCCCTACATGAGTTCAACCAGGTAGTCTTTTACCCAGAGTAGGGAAGTCCAGAACCAGAGGACATGTTTAAGGTGAGAGGGGAACGATTTAATAGGAACTTGAGGAGCCCAACCTTTGTCCAGAGTAGGGGAATTGCGAACAAGGGGACATAGGTTTAAGGTGAGGGGGGAAAGATTTAATATGAACCTGAGGGCTAACTTTTTTACACAAAGGGTGGTAGGTATATAGAACGAGCTGCCAGAGGAGGTAGTTGAGGTAGGTACTATCATAACATTTAAGAGACATTTGGACAGGTAAATAGGTAGGATAGGTTTAGAGGAGGTGGGACTAGTGGTGGGAGCAGGTGGGACTAGTGTTGATTGGGCATTTTGGTCGGCATGGGCAAGTTGGGCTGAAGACCTGTTTCCACTTTGTATGACTTTATGACTCTAACCCACACATTGATCTGTCTCTGCACAGTCATGCCAAAGTTGCAAGGTCCTAATCTCTGGAAGTCCCTCAGGAAAGGGATCTTAAAGTCTGATTTTTGAACATTCTTTCTGTCACCTCCTCTGATGTTTCCTCATGTGGTCTCATGTTAAATCTTTAGAGCTATAGACATGAGACACGACATAGAAACAGGGTTTTGGGCACAACGAGATCTCACCAATCATATATTTATACGAATACTACCCAAGGTTTAGGTTTATTATTGTCATTTGTACTGAGGTACAGTTAAAAACTTTGTTTTGCATGCTAGATTTAAAAAGAACACTATACGTAAATACAATAAGTGCTGGAGTAACTCCGTGAGGCAGGAGGCATCTCTAGAGAACATGGAGAGATGATGTTTTAGACGTCAGGTCTGAAGAAGTGTTCCGACCTAAAACGTCACCTGTTTCCTGAGATGCTGCCTGACCCGCTGAATTACTCGAGCAGAAGTCATTAGTGTCCATTTGTGTCTATCTTTGGCATAAATCAGCATCTGTAGGAGACCCCAGTGGCTGTGCCTATTGCAAATAGGTATACCCTCTTGGGAACTGTCGGGGCAGAAGACGTTTCCAGTCCGAGTGGCGGACCTGTTGGCAAGGATACTCGACAGGGGAGACCGAAGTCTGGAAGAGCCGTAGTGGTCGGTGACTCCATAGTCCGAGGGACGGACAGAAGATTCTGTGGCAGCAGGAGGGACTTGAGGATGGTCTGTTGCCTCCCTGGTGCCAGGGTTCAACACATCACAGACCGGCTTCAGAAAATCCTAGTGAGGGAAGGCGATCAACCTGAAGTCGTTGTGCACGTGGGCACGAATGACGTCGGGCGGAAGAGGAAGGAGGTGCTACAGCGGGAGTTTAGAGAGTTGGGAAAAGCACTGAGAAGTAGGACGTCGAAGGTGGTTATCTCTGGACTGCTACCGGTACCTCGTGCTGGTGAGGCCAGGAACAGAGAGATAGAGGGTATGAATTTATGGCTGAGGGGCTGGTGCAGAGAGCAGGGATTTCGATTTCTGGACCACTGGGATCTCTTCTGGGCTAGGGGTGACTTGTACAAAAGGGACGGGTTGCATCTTAACAGCAGGGGGACAAACATTCTGGCAGGCAGGTTTGCTAGTGTGACACCTGTGGCTTTAAACTAAGTAGTGGGGGGGAGGGGTTAACAAATTGTGAATATGAAGATGAGGTAAAAGGGAATACAGGAGATATTGCAAAAGACTCTCGGAAGAATGGGAACAGAAGTTCTAGAGCGGAAAAGAAATTAAGGGCAGGGCCAATTGTGAACGATGTGAGAGAGGAGGTAAATACAGAAGTTAAAGTGTTGTACTTAAATGCGCGTAGTATAAAAAATAAAGTGGATGAGCTTGAGGCTCAGTTAGTCATGGGCAAGTATGATGTTGTAGGGATCACTGAGACATGGTTACAAGAGGACCAGGGCTGGGAACTGAATATCCAGGGGTACACAACGTATAGAAAAGACAGACAGGTGGGCAGAGGGGGTGGGGTTGCTCTGATGGTAAGGAATGATATTCATTCCCTTGCAAGGGGTGACATAGAATCAGGAGATGTTGAATCAGTATGGATAGAAATGAGAAATTGTAAGGGTAAAAAGACCCTAATGGGAGTTATCTATAGGCCCCCAAACAGTAGCCTCGACATAGGGTGCAAGTTGAATCAGGAGATAAAATTGGCGTGTCAAAAATGTAATGCTACTGTGGTTATGGGAGATTTCAACATGCAGGTAGACTGGGAAAATCAGGTTGGAAATGGACCCCAGGAAAGAGAGTTTGTAGAGTGCCTTCGAGATGGATTCTTGGAACAGCTTGTACTGGAGCCTACCAGGGAGAAGGCAATTCTGGATTTAGTGTTGTGTAATGATCCTGATCTGATAAGGGGACTAGAGGTAAAAGAGCCATTAGGAGGCAGTGATCACAACATGATAAGTTTTACTCTGCAAATGGAAAGGCAGAAGGGAAAATCGGAAGTGTCGGTATTACAGTATAGCAAAGGGGATTACAGAGGCATGAGGCGGGAGCTGGCCAAAATTGATTGGAAGGAGGCCCTAGCAGGGAAGACGGTAGAACAGCAATGGCAGGTATTCCTGGGAATAATGCAGAGGTTGCAGGATCAATTTATTCCAAAGAGGTGGAAAGACTCTAAGGGGAGTAAGAGACACCTGTGGCTGACGAGGGAAGTCAGGGACAGCATAAAAATTAAGGAGAGGAAGTATAACATAGCAAAGAAGAGTGGGAAGACAGAGGATTGGGACTCTTTTAAAGAGCAACAAAAGTTAACTAAAAAGGCAATACGGGGAGAAAAGATGAGGTACGAGGGTAAACTAGCCAATAATATAAAGGAGGATAGCAAAAGTTTTTTTAGGTACGTGAAGAGGAAAAAAATAGTCAAGGCAAATGTGGGTCCCTTGAAGACAGAAGCAGGGGAATTTATTATGGGGAACAAAGAAATGGCAGACGAGTTAAACCGTTACTTTGGATCTGTCTTCACTGAGGAAGATACACACAATCTCCCAAATGTTCTAGGGGCCGGAGAACCTAGGGTGATGGAGGAACTGAAGGAAATCCACATTAGGCAGGAAATGGTTTTGGGTAGACTGATGGGACTGAAGGCTGATAAATCCCCAGGGCCTGATGGTCTGCATCCCAGAGTACTTAAGGAGGTGGCTCTAGAAATAGTGGAAGCATTGGAGATCATTTTTCAATGTTCTATAGATTCAGGATCAGTTCCTGTGGATTGGAGGATAGCAAATGTTATCCCACTTTTTAAGAAAGGAGGGAGAGAGAAAACGGGGAATTATAGACCAGTTAGTCTGACATCAGTGGTGGGGAAGATGCTGGAGTCAATTATAAAAGACGAAATTGCTGAGCATTTGGATAGCAGTAACGGGATCATTCCGAGTCAGCATGGATTTACGAAGGGGAAATCATGCTTGACAAATCTACTGGAATTTTTTGAGGATGTAACTAGGAAAATTGACAAGGGAGAGTCAGTGGATGTGGTGTACCTCGACTTTCAGAAAGCCTTCGACAAGGTCCCACATAGGAGATTAGTGGGCAAAATTAGGGCACATGGTATTGGGGGTAGGGTACTGACATGGATAGAAAATTGGTTGACAGACAGAAAGCAAAGAGTGGGGATAAATGGGTCCCTTTCGGAATGGCAGGCAGTGACCAGTGGGGTACCGCAAGGTTCGGTGCTGGGACCCCAGCTATTTACGATATACATTAATGACTTAGACAAAGGGATTAAAAGTACCATTAGCAAATTTGCAGATGATACTAAGTTGGGGGGTAGTGTGAATTGTGAGGAAGATGCAATAAGGCTGCAGGGTGACTTGGACAGGTTGTGTGAGTGGGCGGATACATGGCAGATGCAGTTTAATGTAGATAAGTGTGAGGTTATTCACTTTGGAAGTAAGAATAGAAAGGCAGATTATTATCTGAATGGTGTCAAGTTAGGAGGAGGGGGAGTTCAACGAGATCTGGGTGTCCTAGTGCATCAGTCAATGAAAGGAAGCATGCAGGTACAGCAGGCAGTGAAGAAAGCCAATGGAATGTTGGCCTTCGTAACAAGAGGAGTTGAGTATAGGAGCAAAGAGGTCCTTCTACAGTTGTACCGGGCCCTGGTGAGACCGCACCTGGAGTACTGTGTGCAGTTTTGGTCTCCAAATTTGAGGAAGGATATTCTTGCTATGGAGGGCGTGCAGCGTAGGTTCACTAGGTTAATTCCCGGAATGGCGGGACTGTCGTATGTTGAAAGGCTGGAGCGATTGGGCTTGTATACACTGGAATTTAGAAGGATGAGGGGGGATCTTATTGAAACATATAAGATAATTAGGGGATTGGACACATTAGAGGCAGATAACATGTTCCCAATGTTAGGGGATTCCAGAACAAGGGGCCAGTTTGAGAATAAGGGGTAGGCCATTTAGAACGGAGATGAGGAAGAACTTTTTCAGTCAGAGGGTGGTGAAGGTGTGGAATTCTCTGCCTCAGAAGGCAGTGGAGGCCAGTTCGTTGGATGCTTTCAAGAGAGAGCTGGATAGAGCTCTTGAGGATAGCGGAGTGAGGGGGTATGGGGAGAAGGCAGGAACGGGGTACTGATTGAGTGATCAGCCATGATCGCATTGAATGGCGGTGCTGGCTCGAAGGGCTGAATGGCCTACTCCTGCACCTATTGTCTATTGTCTATTGTCTATTGTTTCTACAATAATAATGAATGATATTTTATTGTAAACCAGCATCTGCAGCTCCTTATTTCTATGTTTATAGATTAAAAAAGTCAAACAAGTACAATAGATAGAGAAGATAGACCTAGTGTTAGAGTAACTCAGTGGGTCAGGCAGAATTTCTGGAGAAAAAGGATGGGTGACGTTTCTGGTCGGAACCTTTCTTCAGAACCCAAGTCTGAGTCTGAGGAAGGGTCCGACCTGAAATGTTACCCATCATTTCTTCAGAAATATGCCTGACCCACTGATTTACTCCAGCACTTTGTGTCTATCTTTGGTGCACAAGTTTCTTCCCAGATTCTTATGCAGTCCTCAATTCTACTGCTCATCTACACATTAGGGGCAATTTACAGCATCTAATTAACCCATCTTTTGGGGACACGAGAAAACTGGACGGAGCACCCCGAGGAAACCCACGCAGTCACAGGGAGAACATGCAAACTCCACACAGACAGCACCGGAGGTTCGGATTGAATGGGGTTTCTGCAGCTGCAAGGCAGTGGCTCCACTGATGTATTATCCATATAACCAAACAATATGATGTATTCAAACTGCCCTCAAGCACTTTAGGGCAATTAACTGTGCAAAATATGCTCCAATAAGTTGTCATTCGAAGCTTTTAAAAATGAACTGGAGTGAAGACCAACTTTGTTCCATGGGTTAAAGTGCTTATACTGCAGATACTCTGGGCACAGGATGCAATGTTGCTGAAAGAATAACAAAAGGTCAATGCAGTTATTGTTTAATTTATCCTAGCTCTGCTGGGATGCTATTTCAGGCAGTACATCTTCCCTGGCTGCACTTAAGTTCAGGATGAATAAATGGAGGCGGTGGACATGTTGCAAATGTCTGAGCAGAGAACGAAGGTCAGTTGCGAGTGAGTGCTGCCTTGTCAGAGATTAAAGCGAGTTCCCAACCCACACTACCGTTTTGACGGCGGCACGGTTGTGCAGCAGGACCCGAGTTCGATCTTGATTACGGGTGCTGACTGTACGGAGCTTATACGTCCCTGAATCTGGAGGTATGGAGGTACCTCTTGCCAGATAGAAGAGGGGAGAAGAGGGAGTGTCTCGGGTGAGACACATCCTTGATTATGCTGGTGGCCTTGCTGAGGCAGTTTGAGGGGTAGATGGAGCTAACAGAAGGGATTGCGTGGTATTCTACAACAAGACTATGACATACAGAAACGTGAAAGGCTTAGATAGTGGATGTGGAGAGGATGTTTCCACTAGTGGGATAGTCTAGGACTAGAGGTCACAGCCTCAGAATTAAAGGACATTCTTTTAGGAAGATGAGGAGAAATTTCTTTAGTCGGACAGTGGTGAATCTGTGAAATCCTTTGCCACAGAAGGCTGTGGAGGCCGTCACTGGATATTTTTGCAGCAGAGATAGATAGATTTTTGATTAGTATGGATGTCAGAGGTTATGGGGAGAAGGCAGGAGAATTGGGTTAGGAGGGAGAGATAGATCAGCCATGATTGAATGGCGGAGTTGACGATGGCTCGTAAGGTTCCTAAGGCAACCAAAGGTTGCCTGTTCAGTCCCGGCAGAAACAAAGCACCTGCCCTGATTTAACTTCCCACCAGCATTGAGTGAATTGAAATAAAAATAGAAAGAGATTGCATGTTTTACAGGACCAAGCCAGAAGTGGCTGCATGCAGCAGAAAAACCCAACCGTGACTTCAAAATGAGAGCCTTTTAAAACCCCACTGTGCTCAGCATTGAATGCTTGGTAAATGCTGGCAGCTTTCCCGTACACAGGAAGAACAGAAGCCGCCGCCTCCAACTCCCCTGTTCTAAATGCACAGGAACATAAATGTCAAGAGGGAGAAGTGTTTCCTCTCTGTGTCTTTTCCTTCATTAGCCATATCGGAAACAATAACAGAGAGTCCACTGTCCCAAAGTAGGGCTGACTGGATGCCCCAGCTATGAGGTCTATGCTGTGCGACTGTGTGTAGAAAAACAGCCATCTAAGCGTGGTCTATGAGGTCTATGCAGTGTACGGTCTATTTTTATGTATGGTCGAGTGGCGCAGTGGTAGAGCTGCTGCCTTTCAGCGCCAGGGACCTGGGATCGATCCTGACTACGGGGCTGTATGGAATTCATATGTTCTCCCTGCGGTTTCCCCCAGGTGCTCTGGTTTCCTCCCACATCCCAAAGACATACGAGTTTATGGGTTAATTGGCCTCTGTAAATTGTCCTTAGCGTTTAGGATAGAACTAGTGTACAGGTGATCAATGGTTGGCAAAGTCCCGGTGGGCCGATGGGCCTGTTTCCGCGCAGTACCTCTAAAGTGACCTTGAACTCCCATCCCCATTCCGACTTTGGCAACGGTCGCCACGGACTCGGTGGGCTGAAGGGCCTGTTTCCACACTGTGTCTCTAAACTAAAACTAAAAACAATGAGGTATAAGGCCTATGCAGTGTGACTGTGAGTAAAAACCACGTCAGTGTGTCGTCCATGAGGCTCTTCCACCCAGCTGACTGGCTGTCAAAGCTGTCAGCATGTTTGGGCCCATTGCAATAAGCTTTGACATTGGTGAGCAATTGGATGCAAAATTGGCTTGGAGGAAGGAGTGGAGGGTTGTTATTCAAGTTGGAGATCTGTGAGCACTGGTGTGCCACAGGGATGGGTGCTGGATACACTGCAGTTTATCATCAATATTAACGATTGATGTTTCTTTCTCCACAGATGCAGCCCGACCATTGTCTGATATGATTTCAGAGTTCTGGTATTGGCAGCTTTCTCAGTTCAGTTCGGTTTAGTTTGGTTTAGCTTATTGTCATGTGAACCGAAGTATAGTGAAAAGCTTTTTGTTGCATGCTAACCAGTTAGCAGAAAGACAATACATGATTATAATCACAGTGTATAGATTATATGATAAGGGAATAATGCTTGTCTGCCATTTCTGATCACTACCTTCTGAGGCAGACGGCAATGAGTGGGTGCGTGGGTTGCAGATGAGGATGGGGATTGTGCCCGGCTGTGGTCCATCTGCAGTAACCGTCGTCTGCGTTAACTTGTCATCTAACTAATGAGTGGCAGAACTAAAACGCAGCAGTGTTCAAAAGGTGAAAGTAAAATGATTAGTGACGCAGCTGAAAGAGCTACTGCCTCACAGCGCCAGAGACCCGGGTTCGATCCCTACCTTGGGTGCTGTCTGTGAGGAGTTTGCACGTACCCCCTGTGACCGGATGGGTTACCTTTAGGTTTCCTCCACAATTCAAATACGTGTGGTTTTGTAGGTTAATTGGCCTTTCCGAAATTGCCCCTAATGTGTAGGAAGTAGATGAGAAAGAACAGAACCAGTGTGAACGCACGATTGATGTTCGACGTGGACTCGGTGGGCCGAAGGTCCTGTTTCCTTGCTGTATCATTCAATTAATTAATCAATAAAAAGCAGTGTTAAAAAAGACACGATGTGTTGAAATAACTCAGTGGGTCAGGCAGAGATGCGGCCTGTCCTGCTGAGTTACTCAGGCACTTGGTGTCTTCTTTTGTAAACCAGCATTCACAGTCCCTTGTGTCTCCAATAAAAAAACTGTATTAAGAAGCAACAGGGGCACGTACCTGATCTTCAGAGAGCTGTGAGATGTGATTGACTGCCGCATACGACTCTATCTTGGGGTTAAAATGGTTGATGATGGCTCTGAAATAAAAGGTAGCCCTTAGCAAGAACTGAAATTAATTTTCAATAACTAAAATTGAATACAAATTACATTGCATTGGTGGTGTTTTTAATAAAAAACAAGCATGAACTTGCTTAAAACATCCGGGGCAGCACAATGGCACAGCGATAGATTTGCTGCCTAACAGCCCCAGACACCTGAGTTCAATACTGATGCTGTCTGGACAGAGTTTGTAAGTTCTCCCTGTGACTGCGTGGGTTTCCTCCGGGTACTCTGGTTTCCTCCCACACTCCACAGAAGTACATGTTTGTAAGTTAATTGGTTTTGGTGAAAAATTGTAAATTGTCCCTAGCATGTAGGATAGTGCTAGTGTATGGGGTGATCGCTGGTTGGCACGGACTCGGTGGGCCGAAGGGTCTGTTTCCATGCTGTATCGCTAAAGTTTAAAGTCTACTCTGTCACCTCTGAGGCAACGTATATGGGGATATGAATGACGATTACCTGCCTCTTGTCAAAAATGTTCATTACAACACAATAGCGCTTACAATAATGCATCCAGCAGTCAGCCCCTTCCCTACAGCACAACTGAGATCACACTTCAAAAAACAACTTCACCAGCTTTGGGAAGTTTAGCAGTTATGAGATATGCCATATAAAATCAAGGACTTTACTTCCTATTCCTTGTCGTAACTCCAGAGTAGGTCGGAAACATTATGTTCTCTGCATTACAAATGCAGGTGGACTGTAAACAAGAGCGAGTGAACAAGCACAGCAATATTTTGCTGGAAACCAACTAAGTTCTGAACAAAATAAATGACTTCTTACGGCACTTTTTTCCAACGCAGGATGGGAGAAGTTACCCAGCTAAATAAGTATTTTTGAAGTTTGATTACTGGTGTATTCTGTTTAGAGTTATCAGTTTACAACTTGAAAGTTGCAGATTTCGGAGATGGGATACCTTCTACTGAAATCGTACTATGCTCATGTACGTATAGTATGATGTGACTGGATAGCATCCAAACAACGTTTCACTATATCCTGATGCATGTGACAATTGCAAACCAATATCAATTGATTCACAAACACATACAATAATCCTACTATAATCCTGGAGTCATACAGCACAGAAACAGGCCCTTTGGCCCAACTTGTCCATGCCGACCAACATGCCCCATCTAAGCAGGTTCCACTTCTCATGTTTGGCCCATATCTCTCTAAACGTCCTTTCCTGTCCGTGTACCTGTCCAAGTGTTCCTTTGTTTATATGTTAAATATATATGGTACATCACTGGAGTCCCATTAGACTACAGATGCTGGCATTGAGCAAAGCACACCGTGCTGGAGGAACTCAGTGGATCAAGGCAGGGTCTGGGGAGGGAATGAACAGATGGGAATGAACAGATGGGCGGCACGGTAGCGCAGCGGTAGAGTTGCTGCTTTACAGCGAATGCAGCGCCGGAGACTCAGGTTCGATCCTGACTACGGGTGCTGCACTGTAAGGAGTTTGTACGTTCTCCCCGCGACCTGCGTGGGTTTTCTCCGAGATCTTCGGTTTCCTCCCACACTCCAAAGACGTACAGGTATGTAGGTTAATTGACTGGGTAAATGTAAAAATTGTCCCTAGTGGGTGTAGGATAGTGTTAATGTGCGGGGATCGCTGGGCGGCGCGGACTTGGTGGGCCGAAAAGGCCTGTTTCCGCGCTGTATATATATGATATGATATGATATGATATGACATTTCGGGTCGGGACCCTCTTCAGATTCATTGTATTTTAGTATTTAGTACTTATTATTGGCTCTAACCTGTCAAATTCTATTAAAGTGTGACCTCTGGTGTATCATTCGCATGATAGACCAGTGATTCCACTCTAATGTACTTCAGTATCTAAAAAGCAGTCTATTTTACTCAGAATTAACTGTTGTGCCAGTTGATCCGATACTTACGTAAGATGGCTGCCGGATCCGCACCTTTACTTATGTAAGATGGCCACCAGATCTGCATCTATACTTACGTAAGATAAACTACAGCCAAAACGGTAGAGGGGGGGAGGGAAAGAGAGAGGGGGAAGGAGGAGGGATGGGGGGAGGGGATGGGGGGATGGGAGGGATGGGGGAAGGGGGCACAGGAGAGGGTGCTGCACCAATGCAGGAGAGGCAACATTAGGGGGGAGGGGAGGGAGGGGGGAAGTGGGGGAGAAGAGGGTGCTGCACCAATGCAGGAAAGGCAACCCTTGGGGGGAGGGGGGGGGGAGAGGGGGATGGGGAGGGAGGGAGAGGGGGTTGAGGTGGGAGAGGGGGAGGGAGAGGGGTAGGGGGAGGAAGGGAGTGAGGGGGAGGGAAGGTATGGGGAGGGAGGGGGGAGGATGAGGGGGTAGGGAGGAAGGGGGTAGAGGAGGGAGGGGGAGGGGGAGGAGGGAGGAGGGGGGAAGGAGAGGGTGCTGCACCAATGCAGGAGAGGCAACCCTAGGGGGGGACGAGAGGGAGGGAGGGGGAAGGGCGGGACGAGAGGGTGCTGCACCAATGCAGGAGAGGCAACCCTGGGGGGGGGGGGAGAGGGAGGGAGGGGAGAGAGGGAGAGGAGGGGGGAAAGGGAGGGAGGGGGGCAGGGAGAGAGAGGGGGAGAGGGGAGGGGAAAGTGGGGTGGGGGGAGTGGGGGAGGAGAGGGTGTTAATGCAGCAATGCCTGGCTGCTGTAAGGCCGTGGAAGCCAGATGGGGATATTAAAACCAGATTTATTTATGAAGGAGAGATGGATTTGTCACACGAGTCAGCGGGATGCAAGGCTTGTAACTCAACGCGCTGATAAAACAGCAGGATTTAGCCCAAGTCGTGGATTCAAAGACAGAACAAATGTGACCCAGATAATTACAGGATGTTCCACGAACTGTCTTACATGATGTTGCCAGTGATTTACGAATTGCGGTCTCGTAGGGTAAGACTTTCACTGTGGAGCAGTTGGTGGCAGAGATTTGACCTTAACATTAATGCTTCTGATCATGTTAACAGAAGAAACTGTACTTTGCTTTCACCCACTCCAGTCCTCGAGATGTGATTTGCATGTGTAAAAATCTCTCCTATTGTTTGATTGATTGAAAATACAGCATAGAAACAGGCCCTTCAGCCCAGTGAGACCACACCGACCACCGCCAAAGTCTGGGGGTGGGGATGGGAGTGCAGGCTCGGGATGTGGCTTCCATTTCTGAATGTAAAAATCCCTCTTTTTTAATTAATTGATTAAAAATACAGCATGGAAACAGGCCCTTTGGGCCAGCCAAGCTTTGTTACCCACCTGGACAGAGAGGACCGAGAAGCTGCATTCGAAGAATGGCATATCCTTGAAGGACATTGTGGATGATGAATCATAGGGCTTCAACCCTCAAGCTCACATGCAGGGGACAGGACCTCCATGAATGCAAAGCAATCGGCACAGCGGTAGAGTTGCTGCCTTCCAGTGATTTTATGTGCAATAAGCTTGATAGAACAGAAATACTGAGGGTAGTGAGGTGTTATCCAGGTCTGAAGGCATGGGTGGGCATGAGAAGTGGGGGCAGCCATGTGTTGGGTTTGACTAGAGGGAACAGGGATGACGATATTAAAAACAGAAAACACTAGAAATACTCAGCAGGTTAGGCAGCATCCGTGGAAAGAGAAACAGGTCATGTTTCTGGTTCAAGATAATTGCCTGAATCCAAAATGTTGTTTGTTTTCATTTCCACGGATGCCACCAAACCTGCTGAGTGCTTCCAGCAATTTTTTGTTTTATTTCAAATTTCCAGTATCAACAGTTCTTTTGATTCTCATTCACTGATGACGGTACAGTTAATGATCTTGCATGCGCTGTGCACGACTGGTGATGTCAGAGCTCTAGGTAGGATTGCTTTTCTATTCACACTGTTGCAAACCTCCATTACTTAAATAAATAATTAGGGCGGCACAGTAGCGCAGCAGTAGAGTTGCTGCCTTACAGCACCAGCGGCCCTAGTTTGATCCTGACTACAGGCGCTGTCTGTACAGAGTTTATACGTTCTCCCTGTGACCGCGTGGATTTTCTCTGGGTGCTCCGGTTTCCTTCCTTACTCCAAAGAGGTACAGGTTTGCAGGTTCATTTGGCTTCAGTAAAATTTGTAAATTATCCCTAATGTGTAGGATAGCTCTAGTGAAAGGGATCGCTGGTCGACGTGGACTCAGTGGGCCGAAGGGCCTGTTTCCACGCTGTATTTCTAAACTAAACTAAAATTGTTCAAGGTGGTGAACTGACTTCCATGCACAAATTTGATAATTAAAATACAATTCTTTGCCATTGATGGATTTTAAGAAAAATAATTTAAATAATGCAAGATTTATGAAGCAAGGTACACAGGAATCGATGACTCAGAGCCGCTGGCCTTCGAAGGCAGAAAACAAAAGCTGTCATTGCGAGATTGATTCACTGTCAAGTAGAATTGTTTCACCTGCTGCAAGTGCAGACATCCCTCTTTCTTCCCCCCCTCCCCCACTCCCCCTTCGCTCTAACTGACATTGCTCATACTTTCATTTCTGAATGTAAAAATTCCTCCTAATTGATTGACCGATCAAAAATACAGCATTGAAAAGGCCCTTCGGCCCACTGAGTCCATGCTGACCATTGCCAGAGTGGGGATGGGAGCTCCAGGCATATGATTTTAGAGATACAGTGCAGAAACAGGCCCTTCGGCCCACTGAGTCCATGCCGACCAACAATCACCCCGTGCACTAGCACTATTGGACACACTAGGGGCACGTTACAATTCTTTTACCAAAGTCAATTAACCTACTAATCTGCACGTCTTTTGAATGTGGAATCTGCCTTACAGCGGCAGACTCTGGTTTGATCCTGACTACGGGTGCTGTCTGTACAGAGTTGCATGTTCTCCCTGTGACGGTGACATTTTCTCAGGTTTCCTCCCACACTTCAAAGATGTGCAGGTGTGTAGGTTAGTTGGTCTCTGTAAATTGTCCCTCATTTATAGGATAGAACTAGTGTAAGGGTGATCGCAGGTCAACACGGACTCGGTGTGCCCAAGGGTCCGTTTCCGTGCTGTATCTCTGAACGAAACTAGACACAGGCCAAAGAGTTTGCATCAGGGAGTTGTGCTGATTAATGACCAACCTGGCATGTTAGCCGATCGATCTTACATGTTGTGCAGCTATTGAAACCCTTGTGTGAAACGGATGCCTATGCTACCTCTCCCAAAGGACTTGCTGAAGTTTCCAGCTCACTCTATGAGTTTCACACTAAACAAAATGAATTCAACCCTCATGTAGTGTTAGCATCAAACGCTCACATGGCTGGGGCACCTCAGGTTAGGCGCAGAATTAAACTCCGCTGAGACTGTCTCAATAATGTGTCTCGGCGCCTTGGTGTTGCACTAGTGTTAGCATCAAACGGTCACATGGCCGGGGCAGCTCAGGTTAAGCGCAGAATTAAACTCCACTGAGACTGTCCCAATAATTTGTCTCGGCGCCTTGGTGTTGCACTAGAGACTTTGGGGTTTGCTTTAGAGACACAGCAGGGAAACAGGCCCATCAGCCCATCGAGTTCATGCCGACCATTGATCACCCGTTCACACTAGTTCTATGCTACCATCTTTCACGTCCACTCCCTACACAATTGGGGCAATTTACAGAGGCCGATTAACCTACAAACCCAGAGCACCCAGAGGAAACCCCACACAATCTCAGGGAGAACATGCAAACTCCATTGAAACAGTACCCGAAATTAGGATTTAACCCAAGTCTCTGGCGCTGGGAGGCAATTGTGTTTAGTTTATTGTATTTTTTTTAATTAATCTTTTTGTTTGTTTGTTTTGTTACATTATCTATTGAATACAGTGTTTATAGACCTGTTGTGCTGTTGCAAGAATTTAAATGTTCTTTAGTTTAGTTTATTGTCACGTGAACCGAGGTCCAGTGAAAAACTTTTTGTTGCGTGCTAACCAGTCAGCGGAACGATAATACAAATTACAGTCGAGCGATCCACAGTGTACAGATACATGATAAAGGGAATAACGTTTAGTGCAAGATAAAGTTTCAGTACATATGAAAATTAAACACTCTTGACTCCCCCCCCCCCCCCCCCCCCTCCCCCTCCCCCTCCTCTCTCTGTTACATTATGGATTTTTTCTATATTTCATTGCAGCTATAACGTGCTATCACAATGCATTTGGCAGTGAATATTGGTCAGTGCTGAATTAGAAGCAGCATAAATCATCAACCACAGTCCATTCTGAGCTGGGCACAGAGCGTTAAGATCAATTTCTCATTGGATTTTTCTGCATCCTGCAAATCAACCACCTACTCGGTGATTTCACTCAGATTTAAGCACAAACACGACGGGAAATTAAATCGTCCCACTTAGAAAGGTGAGATTGAATGCATGGTCACGATTCTGCTTGTAATTGGGTTCGCAGCTTTGATTGATGGTGTGCCGCACAGACCCATCTCTGTACTCCACCAGCATCAGTCACCAGGCAATGTGCACGCAACATCATCTTCAGTCTGAAGAAGGGTCCCGGCCCACAGTGATTTCTGTGCATTTCCCTCCGCTGATGCTGCCTGACCCAGAGTTCCTGCATCAACAACTTCATCATCATAAGTGTTCCCACTTCTGTATAGTTCCAGACCCAGGGCTTTCACAACGTTGGACCAAACAGCTGGAGTAACTCAGCGGGACAGGCAGCATCTCTGGAGAGAAGGAATGGGTGATGTTTTGGATCGAGACCCTTCTTCAGACAGTGTCTGAGTTTCCCTTTGAGAAACTTCTTTGAGTTACTCCAGCTTTTTGTGTCTATCTTCAGTTTAAAACCAGCACCTGCAGTTCCTTCCTACGTACTACTTGTTTAATTTAGTTTGACACATGTACGTACCGAGGTACAGTGAAAAGCTTTTTGTTGCGTGCTATCAAGTCAGCAGAAAGACTATATCAATACAATCAAGCCGTCCACAGTGTACAGATACAGGATAAAGGGAATAACCTTTCGTGCAAGATATAGTTTGGTTTAGTCTATTATTGTCGTGTGTACTGAAGTTCAGTGAAAAGCTTTTTGTTGCGTGCTATCCAGTCAGCGGAAAGACTATACATGATTACCACAAGTCATCTGCAATGTACAGATACAAGATAAAGGGAATAATGTACAGGTTGAACACCCATTTTCTGTACTTCAATTCCAGAGCTTTTCTGGATTATCTGTTTTTCTGGATTAACAGAGGTCACGCAACAATGAAATGACAATACACCTCTGGCCCGCTATTGCTACCCCTCCCGTGACTCTAGAGCACGATCGAATGCCAGAAACTTCAATAAAACAAATATAAAATGTAAACTGAATGTGAATGGAATGACGTGCCAACACATCCCCACGGCAGGTTAGAGCCTCGGCTATCGACGCACTCCCGACTCGCAAGGTGCACCAGTGGGGCTCCCTCCCCTCTCACCTGCTGTCACTTCCAAGGTGGAGAATGCTGGAGACTCCAGAGGAAGGAGGAGGAGGCGGTGATCCCAAGGTCGGCGGCATTGGTGGTGGGAGAAGGAGGGGGTCGGGGGGGGGGGGGGGGGGTGGAGCGGGGGAGCCGCGGCTTCCGATCTTCAGGTCATCACCTCCTCCCCCCACCACCGCCGCCTCCCCCTCCCTCTCTCCCCCGAAGTCAACGACACGCTCCACCTTGGAAGCGACAGCAGGTGAGAGGGAAGGGAGCCCCACTGGTGCACCTTGCGAGCCACATGGTGACCGAGGGGGTACACTGAAACACAAAGTGCTCGAGTAACTCAGCCGACTGAATCAGTCTGAGGAAGGGTCCTGATGTCACCCATCCGTGTCTCCAGAGATCCGGACCCGCTGAATTACTCCATCACTATGTCCTTTCCGTGGGTGAAGAAGCACTTGCTGGTGCACCTTGCACGTCAGGATGCCGTCAGATCTGGGGCTCTAAACTGCTGGGGAGACGGCGAGTCAGGGATGGGTCGGCAGGTCCGTCCGCTTTATCCGACATCTCTTGTACGGGGGTTGTTAAAACGAGGGCTTACTGTATTGTCTTTGTGAAACAGTTAGAAGAGATGGGCGGCACGGTGGCATAGCGGTAGAGCTACCGCCTTACAGCGCCAGAGACCCAGGTTCGATCCTGACTATGGGTGCTTGTCTCTACGGAGTTTGTACGTTCTCCCTGTGACCTGCGTAGGTTTTCTCTGGGATCTTTGGTTTCCTCCCACACTCCAAAGATCTACAGGTTTGTTTGTTAATTGGCTTGGTGTAAATGTAAACTATCTCTAATGTGTGTAGGATAGTGTTAGTGTGTGGGGATCGCTGGTCGGTGCGGACTCAGTGGGCCGAAGGGCTTGTTTCTGCGCTGTATCTTTAAACTTAAAAAGATTGAGAGCATTGTTGATTCGTTCACGACTGAATGACAAAACTGACACAATGCTGGAGTAACTCAGCAAGTCAAGTAGCATCTCTGGAGAACCTGGACAGGTAATGTGTCAGGTTGGGACCCTTCTTCATATTGACCCTGGAGAACATGGATCGGTGACGTCTCGGGAGGGAACACTTCTTCAGACTGATTTGAATCTGTATGAAGAAAGGTCCCTACCCGAAACGTCTCCTATCCATGTTTTCTAGGGATGCTGCCTGACTGGCTGAGTTACTCCAGCACTTTGTGTCGTTTTTTTTGTTGTAAACCAGCACCTGCAGTTCCTTGTTTCTCCAACCAATTGATTGTGGCTGGCAAACAGCGCAGAAGCTTTGTAGCAGAAATACACCTGGACCAGACTTTATATTACAGCACTATAACTGCCTCATTTATCACCACTGCATAGAACAATTAACAATGGTGATCATGTACACCTATAATTAGCATCCCTGCTGCTTTATAAATCAGGATTTGGTAGCTTCCTTTAATGCCAAGAAGATCTGTTTCAACAAAGGAAAAACACATAAATCACGACGATGGTTTGCACAGACAGAAGGCACAGATTAAAATGGAGCAAATGGGGGCATTAATCAAAAGCAGATGTAATATTAAAGTGGGTCTAAAATGGAGCTTCAGATTGTGAGGCTTAGAGCACAGAGGTGTGATCAATAAAGGTTGCAGTAATTTAACAGGAGCTTAGTTTAACATACATAGAACAGTACAGCGCAGGAACAGGCCCTTCAGCCCACAATGTCCGTGTTGATGCCAAGTTAAATAATCTCCTCTGCCAGCACTTGATTCATATCCCACTATTCCCTGCATATCCATGTGTCTATCTAAAAGCCTTTTAAACACCATAATGGTATCTGCCTCCAACACCACACCTGGCAGTGTGTACCAGGCACCTACCTTCCTCTGTGTAACAACCTTGCCCTAGTTGTGAAAGACTCCAAAAGCTAGCATGGTGGCACAGCAGTAGAGAAGCTGCCTTACAATGCCAGAGACCTGGGTTCAATCCTGACCTCGGGTGCTGTCTGTGTGAAGTTTGCACATTCTCCCTGCGTCTGCGTGGATTTCCTCTGGGTGCAGTTTCCTCCCACATCCCAAAGACGTGCAGGTTTGTAGGTTAATTGTCTTCTGTAAATTGTCCCTAGTGTGTAGGATAGAACTAGTGCATGGGTGATTGCTGGTCTGCGTGGATTTGGTGGGCAAAAGGCTCAATCTCTGAACTAAACCAAATCAAAGTCAACATGCATTATACAAAAGGAATTTCATAAGTTAATTTAACAATAATTTACTTAACAATCAAATTATTAAGTTATTGAGTGAATTATGTTACTGCTTGCACTCCAGAATTAAAAGGTTTGCTGACTGATATTAATGCCATTGGCCAGATCTAAACATGCGATCAATGGCTTAATTAAAAAATCAATAGATCAAATTAATTATTGCCAAACAATGGCAGGAGTCTAATCCATTCACTCGCACGTGGAGTTGAAGTCACGTGCCCCATGTCTTACGCTTGCAATGGCAGAGCCTTGAGGCAGACCTGCACCATGGTTCATCGAGAGACTCTCAGGGAACGTGAATTAAACGATGAAGGACGATTCCTCCAAAACGTTGCACTTGATTTATCTTCCAGCTCAAGAACAACGATTAGAGTCAGAGTCATACAGCGTGAAAACAAGGCCATCCGCCCAACTTACCCACACTGACCAACAAGTCCCATCTACATTAGTCCCACCTGCCTGCAATTGGCCCATGTCCCTCTAAACCTATCCTATCTGAAGAAGGGTCTCGACCCGAAACATCACCCATTCCTTCTCTCGAGATGCTGCCTGACCTGCTGAGTTACTCCAGCATTTTGTGAATATATCCTATCCATGTCTTAAACATTATGATAGTACCTGCCTCAACTACCTCCTCCAGCAGGCTCATTCCATACACCCACTACCCTTGGTGTAAAAAAGTTACCCCTCAGATTTCTATTAAATCGTTCCCCCTCTCACTTTACACCTATAATAATAATAATAATAATAATGCATTACATTTATATAGCGCTTTTCTAAACACTCAAAGACGCTTTACAAGGTTTACTAAAACATAAAAGAAAATAAATAGATAAATAAGTATACGAAGAGAAAAGGAAAAAGAAAGTGAGGTGACGGTCAGTGATTGAAGGCAGTGCTGAACAGGTGAGACTTCAGTGATGTTTTGAATGTGGTGAGTGAGGAGGAGTCTCTGACGGTTTGGGGTAGTGAGTTCCAGAGTGTGAGAGCAGCGATGGAAAAAGCCCTGTCCCCCCAGGATCTGAGTTTGGTCTGGATGGGGGGGGACAGGAGGTTTGCAGCAGCAGAGCGGAGGTTACGGGTTGGAGTGTGTCTGTGGAGGAGGTCAGTCAGGTAGGATGGGGCCAGGTTATGGAGGGCTTTGTAGGTCATGAGGAGGATTTTGTACTGGATTCTCTGGGGGATGGGGAGCCAGTGGAGCTTGTAAAGGACGGGGGTGATATGGTCACGGATCGGGGAGTGGGTGAGTAGACGGGCAGCGGAGTTCTGGATGTGTTGGAGTTTGTTGATGATTTTTGAGGGTAAACCATAGAGGAGGCTGTTGCAGTAGTCCAGACGGGAGGTGATGAAGGCGTGGATGAGGGTTTCTGCAGCTGTGGAGGAGAGGGATGGATGGAGACGGGCAATGTTTTTGAGGTGGAAGAAGGCTGTCTTGGTGATGTGTTTGATGTGTTTGTCGAAGGAGAGGGTTTGAGGGCGGCACAGTAGCGCAGCGGTAGAGTTGCAGCGCCGGAGACTCAGGTTCGATCCTGACTACGGGTGCTGCACTGTAAGGAGTTTGTACGTTCTCCCCGTGACCTGCGTGGGTTTTCTCCGAGATCTTCGGTTTCCTCCCACACTCCAAAGACGTACAGGTATGTAGGTTAATTGGCTGGGTAAATGTAAAAATTGTCCCTAGTGGGTGTAGGATAGTGTTAATGTACGGGGATCGCTGGGCGGCACGGACTTGGAGGGCCGAAAAGGCCTGTTTCCGGCTGTATATATATGATGATGATTAAAGATGATTCCAAGATTCCGGATGTGAGGGGAGGTGGATACTGGGAAACCATCAATATTGAGGGTGAAGTTTTGGGTGGATTTGGTGAGGGTTTTTGGTCCAATGATGATGATTTCAGATTTGTCGCAGTTGAGTTTGAGGAAATTGAATTGAAGCCAAGATTTTATTTCAGTGATGCAGTTTGTCAGGGTAGAGTGTGTGGTGGTGGAGATTGACTTGGTGGAGATGAGGAGCTGGATATCATCGGTGAAGCAGTGGAACTTGAGACCGTGACGGCAGATTAATTGACCAAGGGGGAACAGGTAGAGGATGAAGAGGAGGGGGCCGAGAACTGAACATTGGGGGTCACCTTGGGGGAGGGGAGCGGTGGGGGATTTGCAGTTATTAATGGAGATGAACTGGTGCCTGTCGGAGAGGTATGATTTGATCCAGGATAGGGCTGTGCCGGTGATGTTAAAGGTGGTTTCAAGTCGGGTGAGGAGGATGGAGTGATTTATGGTGTCAAAGGCGGCGCTGAGGTCGAGTAGGATGAGAATGTTGAGGTTGCCAGCGTCAGAGGAGAGGAGAAGGTCGTTGGTGATTTTGAGGAGTGCAGTTTCAGTACTGTGGTTGGAGCGGAATCCGGATTGGAATGTTTCATACAGGTTATTGGTAGAGAGGTGATGTTTGAGTTGAGAAGCTACAGTGCGTTCCAAAACTTTGGACAGAAAGGGTAGGTTGGAGATTGGCCTGAAGTTGTTTGGGGTGTCAGGGTTGAGTCCAGGTTTTTTCAGAATAGGGGTGACAGCAGCGATTTTGAGGGATGGCGGGACGATGCCAGTGGACAGGGAGGAGTTTATTGTTGCAGTGATAAGTGGAGAGAGAGTAGGAAGGCTGGTCTTGACAAAGCTGGAGGGGATGGGGTCCAGAGAGCAGGTGGCAGTTTTCATTCCTGTGAAGAGGTCAGAGAGGTCGGTGGTGGAGACTGGGGAGAACTGAGACAGGGGTTGACAGGATAAGGGGGGGCAGGTGGTTTGAGGGGGAGCAGGTGCGTTGGTGGTTAAGGTGCTGTAGATGTTATCTATTTTGCTTTGGAAGAATGAAAGGAAAGAGGTGCATTTGTCGACTGTGAATGACTGGGAGATAGTGTCCAGGGGGCTGAGAAGTTTGTTTATTGTAGAGAAGAGTGCTTTTGGGTTTCCGGAGCCAGAGTGAATTATTTGAGAGTAGTAGGTGGAGTGGGCGCGGGAGAGGGCATCTTTGTAGTGCTGCAGGTGGTCTTTGTAGGCTTGGGAGTGAATTGTGAGACCTGTTTTGTTGCGGAGTCTTTCAAGTTGGTGGGCATGGGTTTTCATCATGCGGAGTTCGGGGGTAAACCAGGGAGCAGAGTGGGTGAAGGAAACTGTTTTGGTTTTTCTAGGTGCAAGCTGGTCGAGGCAGGAGGAGAGAGTGTGGTTGTAGTAGTCAATGAGGTCAGAGGGGCAGTGGAGGTCAACGAAGGGAGAGACGGAGATTTTTTCAGAGAGGGAGGATGAGAGCGAGGTAGGTGAAACAGAGTTCAGCTTACGGAAGTTGATTTTGCGTTTTTGCCTTGGAGCTGGGGTGGGAATGTTGACGGACATGGTGATGGCTAAGTGATCGGAGAGGGTGGGGTCGGAGCCAGAGAGGTGGTGTAGATTTAGTCCAGTGGAGCAGACAAGGTCCAGAATGTGCCCACGGTTATGGGTGGGAAAATTGACATGTTGAGTGAGGTTAAAGCAGTTGAGTATTTCAGTGAAGTCAGCGGTTATTGTGGAGTCGGTGGAGTCCATGTGGATGTTGAAATCACCGAGGAGGAGGATTGAGGGGGAGAGAGAACAGAGCTGGGTCAGAAAGTCGGAGAAGTCAGAAAGGAATGATGGGTGTGGTTTGGGAGGGCGGTAGACGACTGCCATGACTAATTGTGTGTGGCCAGAGAGTTTAAAAGCCAGGTGTTCAAATGAAGGAGCAGATGAGATGGAGATGAGGCTGATCTTGAAGTCCTGTGGGTGTATTACGGCAATCCCACCACCTCGGTCCTCCGAGCGTGGTTTATTGATGTAGGAGTATCCGTTGGGTGTAGTGAGGTTGAGTGAGAGGTAGTCCAGAGGTTGTTGCCAGGTTTCAGTCAGACAGAGGAAGTCCAGTTTATTGTCCAGGATGAAGTCATTCAGAATGTGGCTTTTATTGTTAAGGGACCGGGTATTGAACAAAGTGAGCTTCATACTGCTTTGTATGGTGTGGGTGGACTCGGGTGATTTTGCCAGGGCTTGCAGACAGGGGGCGTGCTCGTGTGCGTTGTTGTGATGACGTGATCGACGAGTGGAAGTCCGCTCAGCTGACCAGAGTGCGGGGATGGAGTGACCGGTCTGGGAGTAAACAAACTTGCGACCGGAGCCTCTGTGGATGTATCTGGGTCGTCGTAGAAGTCCGTGGTTTTTGATGGCAGAGATGCATGGCGGAGTGGAGTGGTTGTTGAGTTGGAGCAGCCTCGCAGCGAAGTACCTCAGTGCCATGCCAGGCAGGAGCGAAGGAGCGCAGAGCCCGGAGAAGTTAGCCGGCAACCGCGGGCTAGCTGACCAAAGCGTCAGGCACAACAGGCTGATCCAGAGCATGGCCTATGAGGAGGACCGAGGAAGCTGAGCAGCCTGTGGGTTAATAGGGAGCTGAGGACGTGCAGGCAGAGGAGGTAGCCGGGCAACTGCTAGAGTTAGCAGCTAGCGAGTATCCTGCAGCTCGATGACTGTAGCGGTGGCTAGCAGGGAGCTAGCTAGCTGTCCAGGTAACCCACAAGAGAGCAGTCCAAGCCAGCAAAGACAGGAGTGAGATGTCCAGGAGTGGGTTTGGAGGCAGCGGTGGAAGAGCTGGGCAGACGAAGCCGGGAGGATCAAGCAGAAGGATTAATCCAAGCAGAAGGATTAATCCAAACAGAGAAGATTAATCCAAAAATAGAAAGATTAATCCAAACAGAGAAGCGGTGAGAAGCGGCGAACAAACAACGCCAGCGTCCTCTCACGCCACTTCCGGTAGTTTTAAGACCTATGTCCCCTGGTTCTCGATTCCCGTACTCTGGGCAAGAGACACCGTGCGTTTATTCCTCTTACGATTTTGTACACTTCTATAAGATCACCCTGATCCTCCTGCGCTCCAAGGAATAGAGTCCTAGCCTGCTCAACTTCTCCCTGTAGCTCAGGTCCTCGAGTCCTGGCAACATTCTCGTAAATCTTCTCTGCACCTTTTCCAGCTTGACTACATCTTTTCTACAAAATGGTCCCCAAAACTGAACACAATACTCCAAAAGATTAACCAGAATGGAAATGTCTGACTAGAGGGCATGGCTTTAAGGTGAGAGGGGAGAAGTTTTAAAGGGAATATGCGGGGTAAGTAATTTTTTTCACGTCGAGCATGGCGGGTGCCGGGAACACGCTGTCTGTGGTGGTGGTGATGGCAGATATGATTGTGGTGTTTAAGAGGCATATCTTTTAGATATGCACAGGGATATGTAGGGAATGGAAGGAAATGGATCACATGCAGACAGTGGAGATTAGTTTACCTTGGCATCATGTTCGGCACAGACATTGTGGGCTGAAGGACCCGTTACTGGGTGTGCTTTTCTATGTTCTAAGTTTGAGGGCCAATTGGCTGAGAATTACAGCTGCCTTTTATGATCTTCTGTGGTTAACTGGAAATTATAAGATAAATGGTAGATTGCTGTGTGCAAATTGTCTGACATTCCCACAAGGCCCTCAATTCAAAAGCACTTTCCTGGTTGTATTGTTCTCAGGGCTTGTGTGAGGTTGTGGAGGACAGGAAATAAATGCATATTAATATTCTTGACACAAGACCACAAGAAATTGCAGAGAATTGTGGATGTAGCCCAGTCCATCACACAGACCAGAATCCCCACCATGACTCCATCTACATTTCACACTGCCTCGGAAAAGCAGCCAACATAATCAAAGACTTGTCTCACCCCTGTCATTCCTTCTTCCTTCTCCCATCTGGCAGAAGGTAAAGCTTGAAAGTGTGGGCTGCCAAACTCCGAACAGCACCTTCCCCTCTGTTATCAGGCTTCTGAACGGTCCTTCCATAAGCTAATGTACTGTCCGATTCACCGTTACCCCATTGTGGACATTGGACTTTGTCTCTGAAACTGATGCGCTACAATGCTGAGAACTATATTCTGAACTTTCTATCTTCCCCCTTACTCTACCTGTTGTACTTGAGTTTGAATTGGTTGTATTTATATGATCTATGAATGAATGCACGAATACTTTATTGTCACATGTGACAAGTCACAGTGATATTCTTTGTTTTGCAGACCCAAGGCATGCAAAGAGTCGCCACATATCGGGCGCTGACAGTTACAAAGAATCCCGCGCCAGGTCCTCCTTTGTTCTCCCTCCCCCCCGCCCCCCCCCCCACAGCGGTTCCCCCACGCCGGGTCCTCGTTTGTTCTTCCTCCCCACCTCTCCCCCCCACGGCGGTTCCCCCACGCCGGGTCCTCGTTTGTTCTCGGTGACGCATCCTCCGGCTCCCACGTGGCCCATCTTCAATCGCCGACGCCATCCTCGACCATTGGCCCGACCTCGACCGGCGCCCTCAACGACCACGACCCTCAACCGGCACCCTCATCGAATGCCGCACTGACCTGCTCGACGACCGCCAATGGGTGCACACCTGATGCCTCCGCAACCCAGTTCGGCCGCGGGGCTCCGCCGACCGAGGGACTGGCCACGGGGATCCAGGATCCGGTCGCGGGGATCCAGGATCCGGTCGCGGGGATCCAGGGACTCGTCGCGGGGATCCAGGGACCGGCCGCGGGGATCCAGGGACCGGTCGTGGGGATCCAGGGACCGGTCGCGGGGATCCGTGGATTGGATAGCACGCAATACAAAGCTTTTCACTGTGCCATGGTACACGTGACAATAATAAAGCTAAACATGGTAGTTTGGTGACACAAGAATTGCACATACTGGAATCTTCAACAAAACACAAAGTGCTGGAGGAACTCAGCGGGTCGGGCAATATCTGTGGAGTGAATGGACAGACTACATTTTGGATCAGTACACTTCTACAGACTCAGAAGAAGGGTCCCAACTTGAAATGTCACCTATCCCTTCCCTCGCAGATGCCCCTGGCCCACTGAGCTCTTCTAGAACATTGTGTTTTGCACACAGCAGTCCTGACCTCCCATCTACCTGTAGACTCTCGTTCAGATTATCTTTAATCGGACTTTACTGGACTTTATCTTGCACCAAACGTTATTCCCTTTAGCTTGCATCTGTACACTGTGGGTGGATCGATTGCAATCATGTATCGTCTTTCCACTGACTCGATAGCACGCACCAGGAAAGCTTTTTACTGTACTGTGGTACATGTGAGAGTAATAAACTAAACGTGACTAAACTAGACTAAATAGTTGTGCCTCACTGGGCTTGGTGATATAGCACACATATTATAATGTCTCCTAAACATGGCAGCTTACATGAAGGTGACCGAGTGTCTGACCGAGTGCCCTCAGTGTCCACAGAATCAGAGGCCATTCAGCCGACTGGTCATTGGCAGCACTTAAAAGTCTCATTACTTCCTTAC
Source organism: Rhinoraja longicauda (assembly GCF_053455715.1). NCBI lineage: Eukaryota > Metazoa > Chordata > Chondrichthyes > Rajiformes > Arhynchobatidae > Rhinoraja > Rhinoraja longicauda. The sequence continues at coordinate 18,615,440 of NC_135968.1, forward strand.
CTGACGTTGATCAGTGCGTGTGTGACTTTGCTCGCTGGCTCCTTCCACTGGCCGCTGCTTGTTGAGAGCCTCAAAACTAGAAGAGAGCAGAAACAAGGTTTCCAGTTGTGGGAGAGTCTAGGACCAGAGGGCACAGCCTCAGACTTAAAGGACGTACCTTTAGAATGGAGGTGCGGAGAAATTCCTTTCGCCAGAGGGTGGTGAATCCGTGGAATTCATTGCCACAGACAGCTGTAGGGGGTCAAGTCTTGGGAATTTTTATCGCGGAGAATGACAAGTTCTTGATTAGTAAGAATGTCAAAGGTTATGGGGAGATGGCAGGAGCATGGCGTTGTGCGACAAAACATTAAATCAGCCATGAAAGGCAGTGCAGAATAGATCAGCTATTCTGCTCCTTGGTCTTATGGTCCTACAGTGCCCTCCATAAAGTTTGGGACAAAGACCCATCATTTATTTATTTCCCTCTGTAATCCACAATTTGAGATTTGTAATAGAAAAAATCACATGTGGTTAAACTACACATTGTCAGATTTGATTAAAGGCCATTTTTATACATTTTGGTTTCACCATATAGAAATTACAGCTGTGTTTATACATCGTACCCCCATTTCAGGGCACCATAATGTTTGGGACACATGGCTTCACAGCCGTTTGTAATTGCTCAGGTGTGTTTAATTGCCTCCTAAATGCAGGTATAAGAGAGCTCTCAGCACCTAGTCTTTCCTCCAGTCTTTCCATCACCTTTGAAAATTTTTATTGCTTTTGAGCAACATGAGGACCAAAGTTGTGCCAATGAAAGTCAAAGAAGCCATTATGAGACTGAGAAATAAGAATACAATTTTTAGAGACATCAGCCAAACCTTAGGCTTACCAAAATCAACTGTTTGGAACATCATTAAGAAGAAAGAGTACTGGTGAGCTTACTAATCGCAAAGGGACTGGCAGGCCAAGGAAGACCACAGCTGATGACAGAAGAATTCTCTCTATAATAAAGAAAAATCCCCAAACACCTGTCCGACAGATGAGAAACACTCTTCAGGAGTCAGGTGTGGAATTGTCAATGACCACTGACCGCAGAAGACTTCATGAACAGAAATACAGAGGCTGCACTACAAGATGCAAATCACTGGTTAGCCGCAAAAATAGGATGGCCAGGTTACAGTTTGCCAAAAAGTACTTAAAAGAGCAAACGCAGTTCTGGAAAAAGGTCTTGTGGACAGATGAGATGAAGTTTAACTTATATCAGAATGATGGCAAGAGCAAAGTTTTGAGGAGAGAAGGAACTGCCCAAGATCCAAAGCATACCACCTCATCTGTGAAACACGGTGGTGGGGGTGTTATGGCCTGGGCATATATGGCTGAAGGTACTGGCTCACTTATCTTCATTGATGATACAACTGCTGATGGTAGTAGCGTAATGAATTCTGAAGTCTTACAGCACCAGAGGCCCGGATTCAATCCTGACCACCGTCTGCACAGAGTTTATACATTCTACCTGTGACTGTGTGGGTTTTCTGCAGGTGCCCCCTCTCCAAAGACACAGGTTTGTAGATACAATTGGCTTCTGTTAAAAAAGTGTAAATTATCCCTAGTGTGTAGGATAATGTTAGTCTATGGGGTGATCGCTGGTCGGTGGGCCGAAAGGTTCTACTCTGCATCTCTAGCGTCTAAAGTCTAAAGAGAAAAATGTAAACTCACCCATTGAATACAAGTTATCAAAGACCTGGTGCATTCGAATGATCTCGTAATAAAGTTCATCGTAACTGCTTGGTGTTGGAAGGAAGGTGTCTCCATAGGTAATGAAAACGTTGAATAAATTCACCACCTGCAATGAGAGGAAGATGCTGCCTAATTAATCCAAAGAATGGTGGAAAGGAAAAGCTATTCACACGGGAACAACCCAGCCCTGCCACACGACAGTCTGCTTTAGAGAGATCTTCACAGACAGCGGCAGGGCTGGTAGAGCCGCTACCTCACGGCCCCGGAGACCCGGGTTCAATCCTGACCTCGGGGTGCTGTCTGTGTGGAGTTTGCACATTCTCCCTGTGTGCATGTCGATTTCCTGTGGTTTTCTCCCACACCCCAAGGACGTGCAGGTTTGGTTGGTTAATTAGCCTCTGTGAATTGTTGCCAGTGAGGAGAGTGCCAAAATTGGGGGGGGGGGGGGCAGTTGATGGGAACATGGGGAGCATAAAATCATAGGATTAATGTAGGATTAGTGTTAATGAGAATTCTTGGTTGATGTGGACTCAGAGGACTGTGCTGTATCTATGACACTCCACACTATCTCGATAGATGCATTGTCATGAGACCACTACAGTTTGTGTTATCAAGCAAGCATTATTACAAGTTGAAACTATTCCATTTGCTTGAATTAGCAAAAACAACGGCTCAGTAAATCAATGACATCTAGATTAGCGGGTATTTGCTACAAGGATAACTTGGAAAAACCTGTGTGGTGTTCTCTAGAAAGCTGAAGGTAGACCTGATAGAAATAAAAAAATTATGCCTGTTTCTTCCTTATTAACATTAACTGCTTTTTAGATTTAGATTTAGAGATACAGCGCAGAAACAGGCCCTTCGGCCCACCGGGTCCGCGCCGCTTAGCGATCCCCGCACATTAACACTATCCTACACCCACTAGGGACAATTTTTACATTTGCCCAGCCAATTAACCTACATACCTGTACGTCTTTGGAGTGTGGGAGGAAACCGAAGATCTCGGAGAAAACCCACGCAGGTCACGGGGAGAACGTACAAACTCTGTACAGACGGCGCCCGTAGTCAGGATCGAACCTGAGTCTCCGGCGCTGCATTCGCTGTAAGGCAGCAACTCTACCGCTGCGCCACCGTGCCGCCGCTTCTCTCTTCCCAGATGTTGCCCGACCTGCTGAGCATTTTCAACATTTCCTGGCTCTACTTCTGGTTTTTGATTGAATCACCACAGATCTAGCTGCGACCATAACTCTGTGCTGCAAGCTACCCGGGCAACCTCTCACCCTCTCGCTTTTTAAGTATCTAATTTTAAAAATATTCAAAGACTCTGCTTCCACCAAGTTCCAAAGACACACACTGGGAAGAGAAGGATTGAGAAGAGTTAAGAGAATGTTGCCAGGATTCGAGGGGCTGAGTGCAAGAGGCATGGGGGGTGATCTTTTCAAGGTGTAAAAAATCATGAGGGGAATAGATAGGACGAATGCACAGAATCTTTTACCCAGAGTAGGGGAATCAAAAAGCATAGGACATTGGTTTATGGTGAGAGGGGCAAGATTTAATAGGAACCTGAGGGGCACCTTTTTCCACACTGAAGGTGGTGGGTAAGTCTTTGGAGTGGGAGGAAATCGTAGCACCCGGAGAAACTCCTGTGGTCACAGGGAGAACGTACCAACTCTGTACAGACACCATCTGTAGTCAAGATCAAACCGGGCCTTTGGTGCTGTGAGGCAGCAGCTCTGTGTATCCCTATGCTGTACGACTCTATGACTCACGAGACAAAATACTTTACCCCATCTTTGCATTGAATAAGCAATTTCCTATTTAATCCTTAGTTCTACAAGATCTAGCACACCTTAATGACCTCACAGTCCAGGGAAGGATGTTGCAGGCTTCCACCAAGTGGATCGGTGTATGCAGGCAGATAGGCAATGAGGGAGGTGGGGATTATGAAGATTTGAAAAGTTGAGGTCCTCGAGAAATGAATATCCCTGTTGGACATGCTGGCTTTCCAATGAATCTATTAATGGTTGGGTGACATTCATCTGTCCTGTTGCTAGGTTTTTGTTGCCAGGTAACAATGAAGAGCAATCCTTCACTTGTGCAAATTGTTTTTTTATTCGGTCTACAGTGTGGAACCTCCGTCATTTAATAAACATAAGGGAGCTACAGGGTGTGTTGCCAGGTTCAGAGGTCCCTGCCAGTTGCCTGCTTGGAGACACTGCTCCTTATCACCACACCCACTTTCACATTTTCCAGCCAATTTAGAGGGTGGTATAGTGGTACAGCGATCGAGTTGCTACTTTACACCAGAGACCCGGGTTTGATCCTGACAATGGGTGCTGTCTGTACGGAGTTTGCACATTCTCCCTATGACCACATGGGCTTTCTCCGAGGGCTCATTTCCTCCCACATCCCAAAGGCATGCAGGTTTGTACGGTTGTAAAAATTGTCCCCGGTGTATAGGATGGTGTTAGTGTAAGGGGTGATCATGTGTTGGGCCGAAGGGCCTGTTTTCGCACTGTATCTCAAAAGAAAATCTAAATCAAATTCAGAATCTGCTTGGACCAACTGACCTGAGCCCACATTCACTGTAGGCAAGAATTGAAAGAGACAGAAACAAGGAACCGCAGATGCTGGTTTATTATTTTTTTAAAAGACAAATGCTGGAGTAACTCAGCAGCATCTCTGGAGAACATGGTGGCGTTTCAGGTCATGTTGGGACCGTTTTGACCAATTGTTGTGGGGGGAAGAAAGCTGGAATAGAGGACGGGGAAGGACAATGCCTTGCAGGTTATAGCTGAACACAGGGGAGGGGGGATTTTGATAAGCAGATGGTTAGAACGAAGGGCAGAGAATTTAAAAAAAGGTGTGAGACAAAAGGAATGAAGAGTGGCGAATTGTGGATGGAATGTAGGTGGAGTGGGAGCGGAGAAATAGGTGCGAGTTCAGATGGGGCACTGGGCAGGGAGGTGGGGGGGATAGGCATCTTTTCAATGCAGTCCTGCGTCTTCGGATGCTTTCTGGTGATCCGAAAAGAAAGATGGGATCACAATATTACAGCCCAGTGGCAAATGATGCATCCACACTGTTGCAGTGCCAGCCCCACACTCGGGGCCAACACTGTCAGTCACACTGACTCTGGCCCCACGCCGTGAGTCACACAGTCACAAGACCACTCTGTCCGAGTCTCCGTCACACTATTTGCAAACCGCTCTGCCCAGCGGTCTACCAAGCTGTGCCAGTTTCTAGTTTTAAAAGGATCTGTGACAAAGGAATAGGTCAACATTTTCGAGGGTCCAGTTGTTCTCAATGTTACAAGCTTTTCGAAGATTCAAAGGCATCAATAAAATTCACATTGAAAAGTACCAGCTCACCATTAAGGCCAAGGCAAAGATGTTATGCTTTCCCAATAGCACGGTCTCATTCGACATCACGAACTTCAACAAATTGATGAGCGCTGCAATGAGATGAAGCAGACTGTAATAAACGTTACACAATTTCACGCTTGTTCTCAAGTAGTGGGATTGGCTCAGTGCATTCCCCTCTTCTCCCTAGAGTGGGCGAAGGCAGTCTCTGGCCAAAAGGAATGGAGTTCCCCTGCCCTTCTTTTCAGCAGAGATCTGTCAGCCGGACCTGAATCAACCCAGCACCATTTACACATATGCACTCTTATTCATTATAGCAGACGGCAATAACATTTATTCCCTACACGCTAGGGACAATTTGCAATGTTGTCTCTGAAGGCTGTTACTCTACTGGTACGCCACTGTGCCACCCCATCTCTGGAGAATGTGGACAAGTGATGTTTCTGGTCGGGACCCTTCTTCAGACTGATTATAGTTGGTGGGGAGGGGGGGAAGGGGGTGAGAATTGGAAGCAAATTTTCAAGTACTTGCTTCCAGTTCCCTCCCCCCTCATCAGTCTGAAGAAAGATCCCGACCTGAGTCACCTATTCATTTTCTCCAGAGATGACTATCTTTGGTAATAAACCAGCATCTGCAGTTCCATTTTATTACATGATTAAGGCAATTTGTACACCACGATCAGAGAGATGTAGGAATAGGGCTGGACTAACTCAGCAGGCCAGGCAGCATCTCTGGAGAACAGGGGCTCATGTTGTCGACCTCCCCTTGGTGAGCCCTGCCAACTGACCTCAATCAGGCGAACGACAACAAACAGAGAAAGCAGAAGCAGCTTCATAACTTCTGCTGCCTCAAACGCAAGAAGTCTGGAGAACAAGGATAGGTGACGTTTCGTGTCGGGACCCTTCTTCAGAGTGATTTTGCGTTGGGGGTAGGTGGCGAGGGTTGGGGAGAAAGCTGGATGGGTTGAGGGGCAGGGCAAAGCCTGGCAAGTCATAGGTAGAGTCTGAGGTCTGAAGAAGAGTTCTGACCTGAAACGCAACCTATTGTTTTCCTCCGGCGATGCTACCTGACCCACTGGGTTACTCCAGTGTCTAGCTTTGAGTGATAGTTAGATACAGGTGAGGGAGAGTTTTGATGGACAAATGGTTGGAAAGGGCCAGAGATTGAATGATAAAAGGTGTGAGTTAAGGATAGGTATGAATTGTGAAGCCAGAGAAGGGATGTAGGTGTAAGGGGAGGGGAGACATGGGTTTGCATCCATGTTAACCGTATCATTGTCTAGATCTTGTGGTGTTGGAGACATGGCTGTTTCGTTATCTAAGAAGTTACAAACTGAAACTATCAAGGAACATCCACACTTCTGACCAAATGATTGAAGATGGTTGGGCCAAGGACAGTGGGAACCCTGCAGCAATGTCCTTTGGCTAAGTGTAATGATCTCCAACAGCCAGTCTGAAGTAGGGTCCCGACCGGGAACATTGCCAATCCACATTCTCCAGAGATGCTGCCTGACCCGCTGAGTTACTTCGGCAATTCAATGATCATAAGGTCATAAGGAATAGGAGTAGAAATAGGTCATTCGGCCCATCAAGTCTACTCTGCCATTCAATCATGGCTGATCTATCTCCATCTCTTAACCCCATTCTCCTGCTTTCCTCCCATAACCTCTGACACCTGTACTCATCAAGAATATATCTATCTCTGCCTTAAAAATATCCACTGACGGCCTCCACAGCCTTCTGTGGCAAAGAATTCCAGATTCCCCTGACTAAAGAAATGTCTCCTCATCCCCTTCCTAAAAGAACAAACATCCTTTAATTCTGAGGCTATGACCTCTAGTCCTAAACTCTCCCACTAGTGGAAACACTCTCTCCCCATCCACTCTATCCAAGCCTTTCACTATTCTGTATGTTTCAATGAGGTCCCCCCTCATTCTTCTAAACTCCAGCGAGTACAGGCCCAGTGCCGACAAACGCTCATCACAGGTTAACCTACTCATTCCTGGGATCATTCTTGACACTTTATTGCTTAATGCTTTATTTTGCATACCACCCAGTACATCATACAGCAGACCTCATCTAGGCAGTGTACAAGTGTGGCCATGTTCTGGTGTCAACAATGTTACAATAGACAATAGACAATAGGTGCAGGAGTAGGCCATTCAGCCCTTCGAGCCAGCACCGCCATTCAATGCGATCATGGCTGATCACTCTCAATCAGTACCCCGTTCCTGCCTTCTCCCCATACCCCCTCACTCCGCTATCCTTAAGAGCTCTATCCAGCTCTCTCTTGAAAGCATCCAACAAACTGGCCTCCACTGCCTTCTGAGGCAGAGAATTCCACACCTTCACCACTCTCTGACTGAAAAAGTTCTTCCTCATCTCCGTTCTAAATGGCCTACCCCTTATTCTTAAACTGTGGCCCCTTGTTCTGGACTCCCCCAACATTGGGAACATGTTTCCTGCCTCCAATGTGTCCAATCCCCTAATTATCTTATATGTTTCAATAAGATCCCCCCTCATCCTTCTAAATTCCAGTGTATACAAGCCCAATCGCTCCTGCCTTTCAACATACGACAGTCCCGCCATTCCGGGAATTAACGTAGTGAACCTACGCTGCACGCCCTCCATAGCAAGTTACAAAAGATTACCAAACGGTCCCATGCACTTGGTGTCTTTTTTGGTGCACCAGCATCTGCAAGTCTACCACAACTACTTTGCTTTGTCATAATTATGATGGAACCCAGAGGGAAGGCATGTTCTCCAAATCCTGCCCCCCTGAGCCAGGCCAAGAAGTCAAAAGTCAAGATTTTTTTTTATCGTCAGACGTCCCAAAATGGAATAATGAAATTTGTTCTTGCAGCAGCACAACAGAAATGTAAACATAGTACTTTGTACAACCCGTAATGAACAACAAAAACAGTATAAAAACACAGACAAATAAATAACCAATAATAGTGCAAAGTCAAAAATAATACATCCACATCCATATAGTTCAGAGACTATTTGGAGGTTACAGTGTTTAATACCCTGGTGGTTGTACGGAAGAAGCTGCTCCTGAACCTGGACATTACAGTTATCAGGCTCCTGTACCTTCTTCCCGATGGCAGGAGTGAAATGAGAGTGTGCCATGTTGGTGTGGGTCTCTGCTGGTTGCCTTTTTGAGGCAGCGACCCCTGTAGATCCCTTCGATGGCGGGGAGATCAGTACCCGTGGACTGGGCAGTGTTCACTACTTCTTTGTTTCAAATACTCACCACCCATTGAGTGAAAAGGTTGCCCCTCAGTTTTGTGTTAAATCTTTCCCCTCTCAGCTTGATTCTGGTTCACCTATCTTCTGGTTCTTGATTCCCATACCCTGGGTAAAAGAATCATCCTATCCCCCTCATGATTTTATACAATTCCATAAAGTCCTCCTTCAACATATTTGGGTGGCACAGTGGCATATCTGGTTGAGCTGGTGTCTCACAGCGCCAGAGACCCAGGTTCGATCCTGATCTCGGATGCTGTTTGTGTGGAGTTTGCATGTTCTCCGTGTGACATGTGGGCTGCTTTCGGGTGCTCCAGTTTCCTCCCACACCCCGTACACATGCAGCTTTGTAAGTTAACCGGCCTCTGTAAATCCCCCCTAGTGTGTAGGGAGTAGATGAGAAAGTGGAAAACATAGAACTAGTGTGAACGGGTGATCGATGGTCGGCGAGGACTTGGTGGGTCGAGGGGCCTGTTACCATGCTGTATCTCTAAACTATCTTTAAAACTAACTCCACCAGAACTGGCTGCAAAAATCCTCTTGCAGTTTGTTTGATCACGAGGGATGGCAGCTAACATATTACAGTGCCAATGTGTATTTACAAAGTGAATAACTTTGAGAAAGTTGCACAATTTTGTCACGGACTGAAGCAATGAAGCTCAGATGTCGAGGTATCTATTTTGCTGAGTCTGAATAATTTCCAAACAAGGGGGAGCCAAAAGAGACAGTGGCAGATGGAGGTGGCAGATGCCACAGTGCCGGAGTGTTTGAGCTTTGCTGCCTGCGTTGTGCTGCGCCACTGATCAGATCTGGCTGCAAGGCAAACCGATCAGCAGCCAAACAACTGGAACTACAGCAGGGTAACCATCCAGGGGAAGGAGCTTCAGAGGAGAGTTTATTCAAACTGCAGGAAGAGACAGAAAGCCAGGGAAAAGAGCTACAGAGGAATGGAAACAGTGAAAAGAGGGCGATGAAGCCTTTTCCTTTATCCTTTATCTTTGCATAGTGGACAGCTTGATTGCATTCACGTATAGTCTTTTTTTGACTGGATAGCACGCAAACAAAAGGTTTTCACACGTGGCAATAATAAAATAAACTAAAAGCTGGAAGAAAGAAGGAAATCAATTAGATAATAAGGTAGCTACTTTGTGCTTACTGGTGCAGTAGGTAGTGTTGCTGAACCACAACTCTAGAGACCCGGGTTCAATCTTCACCTCTGGTGCTGAATGTGTGTGGAGGTTACAGGTTCTCCCTGCGATCCCTCTGGGTGTTCTGGTACCCTCTCACAACACATAAAGACATGCAGGTTTGTAGGTTAATCTGCCATTGTAAATTATCCACAGTGTGCGGGTGAGGGGTAGAATTTGTGGTGATAGTGCTACACTGGCCCTTTTGCCCGACTTGTCCAGTTGGATGCATGGCACAAGGGGATGAGTGTAAAGGGCTGCTCGATTGGCAACATGGACTCAGTAGTCTGAAGATTGTCTAACTCCACAGCTCTAAGCACAGATGACAATAGGGAGAGAAGTTGGGACTACAGATCTGGGACTACTAAAGGAGAGCAGATCACAGCTTGGTCTGAGTTTAGGTTAGAGATGCAGCATGTAAACAGGCCCTTCGGCCCACCAACTCCATCTTGACCATCGATCACTTGGTCACATTAGTTCTACATTATCTCACTTTTGCATCCACTCTCTGCACACTAGGGGCGATTTACACAGGTCAATTTAACCTACAAACCCGCGTATCTTTGGGATGTGGGAGGAAATCGAAACAGCCGGAGCAAACCCACGCGGTCACAGGGAGAACGTGCAAATTCTGCACAAACAACACCGAGGTCAGGATCGGCCAGAGTGTGTGGCGCTGTGAGGCAGCAGTTCTGTCACTGTACCACTGTGGCGCTCTGCAGAGAACAACAGTGGACAAATGATTACTCAAGCTCTGACAATGGATAAGGAAAGGCGGTTTCCTCCCACATCCATAGACATGCAGGTTTGTAGGTTAATTGGCTTCTGTAAATTGGCCCTAGTGTGTAGGATAGAACTAGTGCACTGGTCGGCGTGGACTAGGTGAGCCGAAGTGCCCGTTTCATTGATCTCTCTCTAAATAAACTAAACTAATGCGAGGTAAAAAAGTTCTCACAAAAAGAAAAAAACAGAAATGAATGAAAACAATTAGGGGACCAATTCCTTTAAGGTGATTGATGCACAAAAAAAAAGCAGATTCTGAAAATCCTGAAACCAGAGGACTCCAAAAACAGGCAGACTCGAGGCAGAGTGTCAGATGAAGAGTCACTGACCTGACACTTTGACTGTGCTTCATTCCCCACAGATGTTGTCTGACTGCCAAGTGCTTCCAGCATTTTCATTTCCTTTACAGTTTCCGGGTGAATGACAGGGGCTCAAGAGTGATGCTGTGTTGGAGAGACAACTCCAATATGCAGCTTTCCTCAGAGGTGTCCCTCCCTTAGCACAGTGCGCCCTGCCCGCTGCCTGTCCCACAGTGCAGCACTCCATCATGGCTGTCCCTCGCAGCACAATTGCCTCTCCAGCAATGCAGCACTCACTCACGATGCACCTCCCAAAGTGCAGGGCTCCCTCAATGCTGCCCCTCCCAGAGAGGATCGTGCCTCTCCAACAGCGTGGCACTACTTCACCGCTGCCCCCTACCACAGGGCAGCACTCCCACAGCATGGCGCTCCATCACTGCTGCCTCTCCAACAGCACAGCACACCTTCACCACTGCCCCTACCACAGGGCAGCACTCCCTCACACTTCCCCTTCCACAGTGCAGCACTCCCTCACACTTCCCCTTCCACAGTGCAGCACTCCTTCACCCTCTACCACAGTGCAGCACGCCCTCACACTTCCTCTTCCACAGTGCAGCATTCCTTCACCCTCTTCCAGTGCAGCATTCCTTCACCCTCTTCCACAGTGCAGCACTCTTTCACATTCTTCCACAGTGCAGCGCTCCCTCACACTTCCCCTTCCAGTGCAGCGCTCCCTCACACTTCCTCAGTGCAGCGCTCCCTCACACTTCCTCAGTGCAGCGCTCCCTCACACTTCCTCAGTGCAGCGCTCCCTCACACTTCCCCTTCCAGTGCAGTGCTCCATCACACTTCCCCTTCCAGTGCAGCGCTCCCTCACACTTCCTCTTCCACAGTGCAGCGCTCCCTCACACTTCCCCTTCCACAGTGCAGCGCTCTTCATCGCGGCCCCTCCCACAGCACAGCGTCACCTCATTGTCGCCTCTCCAACAGCACAGTGCTCCCTCACCACTGGCCCTCTCCCAGCACTGCACACCTTCACAGCTTCCCCCCCTCTCAATGCAGCCCTCCAAAATGTCCCACAAGGAGCAGAGGTAATTAGGGGATGGGTGATAAAGACAGAGTCTATGTGCAGAGTCAATGTGCCACAAACTAATCAAATGGCTCAACAAAGCTCAGAATATCCATATACTGGAATAGATAGGATAAATGCAGAGCAGGGAAATCAAGAACCAATGGGTATAGGTTGAAGGTGAGAGGGGAATGATTTGATAGGAACCTGTGACATTTTCCCACACAGAGGGCAGTGGGTATATGGAACGAGCTGCCAGAGGAGGTAGTTGAGCCAAGTACTATAACAACATAGAAAATAGGTGCAGGAATAGGTCATTCAGCCCTTGGAGCCAGCATATAATCATGGCTGATCATCCAAAATCAGTACCCCGTTCCTGCTTTTCCCCCATATCCCTTGATTCCGTTAACCCCAAGAGCTAAATCTAACTCTCTCTTGAAAACATGCAGTGAATTGGCCTCCACTGCCTTCTGTGGCAGAGAATTCCACAGATTTACTACTCTCTGGGTGAAAAAGTTTTCCCTTATCTCAGTGCTATCACAACATGTAAAAGGACATTCTGACAGATACATAGATAGGAAAGGTTTAGAGGGATATTGGCCAAAGGCAGGAAGGTGGGACTAGTTTAGATGGGACACCTTGGTCGGCTTGGACAAGTTGGGCTGAAGGGCCTGTTCCCGTGTCGTATGACTCGATTATATGATGCTGAGGATCTAAGGCACCAAGCACCAGATTACTGTTAACACTGACTATGCTTTGCCAACCAGCTAATTCGCTACGCTTGAATGAAACAGAAGCAGAGACATCAGCTCCTGAATATCCGCAGTGGCAGATTGTTCTGCTCCATTATTTCTTTTTATAACTTCTCTGAAAATGATGTGAACTTTTATGTAATTACGTTTCGATCTTTCAGACGCAGTCATTTTCCAAACACTCCAGTAAGTTTCCAAATATCCCCCTCAAAGATTTTCTGCTTCGTCAGATACACTATTATAATTCCTGCACCTTTTTTAATCACAGTCACCGAACGTCGGGGATCATAAATCACAAAGTTTGACTGCCTCACAAAGATGGAGTTACTGAATCGCTCAACACACAAGGCAAATCAGCCATCACGTCTTTTTGAAATAGCGATCCAATTATCTTCTTTCGCCAGTCCCACAGCCCTGCAAATTATTCCTTTGCAAGCATTTGTTCAATGCCATAGCGTACAGAACAGAACAGCAAAGGAACAGGCCCCACTATGATTGCGCCAGGATAACACCAACGAGAGTGCCGACCCAACCAATCTATCTCATTAGAGGCCTTTGAACTATCTTTAATCGGACACTAATTGTTGTACCCTTCATCCTTTACCTGTACATTGCGGACGGCTTGTTGTGTTGTGCTGCTGCAGGTAAGAATTTCATTGTTCCGTTTCAGGATATATGACAACAACACTCTTGACTGCAGTCAACTACAGTCGTTTCTTTGACTGGGTAGCACGCGACAAAAAAGCTTTTCACTGTACCTCAGTCCACATGACAATAATAAATTAATCTTCTCAGCATACCCCCACCCCTTGCAAATCCGTGTGCCTATCTAAAAGCATCTTAAACGCCACCATCCCATCTGCCCCCACCACCACCCCTGGCAACACATTCGAGACCCACTCGCCACCCTCTGTGTAAAAACGTACTCCGCTCATCTCCTTTAAACTTTGCCCCTCTCACCTTAAAGCTATGGCCTCTACACTTCAATATTTCCATGATAGGAAAAAGGTTCTGACTATCTAAACTCTCTCTGCCTCTTATAATTTTAAATATTTTGATTAGGTCATCCCACAACTTCTGGCGTTCTGGAGAAAACAATCCAAGTCTGCCCAACCTCTCCATATAAGCAATATCCTCTAATCCAGGCAATATTCTGGTAATTCTCCTCTACACTCTTTCCAAAGCCTCCACATCCTTCCAGTAATGTATCACCCTCTCACCTTAAAGCTATGCCATCAAGCCCTTGACATTTTCCAGTATTGGAAAAAGATTCTGACTGTCAGCCCATTTGAAAGCTATCGTTGAATCTGTTTCTGCCATTTTTTTCAGGTGGTTCGGCCCAGAATCACCACTTAAACAGATCACCACTTAAACATATTTTTTCTCAAAGAGAATAGTCTTTGTTTACAAAACCTTATTCGACAGCGTTAAAACCTGACCTCCGGTTCTGCTTGTGTGGAGTTAGCACGTTCTTCCTGAGATGTGAGATTTATTTTCCTTCTCTCCTCCCTCCCCTCCGCCACACAAAATACTTGGTTTCCTCTCACGTCCCTGAGACATGATGCAGCCATCATGTCTCAGGGACGTGAGAGGAAACCAAGTATTTTAAAATAACACACTGTAAATTATCCCCGAGTGCAGGTGAGTGGTAGAAGAACCACTTCCAGTTGATGGATATCTGTGGGTGTATCAGAACCGCTGCAGAGACCCAGGTTCAATCCTGACCACGGCAGCTGTCAGTACAGAGTTTGCATGTTCTCCCCGTGATCACGTGGGTTTTCTCCAGGTGCTCCGATTTCCTCCCACACTCAAATGTGCAGGTTTGTAGGTTAATTGGCTTCTGTAAATTGTCCCTAGTGTGGAGGGTGTTATAACATAGAACTTGTGTGAAGGGGTGATTGATGGTTGGCACGGACTCAGTGGGCCAAAGAGCCTGTTTCCAAGCTGTATCTCTAAACTAAACTAAACATAAAATTATGGGGAAGTGGAACTACTCAAGTGTTACCCAGTGCCCGTGTGTATGTTTATACTGATTTTTGGAACACAACTCTATAAAGGGGCTACTTTTGCACTTTACTGTACTTTACTTTACTGTACTTTTGCACTTTACTTTAGTCCTTCTTTTACAATGAAGAGATAAAAAATAATTTGCTTTCTTAACTGCATGGTTAGCATGTGTATCTTCACATTAGGGTACGTGTAACATCCTAGCACTTTTCCCACCATTTAAAAGATATTCAGCTTTTTATTCTTCCTACCAAAGGGAATAACCTTACATCTGCCACCTTCTTTCCCTGCACTTCTAATCTATCTTTCACCCGTTGCAAATTCTTGGCACGCTTCTTTCAACTCACTTTCTCCTCTATCGTCGGCAAAGTTGGATTGTGACACACTGTCTTTTCGCTCGACTCATTAATATAAACTGTGAACAGTTAAGGGCCAAACACTGATCCCTGTGGTACCTCACTAATAATAACCTTGCCAACCTGAAAACGAATCATTTATACTTACTTTCTGTTGTCAGTTCTTTAGCTAATCCTCGCCAATATATTCTATACCCTGCACTGCAAAGCCTTTTCTCCCCCCTGACAACATAAAGACGTTCCTGTTTTTGACTTGTGACTGACAGGCTGCTCTCCGCTTGAGTGGAAAGACATTAAGCATCCACTACAGTCTAACACACAGTAAGGATGATGGAAGAGGCTGGTACTTCTGCAATTAAAACCTGCAGCACCAGGCACTTTTCAAAGTAAAGGTTCTGTCAGCTGTGAAACCCATGAAGGAATGCAGAGCTAGGTTATACAAAGTGGCAGCATCTCCATCAAAAGGCCAATAATTTATAAGAGAGACACAGGAAATTTAGACTTCAGACTTTAGAGATATGGCATGGAAACAGGCCCTTCGGCCCACCAAGTCCGTGTCGACCAGCGATCACCCCTAAAACTAGCACTATCCTACACGCGAGGGACAATTTACAATTTTACAGAAGCCAATTAACTCACAAACCTGTACATCTTTGGAGTGTGGGAGAAAACCGGAGCACCCTGAGAAAACCCACATGGTCACAGGAAGAATGTGCAAACACTGTACAGACAGCACCAGTAGTGAGGATCGAACCCGGTTCTCTGTGTTGTAAGATTGCAACTCTAATGCTGCACCACTGTGCTGCCTAATATGCATGTCTTTGCATAAATCAGATGCTGGTTTACAATATAAGATACCAATTGCTGGAGTAACACAGTGGATCAAGTAGTATCTCTGGAGAACATGGATTGACGCCATTTGGGTCGAGACAGAGTTTAACTTATGTTATCAAAATGCTTTTTTTTTTTAACACAATTATCATGGTGTTCTATTTATTCCTTGGAGCGCAGGAGGCCGAGGTGTAATCTTAAAGAGTATAAAATCCTGAGGGGAATAGATAGGATTGATGCACAGAGCCTTTTACCCAGAGTAGGGGAATCAAGGACCAAAGGTCATATTTTTAAGATGGAGGTAGTTGAGGCAATACTATCACACCATTTAATAGACATCTGTACAGATACATAGATAGGAAAGGTTTAGAGGGGAAAGGGCCATACGCAGGCAGGTGGGACAGTTGTAGATGGGGCATCTTGGTCGGCATGGGTAAGTTGGGCCGAAGGGGCTGTATGACTATGTGGCTCTATGACAAGTTGTTAAGTTCACAGATATCTCAACTGAGAATTCCATGTTTATTCAATTAACTGAATTTAAATTCCCTCCCCTGGTAGGATTGTGAATCCATCCCTCTAATCTCTGGATTTTTAGTCCAGTCACGAGACAGTGTTGCTCTGCTTTAGTAGGAGGCATATCACATTACTGCTTCATAGTTTAGTCTCGTTTAATTTAGAGATACAGCAGAGAAACAAGCCCTTTGGCCCACCGAGACCACGTCGACCATCGATCACCTGCTCAAACTAGTTCTATGTTATCCCACTTTCACATCCATACCCCACACAAGGGGGGTAATTTTACAGAGGCCAATTAATCTACAAATCAGTGCATAGAACAATTCAGCACAAGAACAGGCCCCTGGGCCCACAACGTTTGTGCCGAGCATGATACCAAGATCACCTCATATCTGCCAGCACATATTCTATATCCCTCCATTCCCTGCATATCCATATGCCGATCCAAATGTTTTCTATCTGCACGTCTTTTCAATGTGGGAGGAAACCAGAGCACATGGAGGAAACCCACGCGGTCACAGGGAGAACATGCAAACTCCATAGACAAGTGCTGGAGGTCAGGATCGAACCCTGGTCTCTGGTGCTGTGAGGCAAGTGGCTCCACCAGCTGTGCCCACTAGGCCGTTCAAGACCCAGCTAACCTCCGCTGCTGTGTGTGTGGAGTTTGCATGTTCTTCCTGTGTGGTTTCTGCATCCCAAAGGCATGCAGTTAAGAAAGTGGCATTGAAGAAACTATTCGGTAGGTTCGCTAATAGGTTAAACGGTTGCTCACAACGACAGAGGTAAGTGGCAAAAGAATCAACTGGAGTTGATGGGCACGTAAGAGAGGAATAGTTGGCAAGGAATAGGAGACAGGGAACAAAATGGGAATGAGGACTGAAAGGTCTGCTGTGTTGAAGGCCGGCAATCACTGCATTGGCCAAACGGCCTGCTTCTGATTAGGAAGAGGTGCATATCTGATCATAGATCCTGTGGGTACCATAACGTAGTCTAGCTATGAACAAGAGGATGCTCACCTGACCAGAATTCGCGCCAGGTGTAATGTAATCGTACTCGACACTTCTTCTGATAGCAGATGAGTTTGTGAACAATCTGAACACACCGCCTACAAGTAAGCAAAGGAGAAGTGTTATAACAACAGGCGTAAATCAACCCTGGGTCAAAGCAAAACGTAACCGAGAGCTTGATGAAAGTATTGGTTCAATGGTTCTTCATTGTCACAAGTACTTAAGAGTTTAGAGTTTTAGTTTCGAGATATAGCGTGGAAACAAGCCCTTGAGCCCAACTTGTCCACGATGACCAACATGCCCCATTTACACTCGTCCCACCTGCCTACATTTGGCCCATATCCCTCTAAACCTATCCTGTCCATGTACCTGTCTAAATGTCTCTTAAATGTTGCTTTCATACCTGCCTCAACTACCTCCTCTAGTTGCTCGTTCCGTACACCCACCACCCTTTATGTACAATA
Source organism: Rhinoraja longicauda (assembly GCF_053455715.1). Classification (NCBI taxonomy): domain Eukaryota; kingdom Metazoa; phylum Chordata; class Chondrichthyes; order Rajiformes; family Arhynchobatidae; genus Rhinoraja; species Rhinoraja longicauda. The sequence continues at coordinate 18,633,040 of NC_135968.1, forward strand.
GTTACCCTTCAGATTCCTATTAAATCTTTTCTCCCCTCACCATAAACCTATGCCCTCTGATTCTTGATTCCGTTACTCTGGGCTAAAGACTGTACGTTTACTCGATCTATTCCTCCTCTCATTTTCTACATCTCTAAAGGATCATCCTTCATCCTCTTGCGCTCTAAGGAGTAGAGTCCCTGCCTGCTCAACCTCTCCCTATAGCTCAGGTGCTCAAGTCCTGGCAACATCCTTGTAAATCTTCTCTGCACCCTTTCCAGCTTGACATCTTTCGTATAATATGGTGACCTAAACTGAACACAATACTCCAAATGTGGCCTCACCAGCGTCCTACATAACAAACATGACCTCCCAACTTCTATGCTCAATACTAAGTGTCCTTCAATTGACAGTGGAGGGACTGATATGGGAGAATGCTGCTTTGTTGTTTTACACTTCAATCAAGTGTGGTGGGAGGGGCTAAAATCTGGAATGAAACTTAAATGGACCAGTGGGAATGCTGTGTATGGATTTATTTTGAGGTGCAGTGATGTTTATGAGTGGATCTGGTGGATGGGAAGTGACAGTGGACTTCTACGCAAGTAAAGGGAGCAGAGTACAGCAACCCAGGAGGGGGAACTGATTACAATGGCAGCTAGCGCAGGGACTGTGAAGGGAGGTAGTGTGTTCAGTAACTTATTGACACTGAGTGTCAAGGGAACAACAGGGGTGTATCATTGGCAAAGGGAGCTGAGAGATTACAAGGGAAATGGGAGAAAAACACAAGATCTAGACCTTTTCAGCCTAGTAAGTTTGAAGTTTAAAGTTTAGTTTATTAACATGTGCACCAAGGTACAGTGAAAACATTTTGTCGCGTGCTAACCTGTCAGCAGAGAGACAATGCATGATTACAATCGAGCCGTCCACTGTGTACAGATACACAATAAAGGGTACCTTTAGTGCAAGATAAATACTAGTAAAGTCCGATTAAAGATAGTCCGAGGGTCTCCAATGCAGTAGATGGGAGGTCAGGACCGCTCTCTAGTTGGTGATAAGATGGTTCAGCCGGAGATCCAGGAACCTACCTGGAGAGGGAAGCCGCCAAGCCCGGCTCCTGCTCTTCCTCGAGGACCAAGAATCTGAGGGGAGGGTGGAGGGAGTCACCGCCGGTGGCAAAAGGCCGGTAACAAAAGGCCGGTAACAAAAGGCCGGTAAGTAAATCCCAGGGTTTTACCGTTCGCACCTTCAAGGTCGGCTGTGGGAGCGCGAAGGCTGAAAGGTGGCCGGGCGAGGAGAGGCACGATGGCTCGCTGGACGATCCCAATGGAAGCGATGGCTGCCACGGGCCTTTATGGCCAGCTGCAGGTGGGACTATGAAAACTGCGCCAAAACCTGGCGACTCTTGCATAAGCGCGCAGTGTGCTGTTTCCAGAAATTCTATATTTAATTGGGGTGTACTTATGTCTGGCAATAATCTTACTGATCTGCATGCAAAAAAAATAATTTCACCGTACCTTGATACACGTGATAATAAAGAACCACTGATTGACTAGAGGCAGCTGACAGAGTTGAATGCAACAAATGACGTGTATTTAGTGTTGGAGACAAGAGGTGGAAGGGTTAGGGAAGAGGGAGGATAGAAGCAGGCAGTGATTGTGAGCAAGCAAAAATCCTGTTCTGGATCTCTAAACCAGCTGTGCAGCACACATATCGGGCAACCTTTAGACTTGAGTGAACAAATAAGCAAGCAACAGGAGGAATAATAGAAATGGAAGAAAGTAGAGGATTCATGTGAAAGAAGGGATTTAAAAAGTAGAAATTAGCAAGCAATTAATCAATGCTTTCAGAAATACTGTGCTGCAGTAAGTAGATTAGAGAATCTCAGTGCACTAAGTAATGCTAATGTGCATTCTGGCTACCCAAACTTTAATTCATCCATTCAAACAGATGCCATATAAATTATTACCAATGGTTCCTTTTCACAATCCATATTCAGCAACTGCAGCACTGTGCTGAGCGACAGTGAAAGTCCCATGTTTGATCTGCAGATTATGTTGGATAACCAGGTCTCAGGGAAAGACTAGCCTCCCATCTTCTGAATTTTATGGAGTCTCTCAGGACTTCAAATCATATGCCCCTCCAAAAGACTGCAGCTGAGCACAATTAGCCCAGCACGCGACAAGCAGGGAGGCACTGACTTAAGGACGAGGAGGTGGTTTCAGGAGGATGGGCAACAAATTAAACGGAAATGTCTGAAAATTAAGACAAATTGCTGAGTAACTCAACAGGTCAGGCAGCATCTCAGCATCTGCAGCTCTTTCTGTCTACATAATAATGAAAATTAATAGAGTTTAGCTTAGAGTTTGGGTTGTGTCCACGTATAGTTTTATACATATCGTTTTATAAAGGCCTAGATAGAATGGACATGAAAAGGACGTTTCCAGTAATGGGAGAATCTAGAACCAGAGGGCATGGTCTCAGAATGAAAGAATGTACCTTCAAAATGGAGACGAGGAGGAATTTCTTAAGTCAGAGGGTGGCAAATCTGTGGAATTCAGAAAATTTTAAGGCAGAGATTGATAAGTTCTAGATTAGTAAGGGTATCAGGGGTTATGGGGCGACGGCAGGAGAATGAGGTTGAAAAGGAAAGGTAGATCAGCCATGGTGTAGACTCGATGGGCTGAATGGCCTAATTCTGTTCCTATGTCGGTCTTATCTAATTTGATCGGACAGCATACCAACAAAGCTTTTCATTGTACCTCAGTGCACTCGGTACATATTACAGTAATTTAGCTCAGTTTATTTTAGAGATACAGCATGAAAACAGGCTCTTTGGCCAACTGAGGTCCATGCCGACCATCGATCACTCATTCGCACTAGTTCTATTATCCCATTTACACATCCACTCCATACACACGAGTGGCAATTTACAGAGGCCCAATTAACCCACAAATCAACACGTCTTTGTGATGTCACAAGGAGAATGTGCAAACTCCACAAGGACGGTCATTAAGGTAAGAATCATCCCCGGGATTTTTATGCTGTGGGGTAGCAGCTCTACCCACGCTGCCACTGTGCCACCCTGACTCTCAGCTGTTTAAATAGCATCTTCAAATTTATGGAGCTCTGCTTCCAAACTACCCTGTCTCCACCTCTCCCCACGTCACCATCATGGTTACAAGAGACTGTGCTATTGGCTTTGCACCAGTATGTCATAGAGTCGTAGTGCTATGTAGCACAGAAACAGCCCGTCCAGGTTGGCATTATGGGCTAGTCACATTTGCCTGGATGTAGCTCATATCTGTCTTCACCTTTCCTCTCCAAATCTCTTTTGAAATGTGGAAGGGACCAGTCCATAAATCTATCGTGGCGTCTTCCGATTGCTTTTAAGATGAAAGGTTGTTGACCAGAAGTGTTAATTACTTCCCCCTCCCCGGACGCTGCCTGACTGCTGAGTATCTCCTTTTTGTTCTGGATTTCTAGAATCTGCAGTACTTTGCTTTAGAATGAGTAAATTATGCTGAACTTACACATAGAGGTCCATAGGGAACTCTTTCATCATATGCGTGACCATAAATTCCACCATTAGATCTGAAAAACAGAATGAAATATGTTTTTAATGTGACTGCAAGTTGGCTTCGTTCCACCTAATCACCCGTCTTGCTGACTTTGCAATTTACAATGTTACCTCGTTCGGAGCTGTTCGCTTAACGACTGCATTTGAAAGGTGCAGCACGATGCTGTATGGATGGCAAGTTCGTCCACCCCCTCCTCTCCCTCTGCCCAATCTCTCATCTGCTGCAGAAATGCTGTTGGCTTTGCACCAGAACTGTTGGAAGGGTCGAGCCTACAAAGGCAGCCCGCTCACAAATCCTCTGTGGCATTGACTGCACCCATCTTCTGTTTTAAAACACCAGCAACACATAAATTTCCCGTCGATCCAGCTCCATTACTCGCGCTTCTCTCAGTGGCGAGGAGATTGATCGCCGAGATGACCAATCTGGGTTCGCTGTCACCTCTTGTTGAGGTAATGTTCAATATAGACATTTGCGGCATTGTAAATATACAGCACACGTCAACTCAACTATAAATAAGCAAGTGAGCCTGTCGGACAAGGAGCTCATTGAGGAATTAATTGCTCTTCATTGCAAGTCTGAAGAACTGATTAACAGCATAGTTGCAGCACTCGGATGCCTGCAACCTCGTAAATTCTGAAGACATGACGAATAAAGTTATTAAAAAGGAAAACCATATAAAAGGACAAGCCATTTTCAAAGGCAACTATCAAATGCATTGTTCAGGTAATACAGTTGAGTTGGATAATATGACAAATAATTAAATGTGCAATGGGCCTGACTACAAGATAACAACTTCCATTTATTAAGCACCTTTAACATAGCCTCAAACATAGCACAGTGCAGCACTGGAACAGACTCTTTGCCCTATAATGTCTGTGCCTAACACGATGCCATTAATTTCCTCTGCCATATCCATATCCTTCCATTCCCTGCAAATCCACATGCCTATCCAAAAGTCCCTTACCTGCCTCCACCACCATCCCTGTCCATGCATTTCAAGCATCCACTACTGTCTGCTTAAAACAACTTATCCCACACATCTCCTTTAAACGTTCCCATTTCATCTTAGAGCTCTGACATCTCGTCTTTGACGCTTCTACCCTGGGATAAAGGTTCTGCTTGTCTACCCTATCTTGGCCACTCATCATGTTATAAATTTCTATCAAGTCTCCCCTCAGCCTCCGACACTCCGGAAAAAAACAAATCAAGTTTGTTAAACCGCTCAAGGTCTGGCACAAAAAGCATACTGGTGCCATGTGCGAGGACCAGATAGTAGAAGGGTTCAAGTTGAATTTAAAGGAGGAAAAGGGAGGCAAGATAGACAAAATGCTGGAGTAACTCAGCGAGTCAGGCAGCATCTCTGGAGAATAAGAATAGGCAACCTGGGTTGGAATCCTTCTTCGGACTCTGGAGATACCTCTCCAGAGATGCTGCCTGACCCGCTGAGTTACTCCAGAATTTTGTGTCTAGCTTCGGTATAAACCAATATCTGCAATTCCTTCCTACACAAAAGGGAGGCGAGGTTGGGGGTTGCTGAGAACACCAGAGTAATCGCACAAAGAGCCCAAGCACCCAATACAAGTTGAGTAGGTCTTGATGGTTGAGGCTCTGTTATCAAGATAAAGGCAAGTCCTTGGACTTGATCGGGTTCGGTTACACCAAGGTTGGGTCAGGTTTTGACTGCATGCGCAAGCTGATGTCTCATGACATTGTGATCAAATTCAGAGGCATCTCAGAAGACAATATTGAAGGAAGGCAGGTATCTCACTGGTTTGGAAAGTTTAGTTTAGTTCATTATTGTCATGTTTACCGAGATAGAGCGAAAAGCTTTTTTTGTTTCGTGCTTTCCAGTCAGCAAAAAGACTATACATGATTACAATCAAGCTGTTCAGTGTACAAACACAGGATAAAGGGAATAACATTTAGTGCAAGGGGGAAAGATTTTGTAGGAATCTGAGGGGTAACTTTTTCACACAAAGGTGGTGGGTGTAAGGAGCGAGTTGCCAGAAGAGGTAGTTGAGGCAGGGACTATCACATGTTTAAGCAGCAATTAGACAGATTCATGGATAGGACAGGTTTAGAGGGATATGGGTCAAATGCAGGCAAACAGGACTAGTATAGATCAGACATGTTGGTCAGTGTGGGCAAGTTGGTCCAAAGAGGCTGTTTTCGTACTCTATGACCATGCAAGATAAAGTCCTTAAAGATTGTCCAATGATGTAAATGGAAGTCAGGATCGCACTCTGGTTGGTGAGGGGATAGTTCAGTTGCCTGATAATAGCTGGGAAGAAACTGGGAAATCTAGAGGACACAGGGAGTAGGCAAGGCCACTGGTGGAATCTGAAATTAAAGAGAATTTTAACACAAGGCCACCAAAAATATCAGCGCAAAAAGGTGCACTTAACTGCAAACCACAATTGTGCGCATGGCAGGGGGATAGATTTCACAGATGGCAGAAAGGTCAGCAATTCCATTGCATCTTTTGTGACTTCAAGGCATGCCGAAGCATTACAATCAATGACACAATTGGGAGACACAGTCACTGATCCAATGCAGGATCACAGCAAGCAACGTTTAAAAAGTAAATTCCCACAGAGATTACGATATAATATTCTGCTTGAGTGATGGTAGATGAAGGTTAAAAACAGGCCAGGAACCTTTCCTCTCACAATAGAGATTTGTGACCTTCCTCATCAAACTGAGAGCAGAGAAAGGATGCAGTTCTGACAGTGCCGTACTCTCTAATTTACTGGACTGGGAGTTATGTGCTTATGTCTCTGCAAAGAGACTTTAGCTGACTGAAGTCTGAAAAAAAAAAGACAACGTGCAAGAGGAACTCAGCAGGTCCAGCAGCATCTCTGGAGAACATGGTTAGGTGATGTTTTGGGTTGTGACCCTTCTAAGGGTCCTTAACTGAAAGGTCCCCCACCCATGTTCTCTAGAGATGCTGTCTGACCTGCTGAGTTACTCCAGCACTTTGTATCTTTTTTGTTGTTGTAAACTAGCCTCTGCAGTTCCTTGTTTCTGCTGAAGTCCCTGGCATCATTTAGACATAGGCTGACATATCAGTTAGCCCTCATACTCTATGGCGCCTGACCTCACTAACTAGGGGGCAGCAACTAAGGAGACTCAAAACACAAATCTATGACACTTTAATCATTTTGATTTCATTTCAGAATATCTACATTTCCCCAAAATTTACGTCTACGCCAACCGTTCTTGGATTGCCGGTGAGCTAATATTCAGCAAGACCACTTTGCCTGTATGGAATAATGTGGCCAGAAAGCAAGAATGAGCTTAGTTTTGAACAAAAAGTATATATAATTATATCCTTCCATTAAAATATCAAATCATAATATTATATCATAACATATGTGGATTCAAAAAGGGAAAGACCGAAGTATTCATGTATTCCACAGTTCCATAAAGGTGCAATAATTTTGATACCACTTTTACATTTCCATAATTAGTTTTATTCCAAGGTAGCCAGCCTAATTTCTCATGCTGCTGTATTAGATTTGAATTTAGTATAATTCATTCATATATATTCACCACTGGCTATAATTAATAGATGCAGCCAAACTCAAAACTGGACTGCATTCCCTCTTCAAGGGGGGCTGCTTTTTAATTCACTTGATTTGCACAGACTTTAGCTATTCATAGCACGCGCGGCCAGCTACAATCTTCAGCCTATGTTGGGCAAATTGATCTCAACTGCGACAGCACCACAATGATCTCAGTCCCTAGGGAAAGACACTAGGCACTCATTTTTTTCCTACTGAATTAAGTGGTATGCTAAGTCGCTTCAAAGGGCAGTTAACAATTAACTTCATTTCTGTGGCTCTGGAATTATGTATCTTGTAAAATCAGCAAATAACCTTCCCAAAAGTTCATGGTCATGTCATAGGAGCGGAATCAGGCCGTTCGGCCCATCAAGTCTATTCCTCCATTCAATCATGGTCAATCTATCTTTCCCTCTCAACCCCATTCACCTGCCTTTTCCGCATAACCTTTGACACCCTTACAATTAAGAACCTGTCAAGTCCCTCCCCTTTACTTTCAGTCTGAAGAAGGGCTCCCATCCAAAACGTCCCCATCCAGAGATGTTGCCTGGCCGGCTGAGTTACCCCAGCACTTTGCGTCTATCTTCAAGAAGATGTCAATCTCGGCTTTAAAAATATGACTTGGCTTCCACAGCCGTCTGTGGCAATGAATTCCACAGATTCACCACACTCTGGCTAAAGAAATTCCTCATCTCCTTTCTAGTAGTGGCATAGAGTTGTCGTGTTAAGAATCAAGAGTGTTTTATTGTCATATGTCCCAAAATGGAACAATGAAATTCTTACTTACAACAGCACAACAGATATATAAGCTGTCCACATTTAGAATATTGTGAGCAATTCTGGTCACCCCATCATAGGAAGGATGTGGTGGCTTTGGAGAGGGTGCAGGAGGTTTATCATAATGCTGCCTGGATTAGGGAGACTTCCGGTTAAGACGTTCAACTGATCAGTCGTGTGGGCCAAGGCTCCGGTGAATTCAAAATATTTTTTAATATCCTGACGTATAGACTAACTATTTATGACCTAAACATTTATTAAGACATTCATATTCCTTATGATGTTGAAAAATCGAGCGAAAAGCCGAGCTAAAGGCCAGAAAAAGACAGATGCTGAAATGCTACAGGCAAGGCTCCGTCGAATTCAAAATATTTTTTTATATTCCGGCATATAGACTAAACTATTTATGACCTAAACATTTATTAAGACATTCATAGTTCTTATGATGTCGAAAAGCCGAGCTAAAGGCCAGAAAAAGACAGATGCTGAAATGCTACAGGAGGGACATGCGGACTCAATTGGCCCTAAAGAAATGCTAGCTGAAGAAGAGACTAGCCATGACGAGTCTGATTTTGTCAGCCATACAAGCGCTGAGAAATGACTTTTCCACACAGTTACAAGAAGTAGTTTCCTCTAGCAGAGGGATTAAAGAAGCTATAGGAGCTTTCTCCGAAAGACTCACAATGGCAGAGACCCGCATCAACACGGCGGAGGACCAAATTACATCACTAGCAACGGAGGCCGGTGCTACACGGAAGAAAGTCCAGAAGCTAACCTTAAAGGTGGAAGAGATGGAGAACCACCAACGCCGTTCAAACCTGAAACTGGTTGGATTACCCGAGGGGTCGGAGAAAGGAGATGCACTTACATTCTTAATGGAGTGGCTGCCTAAGGCTCTTAATATGGATGTAGGACCACAAGTGACCATCGAGCAAGCCTACAGGATAGGCAAGATGCCCCAAATCCAGGCTGGGTCCGGTGGGACACGGCCAAGGATTCTCCTTGTGAAATTCCTGATGTACCGAGAGAGACCGAGTGATGAAAGCAGCACGCCTGAAAAATGCAGTCACTTTTGGAGACAGCCACGTTATGTTCTTCCCGGATTTATCGGCTGAAGTTCAAAGACAGCGGAAACTTTTTGACAGAGTGAAACAAGAACTGCGCCATTTGAATATGGAGTTTGGACTTTTGTTTCCGGTGAAAATGCGGATTCTACACAACGGCTGCTGGCACTACTTCAGTTCCCCAGCTCTGGTTGAGGATTTCATCCGAATGTTACAGAAGGAGCGCCCCAGTCATCATGATCGGGTCGTCGGTCAGCTGAAGAGCGGCGAGCAGCGGAGCTTTTGGTCCGCTTTTGTGGTAAATTAATATGTAATGGTAGGAATAACTACCAAAATAATTTAACAATGAGTCTGTGATAACTTAAGTATCAACAGAGGGTCACGGTTATTAATACATGTTTCGTGAGCTTTACAAAACTTGATTCAGAGTAATGTAAACCAACGGATAACTAGTCGAGTGTATTAAGGTCTTTGTTACATTCATTTTTTCTTTCACATTAATATACAATTCGTCGGAACAAGTCCGATTATATTTCTTTTTGTTTTCAGAGTGTCAGTTGTTAAACTGCTCCTCTTGGAGGATCAGACTACAGTCTAATCGAGGTCCTGCAGAATGGGTGGGAGGGAGGAATGTGCGCATTCAGCTGCACAGAGATTTTTCAATGTCTCATTTGGGGAGATGTTTTTGTTTTGTTATGTTTGTCCTGTTTGTTCTTTTGTTTTAAAGGCACACTCCTTATATTACCACAAGGCACGGTTAAAAGGACGGCTGCAAATAAAGTAGTTTACAGATTATATCATGAGCGGTGATACTAAAATAAATATGATTTCATGGAACGTTAGAGGTCTTAGAAGATAGTGAAATTAAAGCAAGTAATGTCTAGGCTGAAGCAGCTACAAACAAAGCTAGTTTTCATTCAAGAAACTCATTTACTTTCTGGTGAATTTATCCCTTTAAGAAGGAGATGGCCACGTCAAGTCATATCCGCTTCATATTCCTCTTACACAAGAGGAGTTGCAATACTTGTGGACAAATCTGTTCCACTACGGATTCATAAAACCATACAGGACCCAGCAGGCAGATTTGTAATCATCCAGGGCTCATTACTAAATTAAGAAATAAATTTAGTGCGTGTATATGGCCCTAATAGCGACGATAATTTTTAAAATAATAATCTGTTTCTTACTTTATCAACATTACATGGTTTCATCTGTATAGCAGGAGACTTTAACTGTACTCTTAATCCAAAATTGGATAAATCCTCAGGCGTGGATACTTCTCATATGCAGTGTCGGAAAATAATACAACAGTTTATGTGTGAGTTGAACCTTTAATTTTTGGAGATATAAAAATCCTTCAAGGCGGGAATATTCATGTCACTCTGCTACTCATAATTCCTATTCACGCATAGATTATTTCCTCATTTCTAAACCTGTGTGAACGATTCAGTGTATAAAAGTATTGTCATTTCAGATCATGCTTTACTACTAGTTAATTATACCATTAGGACAGCTAGTAGAGGCCTTACTGTGTGGCAATTAAGCCCACGATGGTTACATGATAAAAAAATCCTCGAATTTGTTGGAAAAAATGTTGATACTTATTTCCAACTGAATACAACTCAAACTTCTGCTTCAACTAGATGGGAGGCATTTAAAGCCTATATTCGAGGGCAAATGATCAGTTATACAAGTAGCAGTTCAAATAAACAACATCTGAAATTGATAGAGTTAGAAAAAGACATTAAAGAACTTGAGATAGAAATTAATCTTGACGATATAAAAGAGACCAGACAGAAATTGGCAATTCTCAGAGCACAGTACAATGAATTGTCCACAAATAAAGCAGCATCCAGCCTAATGAAACTGAAACAGACATTTTATGATCAAGGAGAGAAGGCAGGGAAGCTACTGGCCTGGCGTTTAAAATCATTGCAAAATGAAAGATCAATTTTGGAAATTGAATCTGAGGAAGGGACAACAATAATAAATCCACAAGAAATTAACAATATTTTACAATCATACTACTCAAAACTCTATACATCAGATGGTCCAGCCATATCACAGACCCTCCACAACTTCCTAGACCAGTTAGAGATACCTGTTCTAGAAGAAGGAGCCAAAGATGAGTTTAATTCTCCAGTTGTATTATCAGAACTGTCAGAGGCCATTGTCAATATGAAAGGAGGAAAGGCATCAGGGCCAGACGGTATACCTATTGATATTTATAAAAGGTTTAAGGACAAGCTACTCATCCCATTATTAGACATGTTTGAAGAATCGGCTGGAAAGGGTGAGCTGCCACCTTCACTACGGAATGCACTGATAACTTTAATATTAAAGCCAGGAAAGCCCTCCACAAAGTGTCAATCCTTTCTCCCTATCTCTTTGATTAACTCCGATGTGGAAATAATAGCAAAAGTTCTTGCACGGAGACTTGAGAAACACCTGCCATCTATTGTTGCGCTAGATCAAAATGGTTTTATTCAAGGAAGACAGGGCTTCCATAATATACGTAGAGTGTTGAATATTATACATGCAAAGAAAGAGGCACCAGATGCGTCTGTGGTAGGACTTGATGCTGAAAAAGCCTTTGATAGGGTCGAACATGAATACCTATTTGAAGTGCTTCATCGTTTTGGAATTGGCAGTTACTTCCTCAATTGGATCAAAATCTTATTCCTACGATTCAAGAGCTCTGATCTGTCAATCTGGTCTGTTGTTTCCACACAACCCTGCAGGTTTCTTCCATTTCAAGTAATCAATCAAATTCATCTTTTGAAAGTTCTATTAAATTTGCTTTTAGTTTTTCAGACAAAGCATTCCAGCTTGGAAAAAAAATCCTTCATCTCCTCTCCGGTTCTTGTGCCAGTTCAATAAGATGAAGCATCAACTTTGCTACCAGTGCAATCAATTTTTCCTCATTTATTTGATCTAATAGTAATTGGGTTCAAAATCAATTTCATTCCTCCAACGCTCTGCCAATCTATATCAAGAATAATTGTACATCTACCACCCCTATCCCACTTCATGTTGCTTCAATAGTGAAGGCACAAGGAACCGCAGATGCTGGAATCTTGTGCAAAGCACAAAGTGCTGGAGGATCTCAGTGGTCAGGCGGCGTCTGTGAACGGAAATGACAGATGACATTTCGGGTTGGAACCTTTCTACAGACTGGCGAAAGAGAATTTGGGGTCAGTTTAGTTTAGTTTATTGTCACGTGTATTGACAAAGGTACAGTGTGAAGCTTTTTGTTGTGTGCGATCCAGTCAGCAAAAAGACTATATATGATTACAATCAAGCCACCCATAGAGAACAAATACAGGAGAAAGGGAATAACGTTTAGCACTAGATAAAGTCCAATATAGTCTGATTACAGATGGGCCGAGAGTCTCCAATAAGGCAGACGGGTGGTCAGGACCGCTCTCTAGTTGGTGAGAGGACGGTTTGGTTGCCTGATAACAGCTGGGAAAAACTGCCCCTGAATCTGGAGGTTGGTGTTTTCAAACATCTGTACTTCTTGCCTGTTGGGAGAGGGGAGAAGAGGGAGTGTTCGCATTGAGACTCCTCCTTGATTATGCTGGTGGCCTTGCAGAAGCAGCAAGAAATGTAGATGGTCCCAATCAGAAACATTGCCCGTCAATTCCCTCCACAGGTGCTGCCTGACCCGCTGAGTTCCTCCAGCGCGTTGTCATTTGGCTACAACAGTGAGTGGGGAGAGATATATGCCGCAGCACAGCCCAAATTTACTGATGAGCCATCAGAGAGTTAACAAACTGCTTTAACTAGAGGCCGCAGCATTAGAAACAGAAATGGTTTCTTTGTAAACCAGATTGCATTCATGTGATAATGTAGTCGACAGCACATCCCTTTATAGAACCGTCAAGAGGGATACCTGAACGCTCAATCATCGACTGTTGGTAATATGCAACAGCCTTGAGCTTGGAAGTGCAAGAAGCAGCTGTGAACCGCAATCTCCTTTCATTCTATGAGACAGGATGTCAACATAGTTCCACATCAAACCCAGCGCTGATTCCCAAAGCGTCACAGATTGTTGTCGATTCACACTTTCACTTCCTTTTTTCCTTTTCCACCGCATTCCTCCTCAAGGATTCACGATGCCTGGATAATGGGGTATTAGCTAAAAGGAGGGGTTGGACTTGGACTGTCCTTCTCTGGAGCATGGACCTTGTGTGCATATGACAATAAAGTAATTCAGTGGGTCAGGCAATATCTCTGGAGAAAAGGAGTAGGTGACGTTACGGGTCGAGACCTATTCCTTTTCTCCAGAGTAGCTACCTGACCCACTGAGTTACCCCAGCATTTTGTGTCTATCTTCGGTGTAAATCAGCATCTGCAGTTCCTTCATGCACAATAAACTTGAACTTGACTCGCTGGACTCTGCTAAGCAAACTCAGTGAGTCAAGCACTCTCGAGTGCAAACCCCCAGAAGCAGCTTCACATCAGTAATCACACAGCAGTGTATGTTCCCAGCTTTACAATGGCACTCGATCACTGGCACCTCAGACTGAAGGAGATCTTGAGACAACCTAATCATGCTTATCAGTGATAGAGATCATCTAAAATGGATATAATACAATCTAAATCCCAGACCAGAGCAAATTGCACGCCTGATCCTTGTCATTATTAATGGCCGGCATCAAAATCATGTGTTTCTCTTCGGAAAGTTCTGATCTGAAGTCAGACATGAAGAGGCTAAATAAAAGGTTTTGGTGCAATACGTACCCAACACTGCACAGACCAGAGGCCGTGAAGGGATGTTCTTGTCTGCAGCCTTCTTCCGGTGTCTCATGGGCTGCAAGGTAATTGAGAATTTAAAACGGGACTGATTCAAAAGAAAATTAAGCCATCATTCCCTTAAATCTTTGTTGCAACCTCTCCACTTTAATGACATCCTTCCTGTAGCACGGCAACCAGAACTGCACAGGGTGCTCCAGATGTGGCCTCACCAATGTTTTGTACAGTTGTAACATGATGTCCAAGCTCAACACCCCAACCGATGGAGTCACTGTGATGGATGTTTGTGTTGGGGTCATGTGTCTTGTGTTCTTTTTCTTTTTTGTGTGACTGCTATGTAGTTTCGTTCGGTACCTTGGTACCGAATGACAAATAAAGCTCTGTTGACTGTTGACTGTTGATGAAGGCGAGCATGCCGAACTCCTCCTGCACCAGTTTAGCTTATGGACACAGCAAGGAAACAGGCCCTTCGGCCCACTGAGTCCATGCCGACCATCGATCACCTATTTACACTCGTTCTATGTTATCCCACCTTCACATTCTATCCCTACACACTGGGGGAAATTTACAGCAGCCATTTAACCTATAAACCCACATGTCTTTGGGATGTGGGAGGAAACCGGAGCACCTGGAGGAATCTCACATGGTCACAGGGAGAAGTTCATAAGTCACAGGAGCAGATGTAGGCCATTCGGCCCATCGAGTCTACTCCACCATTCAATCATGGCTGATCTATCTTTCCCTCCCAATCTGATTCTTGTGCCTTCTCCCCATAAGCCTTGACACCCTTACCAATCAAGTATCTGTGAATCTCTACCTTAAAAATACCCAATGACTTGACCTCCACAATCGTCTGTGAATGTCCGAACGTGCAAACGCCAGACAACACCTGTGGTCAGGATCAAACCCGAGTCTCTGGCGCTGTGGGGCAGTGGCTCTACCAGCTACGCCACTTTGCAGCATCTTGCATTACAATAAGTGCAGATTAAACAATCAGACTTCCCTCACTCCCTGCCATGCTCCGGCCTGTCCTGTCAACTGAATGTGCCCTCTTTAACCTTTGTATTTGCCTCAAATTTCTCATCTATTCCACAACTGCTTGGGTCCCACACCCCTGCTGGCGCAGCGGTAGAGTTGCTGCCTTGCAGTGCCAGAGACCCAGGTTCGATCCTGACTATGGGTGCTGTTTGTACGGAGTTTGTATGCTCTTCCTTTGACTGCATGGGTTTTCTCTGGGTGCTCCAGTTTCCTACCACACTCCAAAGATATGCAGGTTTGTACGTTAATTGACTTCTGTAAATTGCGCCTAGTGTGTAGGATAGAACTAGTATATGGGCGATTGCTGGTCGGCCTGGTCCCGGTGGGCCAATGGGCATGTTTCCACGCTGTTTCTCTAAAGTAAACTAGTTTCAACCCTCCTGAGTAGTTCCAGAGTATCTCCCCACCAGGATAATGGTCCCGTCCACATCACACTCACCATTCTGTGCAAGTTGACCTGAAAGTTCATGTTATCATCGTGGAGAAAGGCATTTGCGTATTGATCCTGTAACACAACAAACCGGAAAGCCAAGTAAAACATAGTTAGAGACAGGCTCAGTTACAGTCTTACAGAGAGTGGCATGGTGGCATAACTGTCAGAGCTGTTGCCTCACACATTCAAAATTGTGGTTCGATCCTGACTTCCACTGCAGTATGTGTGGAGATTGAACGATCTCCCTGGGGCTACGTGGGATGATTAGATGGCTGCTGTAAATTGCCCCTCAAGTGACAAAAGGAAAGGAAAGGGAGTTTATGGCCAGTAAGAAGACCAGGTTACAGAGCCACGGGGAAATAAGGAGAGGGGGAATTGGACCGTTGGGATTGTAATGCTGGGAAACAGTCGTAGAGTCAGACAGTGTAGAAACGAGCCATTCGGCCCAACTTGCCCATGCCCATCAATGTGCCCATCTCCACTAGTCCCACCTGCCCACGCTTGGCCCATATCCCTCTAAACCTAGTCTATGTAGGTACCTGTCCAAATGTCTCTTCAACGTTAAGATAGTGTCTGCCTCATCTACCTCCTCCGGCAGCTCGTTCCATGCACACGCCACCCTTTGTGTAAAGAGGTTACACAACAGGTTCCTGTTAAATCTTTCAGCATGGCCTATGTGGGCTGAATGGCCTCCGGGTGCCATAACAGATAAAGTCAAGAATTAAGAGTCACAAGAGCATTGAAGCCAAGATTGAGACATATTTTGAATAGATGCGATGAAACTTTAATCTAATCTGTGCTGACACTGCCCTGGCATGTTTGACAGGACACCATTGAGAGAGTTTTACTCTGCATACGTAATGTTTCCATGGAGAATTGGATGAGACAGTGTAGAGGGAGCTTCACTCTGTACCTAACCCGTGCTGTCCCTGCCATGGGACAGTGTAGAGGAAGCTTCACTCTGTACCTAACCCGTGCTGTCCCTGCCCTGGGACAGTGTAGAGGGAGCTTCACTCTGTACCTAACCCGTGCTGTCCCTGCCCTGGGACAGTGTAGAGGGAGCTTCACTCTGTACCTAACCCGTGCTGTCCCTGCCATGGGAGTGTATGATGGATGAGCATGAGGATCCATATTATACCTGCCTCGGTCATGCATAGTGGAGTTGCTGCAAGTACCTTATAATGCGCCAAATCTGTGTGAATGCAGTAGCATATTTATTGTACTCACCTCCGCTATACAGGTGAGTATGATCAGGCAGAGTTTGGCACTGTTCAACCGATGCTCATCTGAAAGAAGAACACATTCATAAACTTAAGAGCACTATAGTAGGCTACGAAAAAGGAAAATTATGTCCTTATTAAATCCATGAACTGTGCAGAGCACATATCTTGCAGATGACAAAATACGGACTACTTCTGGAACTACTGTGGACTTGCTTTTCAACTGGGTATTTTTGCATTAATGTCTTGTTTTTGTTTTAGTTTTTGTTCTATTCACTTTTAATGTATGGACAATCTCTTTACTTCGTGCGTTGTCTGAATCTTGACTCCTGTGATGCTGCTCCAGGCCAGATTTCCATTGTACCTGCACCACACCATACTTGTGCATATATATGACAATAAACCCAACTCGCCTCGAGTAAAGGTCCAGAGACTGCATCTGTAGTTCAACAGTCAAGGATTGGAGACACATGGAACTGCAAATTTGGGAATCTTAAACAAAACACAAAGTGCCCAAGTAACTCAGTGGGTCAGGCAGCATCTGTGGAGGGAATGGACAGGAGACATTTTGGGTCGATCTGAAGACAGGTTGCATCACGGCTCGGTTCAGCAACTCGACGGCCCAGGAACAAAGAAGATTGCAAAAAGCGAACACTGCCCGGTCCATCACTGACCTCCCCACCATCGAAGGATCTACAGGAGCCACTGCCTCAAAGAGGCCACACTGGCCACACTCCCATTTCACTCCAACCATCCAGAAGAAGGTATAGGAGCCTGAAAATGGTACATCCAGGTGCAAGAGCAGCTTCTTCCCATCACCCACAAGGCTATTAAACACGACAACATCCAAATAAGCTCTATACTACATAGACGTGGTGGGCATTGTTTTTGTCTTTGCGCTATTATTGTTTGTTTGTTTTATACACCAATGTTTTGTTGTTGTTTATTATGGTGCTTACAGAGTACTATGTTTGCATATCTGTTTAGATTTAGATTTAGAGATACAGCGCAGAAACAGGCCTTTCGGCCCACCGGGTCCGCGCCGCCCAGCGATTCCCACACACTAACACTATCCTACACCCACTAGGGACAATTGTTTTTAAACATTTGTCCAGCCAATTAACCTACATACCTGTACGTCTTTGGAGTGTGGGAGGAACCCGAAGATCTCGGAGAAAACCCACGCAGGTCACGGGGAGAACGTACAAACTCCGTACAGACGGCGCCCGTAGTCAGGATCGAACCTGAGTCTCCGGCGCTGCATTCGCTGTAAGGCAGCAACTCTACCGCTGCACCACCGTGCCGCCCACTGTTGTAAGTGAAAAGTTCATTGTTCCGTTTCGGAACATATAATAAAACTCTCTTGACCCACCAAATTATTCCCACACTTGGACAATGACGTTTCGGATCGGGACTCTCATTCAGAAGTGCTGTGTTACTCCTGCATTGTGTGTCGTTTCTTGAAAACCGGCATCTGCAGTTCCTTGCGTCTCCAGTACTTCAGCATTTTGCACTTTACTCAAGTCAAGGATTAATTGTTTCTGAATTTCCGTTAGTGATGTTCATTAAGTAACTGAGGAACTAGGGATCAATGCAATTGGTTTCCCATTAAAGATCCTATGCTTCCTGTGGGAAGGGGAATGGGCACACAAGGATCTACAGATGCTGGTTTACAAAAAAAACCAAAGTGCTGGAGTAACTCCAGCATTTAAAGTGAGGCGGAAAAGATTTAATAGGAACCCGAGAGACAATTTTTTTTACACAGTGGGTGGGAGGTATATGGAACAAGCTGCCGGAGGAGGTAGTTGAGGCAATATTTGACAACCATTTGGACAAGGACATTTTGTTGTGATTATCACAACATTTAAGAAACATTTGAACAAGTACATGGATAGGATGTGTTCAGAGGGATATGGGCCAAACGCAGGCAGGTGGGACTAGTGTAGTTGGGGCATGTTGGTCGGCGTGGGCAAGAAGGGCCTGTTTCCACGCTGTATGACTCAAAGACTCAGTGGGTAAGGTGGTGTCTCTGGAGGACATTTCAATGGCGTTTTAGAACGGGGCCCTTCTTCGCACAGTTAATTGGGCCTTGGCCTAACCCGTCAATCTGTGTCAGATGCACTCCCTCAGGGCAGGGCTGGTGCTCACACACAGACTGATGAGGAACAGCGGCACCAGTGGGACAAACAGGCACTGTTAAGGGAACGGTAGACACCAAATGCTGGAGTAACTCAGCGGGACGGGCAGCATCTCTGGGAAGAAGGAATGGGTGACGTTTCGGGTCGTGACCCTTCTTCTCGACCCAAAATGTGGGTCTCATTCCTTCTCTCCAGAGATGCTGCCTGTCCCATTGAGCTACTCCAGCATTTTGTGTCTACCGTCGATTTAAACCAGCATCTGCAGTTCTTTCCTACACTGTTAAGGGAAAGATAGGTGCCTGCGCCTTAGCACAGTAGCAGTGCATTCACAACAGTACGGGATGATTTGGGGGTAGAAAACTGGTTGAAAAGCAGCGTTAAATCTAGTGCAAAGGAATGAACACCTTCAGAGGAGCTAGTATCCAACAACATGCCTCAACAAAACAAACATAAACCACTTGGTAGCTGCATGCAAGAAGAACGATTAACATAGTCCTAGATTAGTCACTGCTGGCTGTAGATAATGGGTCGAGTCTATGGGCTCAAAGCAGCATTTACAATTCATGTCACTTGAGAGCAAACTGAATATATGCTGGCTGCATTCCAGCAGGACAAAAGCATAAACCACAATAACAAGGGAAGGCTAAGCCAATAGCACCGATCTGCTATTGTCCTTTAGAGCTTTGAGAAGGATGTGGCACTTCAAGTTGTTTGGCCTCTTGCCCTCTCACAATGCTGTAAATGCATAAGCTGCTCGTTGCGAGATAATAACCAACCTCATTTATATTTGAGAGCAAACTGGCAGTGGCAAAATGTTAAACCCACAGACTCTTTCAATGTGGGAGGACATGGAAAATTGACTCAATCACGTGGCTTAAGAGGAAATTAAATAAACACCACAATAAAATAATTGCTGGGGCGCTGGGGGTCAAGCATGGCTTGTGGGATTGCTAGCATCGACTCAATGGGCCAAATAGCCTCCCTTCTGTGCACAGATGGTGGCACAGTGGTGCAGTTGGTAGTCACAGCACCAGAAAGTCAGGTCCGATCTCGACTTTGGTTGCTGTGTGTGTGGCGTTTGCACGTTCTACCAGTGACCACCAGGCTTTCATCCGTGTGCTCTGGGATCCTCATACATCCCACAGACGTGCCCGTGCGGGCTTTCAGCCTAATTGGCCTCTGAAAATTGCCCCAAGTGTGGTGATGAGAAAGAGGGATAACATCGAACTAGCGTGTGAATGAGTGATCGATGATCAGAGAGGAATCGGTTGGCTGAAAGGCCTGTTTCCATGCTCTGTCTCCAAACTAAACTGCAGATGCTGGAATCTTAGTGCTTAGACTTTTCAATGTACTCCACGAATCAGGCTTCCCAATAAAAACGACAAAGCCAATATAAATAAAGTGAAGCACACTGCAGATCGTGCTACAGGACTATAATTGCACCCAAGACTAGGCAAAAGGAGAAAAGACACATCACATTTTAGCACATGGAGTGTCTTTCAGCTGAGATATTTGAACTTCAAAAGGCACAAGATTATTAAAGAGGTTATTAATATATTGAATTGTTGTTTATTATATATCAACCATGTGCATTGGGTTTACAGGCCTGTATGAATTTCACTGTTCCGTTGTCAGTATGTGATGATTAACTTGACTCTCTTGAATCTTGAGATAAGGGATAATGAGATGAGTTTCACAAGGACTCTGAGCTGCATGTTAGTGCAGCTAAAGGAAGTGTCCAGGATCTGGCATCTGACCCTTATTCATACTGAAGGGCCCGTCCATTTCCCTCCACAGATGCTGTCTGACAAGCTGAGTTTTTGTTTTATGTGTTTCGAGATACAGCGTGGTAATGGGTCCTTCGGCCCACTGAGTCCACGCCGAACAATGATCATCAGTACATTATTTCTATCCTGCACACTCAGGACAATTTACAAAGGCCAACTAACCTACAAACCTGTACCTCTTTGGAGTGTGGGAGGAAACCAGGGCACCCGGAGAAAACCCACAGCCGCAGTGAGAATGTACAAACTCTGTAGAGACAGCATTCGTAGTCAGGATCCATCCTGGGTCTCTGGTGCTGTAAGGCAGCAACTCTACCACTGTGCTGCCTAATAGTTTCTCTAGCACTTGTGTTTTGTCCACCAGATGTTGCCTGTGAGAGAGCTAGATAGAGCTCTTAAGGATAGCGGAGTCAGAGGGTATGGGGAGAAGGCAGGAACGGGGTACTGATTGAGAATGATCAGCCATGATCACATTGAATGGTGGTGCTGGCTCGAACGGCTGAATGGCCTACTCTTGCACCTATTGTCTAATGTGATCGAGTGTTGCAGTTATGAGGGGAGATGGAGAGACTGGGTCCAGCAGTTTATTCTTTTTGCTCAAGATTTCACCATCTGTAGATTCTTGAGCAGCCTCATTACCAAAGTAATCTTCCCTGACCAAGAAAGACAGTGTTATAGGCAGCCAAAACCATGGACAGATTTCTGATTGATCCCAGCCCTTTCCCTCCACAGAGACATCGCGTCTTTCTGCCGCCTTTCACCCCCTCGTTTTTCCCTTGTGATAAGACCCACCAGCTGGTCTGGTCATGTCTTTAGTTGTCATATGTACTGAAAACTGAACAATACATTTTTTACTTGCAGCAGCTTCACAGGTTTTCACAGTGCTCATAGACGACATAATTAAACAAAAAAAGTTTAATAAATTAAAAACAAAACCCAATGGAAATGCCAAAAAAAGCCCTAAGTCCCTGGTGCAACCGTTCGTAGTATAGCTGATGTTAGTAGTGTTCAGGAGCCCAATGGGTTTTGGTAAGAAGCTGTTCCTGAACTTGGAGGTCAAGGTTTTCAGACTCCTATACCTTCTTCCTGATGGCAGGAGTGAAATGAGAACATGGCTAGGGTGGTGTGGGTCCTTGATGCTGGCTGCCTTTTTGAGGCAGTTTTTCCTACAGATCCTGTCGACGGTGGGGAGGTCAGTAGCCGTGATGGATGGGCAGTGTCCACAACTTCTTTTCTGGACGTCAAAGTTACAGAGCCACGCCGTGATGCAACCTGTCAATAGGGTCTCAACCAGATCAATGTTTTCCTTACCTTTTGTATCCTGCATGACAATGGAGCAATACTTGAGGAAGGTGATAAGCAGGTTGCTGGTGTGAAGGTTTGGATCCAGTGGAAGCTCTGAAGAATTCATCACTATAGTGATAAGAGACAGTAAAAATTACTTTACTTTAGAGATACATCATGGAATCTGGCCCTTTGGCCCACTGAGTCCATGCAAACCATTGATAACCATTCACGCTATTCTATGTTATCCCACTTCCTCAACTACTCCCCACACAGGCAATTTCACAGAAGCCGACTAACCTACTAAACCTGCACATCTTTGGGATGTGGGAGGAAACCAGAACACCCAGAAGAAACCCACTCGGTCAGAGGGGAGAATGTGCAAACCCCACACAGACGGCACCCCAGGTCTGAATCAAACCCATGTTTCTGGTGCTGTGAGCCAGCAGCTCTACCAACTCCACCACTGCGTGGCATTTGGAGTATTGCCTGCAGTTCTGGGCCCCATATTTGCGGAAGGATGTGCTGGCGTTGGTGAGCGTCTAGAGGTTTATGAGAATGATCCTGGGAATGATTGGATTAACATATATTGAGCGCGGGATGGCACTAGGCCTGTACTCGCTGGAGTTTAGAAGGATAAGGGCAGACTTCATTGAAATCTACAGAATAGCCTGGATAGAGTGGATGTGGAGAGGATGTTTCCACTGGTGGGAGAGTCTGGGACCAGAGGTCATAACCTCAGAATAAAAGGCAGGTGAGGAGGAATTTCTTCCGTCAGAAGGTGGTGAATCTGTGGAACTTATTGCCATACACTGTTGTGAAGTCATTGGGTATTTTTAAGTTGGTGGTGACAGATTCTTGGTTAGTAAGGGTGTCAGGGGTTACGGGGAGAAGGCAGGAGAATGGGGCTGAGATGGAAAGATAGATCAGGCATGATTGAATTACGAAGTAGACCTTTTGGACTGAATGGCCTAATTCTCCTCCTATAACTTATCATGTACAGGCAGATGAAATCAGTTTGGCATCATGTTCGGCACAGACATTGTGGGTCGAAGGGCCTGTTCCTGTGCTGTAGTTCTATGTTCATCTGTCTGCACATGATCCATACCCTTCCATTCCCTCCGTCCTGGTCGATGAATCGATAACCAGAAGTGGTTGTTAATGGCGATTTATCCAGGAATCGCTCGAGAGTCGTGAGAAGTGCAGTGATGGAGTTGATGCAGCCCAGACAATCGGGTTATGGGGAGAAGGCAGGAGAATGGGGTTAAGAGGGAAAGATAGATCAGCCATGATTGAATAGTGGAGTGGAAACGATGGGCCGAATGGCCTAATTCTGCTCCTGCGACGTATGAACTTATGAAAGAGAAGTAATGAATATCAGGAAGACTTACCATCTGATAAAGGAGGCGTGGTGCCCAAGGGTGTGGTTGGAGTTAGCGGGAGTACAGGTGTTGTTGGAATACTGACCAATCCCATCTCGGGATGGCTCTGGGTTTAATAAAAAGCAACAATGCAGTCAGAGACTTCATCTACAATATTTCAGATGACAACGACTAGTTTTTAAATATATTACTTTCATAGTCATAGAGTCTTGCAGTGTGGAAACTGGCCCGTCGGCCCAACTTGCCCTCTCCGGCCAACAAGTCCCACCTGCCTGTGTTGAGGAGGTGTCTCAACAGCTGAATAAAGATCTCAACCCAAAGTCACCTGTCTATTCCCCTCCACAGCTCCTGCCCGATTCCTCCAGCAGTTTGTTTGTTAAAAACATTTAGATTTAGATATACAGCGCAGAAACAGGCCCTTCGGCCCACCGGGTCCGCGCCGCCCAGCGATCCCCGCACATTAACACTGTCCTCCACCCACTAGGGACAATTTTTTACATTTGCCCAGCCAATTAACCTACAAACCTGTACGTCTTTGGAGTGTGGGAGGAACCGAAGATCTCGGAGAAAACCCACGCAGGTCACGGGGAGAACGTACAAACTCCGTACAGACAGCGCCCGTAGTCAGGATCGAACCCGAGTCCCCGGCGCTGCATTCACTGTAAGGCAGCAACTCTACCGCTGCGCCACCGTGCCGCCCTCCACATTTCCTTCACCCTTCGCCCCCTCTGCCCAGGTCCCATTGGAGAAGGTCAGTCAACTTGCATTGTGGCGCTGACATCATCGGCAAGTAATGTAGGTCATGTGACCACCCGCCGATGACATCACTCTTAAAAGCGCACCCTCAAATCTGTCGCAATGGCGACAGCAGAGCGAAGCAAGAACAGAGTTGAGCTGGTTAAACTCGGAGCAGAGCCAGAATACCCGTCTCGGAAATAATCTCTTTCATCAAGCAGAATGAAAAGAAGCCCAGAGGCAACAAAAGAGTTGAGATTGCCTGCTCATTAACATTCTACCCACACAGAGGGTGGTGGTGTATGGAACGAGCTGCCAGAGGAGGTAGTTGACCCAGGTACTAAACAACATATAACAGACTAATGAGCAGGAAGAGTCTGCAGATGCTGGTTGATACCGAAGATTGAATCAAAATGTGGGAGTAACTCAGCGGGTCAGGCAGCATCTCTGGAGAAAAGGTATAGGTGACGTTACGACCCGAAACGTCAACTAGTCCTTTTCTCCAGAGATGCTGCCTGACCCGCTGAGTTCCTCCAGCATTTTGTGTCAATCTTCAACATATAAAAGACACTTGGGTGGGTACATGGACAGGGAAGGGTTAGAGGTATATGGGCCCAAGGTGGATAGGTGGGACTAGTGTAGATGGGGCATCCAGGTCAGCGTGGGCAGGTTGGGCCAAAGGGCCTGTTTCTGTGCCGTCTGCCTTTATCAGCCTTCCGATGAGAAACGCAGCCAGAAATGCAAGATGAAAAAGGCTTCAAAAACACTCCAAGGCTATCAGATAATGTGTAGCGATCAGGAAGAGGGAATTGAATTAGTTCATTTCCCATCACTTAGCCACGGGATACTGGGGTCTATTAAAGCACAGTTGGTGCCAAGGTCAGTGCTGTGCAGCCAGTGGGTTGTTTGACTCAGTAAGTCACTAGGCACGCACTGCAAACCACTGCAGGGGTCCATCCTGTAGGACCGGAAAAGATCGACAAGGTAGACTCTGAACAAAATTAGGGCGCTCACCTGCGCTAATACTGTGATGAAGTTTCTGTTTAAGTGAACGGCTTCGTACAGCGCCAGCAAGATTGCCTCGTTGGTCCTAGGTCAGAGAAAGCACAATCAAACAAAGAGAGCAATTCCTTTTGTGGAAACAACAACTTGGCACCACAACACAATAAAACCCAGCAGAGCGCTTCAGAAAAATGATGGAAAACTATTTGGCGCCAATTCATACCGGAAGATATTAGAGCCAGTGTAAAAAAAAAAACTTGGCCAAAGCGATAGGATTTAAAACAAAAATAACTAACTGCTGATGGAACCAGGCAGCATCTGCGGAGGAAAATGACCAGCCGACCCGAAATGTTGAGTGTCCATCTTTAGACTTTAGAGATAGTGTGGAAACAGGCCCTTTGGCCCACCGAATCCATGCTGACCAGCGATCATTCCGTACACTAACACTATCCTACACACTAGGGACAATATACAATTTCAGTAGAGCAGGCAAAATAATAAAAGATCCATCCCACCCCGGCCACCGTCTGTTTGTTCATCTGCCCTCTGGTCGACGTTACAGGTCGATCAAATCCCGAACAAACAGACTTAAAAACAGTTTTTACCCCAGGGCCATACGAGAACTGAACACTACCTTTGCACTAGGCAACACCGTTAAAAAATCTTGTACTTAATATAATTGTATTTAATTGTATTTATGTATTTATTTGTTTTTGCATTTATTGCATATATGTTTGTACGCACCGTCAGGATTGGCTATTTTTTAATTTCGTTGTACTCGTTGCAATGACAATAAATGAATATTATTATTATTATTATTATTTACCGAAGCCAATTAACCGACAGACCTGTACGTCTTTGGATTGTGGGAGGAAACCAGAGCAACCGGAGAAGGCCCACACAGTCACAGGGAGAACGTACAAACTCCGTACCGATGGCATACGTAGATGGTATCAAACCCAGGTTTCTGGCGCTGTGAGCCAGCAGCTCTAGTGCTGTGTTCCGCCCTATATCTCCCCCCCACAGAAGCTGCCTGGTCCACTGACGTTTTGTTTAAAATTCGAGCATCTGCAGTCTCTTGGGTCTCTAAAACTTGGAACTAAAACTGGGGCGACACAGTGACACAACACATCCTTTGATCCTACATTTCACACTGCCTTGGAAGAGCAGGCAAAAAAAATCAAAGATTTGTCCCACCCCGGTCATTTCTTCTTCTCCTCGCTCCCGTCTGGCAGAAGGTACAGCAGCTTGAAAGCGCGTACCACCAGACTCAGGAACAGCCTCTTCCCCTCTGTTATCAGGCTTGTGAACGGTGCTTCTTTTAGCCAGGGTACTGTCCGATTCACCACTACCCCAATGCGAACATTGGACCTTATGCATGGAACTGAATGCTGAGAACTATATTCTGCACTCTGTATCTTCCTCTTTGCTCTTTTTTATTGCATTTGGGTTTGAACTGATTGATTTGATGTATGGTATATCTGATCTGTTTAAATAGCATGCAAAACACAGCTTTTGGTGCACGTTACAATAATAAACCCTCAACCTAAACGATGGATCATAGATTTGAAGCGTGAACTGCTTCTCTATCCACAGAAGCTTACAGACCTGCTGAGTTTTTCTATTATTTTCTGTTTTAATTTCAGATTTCCAGCATCAGCAGTTTCTAAAATATATTTTTGGATGTGGTCTGGCGTCATCAAATGTCTGGAACCTTGCACTCCACCGAAACGGCGGCACAGACAAGGCTGTCCTTGTCCCGTGACATTTATGAGCCTTGATTGAGCTTCTTGACACAATTGTTCCCTGAAAATGTCAGCTACTTTAGTTCCAATAACTTTTAAACCCATCAATTATGAACATGTTGGAGATTTACAAGTCCTTCAGGGACTCCATCAACTACCGCTGTCCAACCTATAAGTATCGAGTCGACCACAGCGTCCTATTATGTTGCAGTCAATAAATATTTTAATGTTTCTTTCCAATTGTTTTTTAGGCACAAGCCACCTGTGAATGAACCTAACAATTCCAATATTTCTTTGGTTAAACTGCAGTGCTTCTTACTGCAGGATTACAGAACAATGCTCGAGGACCCCAGACCTGTAGAAATTGTCCCAAAGAGGGCGGCACCATGGCACAAGCGGTAGAGTTGCTGCCTTACAGCGCCAGAGACCCAGGTTTGATTATGACGGGGGCTGTCTGTATGGAGCGTGTATGTTTTCCCCGTGACCGCATGGGTTTTCTCCCATACTCCAAAGACGTACAGGTTTGTAGATTAATTGGCTTTGGTAAAAACGTAAATTGTCCCTAATGTGCAGGATAGTGCTCGTGTACGGGGTGATCGCTGGTTGGCGTGGACTTGGTGGGTCAAAGGACCTGTTTCCGTGCAGTATCTCTAAAGTGTAAAACATTATTTAATCTTTGCTTTCTATAATCTATTTTAGTTAAGGCTCTCCTAAAAGACAAAATGGCTGCAATTTGTGTGGATCAATCATACTTGTTAATATGAAGACACAAGGAACTGTAACCATTGTTTACAAAGGCAGCACAAAGTGCTGGATTAACTCAGCATCAGTCAGCCTCTCTGGAGGCCATGGACAGGCAACGTGTCGGGTCGGGTGTGAAGAAGGGTCCCGACCCTAAACATAACCTATCCATGTCCTCCAGAGATGCTGCCTGACCCCCCCGAGTTACCCTGGCACTTTGTGTTTGCACCTGTTAATACTCTTTTTTGCAAACAAGACTGAATTCTTATTCAGTGCATCAGTTGACCCAGAATGAACAAGTCTAACCATTCACGTTACATTAAGCTACTTGGGAGGTGAGTGGAGAAGTGATCTTTGCTTGGGCAGACTTTTGAATGTGATTTTTAACTATGTTTTTAAACACACTGTTCATCTCACTGTCACCCGTCTCTCTAACGTTCACTGTTGTACAGCAAAAGAGTTGAACTGGCCCTTCGGCACTTCGTTAACACTTGCATCAGATCTGACTTGCTCTGAAAACTCCCATCATGGGTGTCTTGCTCTTAAAACTTACATCAAATCTGTCTTGCTCATAAAACTTGCATCTTATCTGCCATTCCACTTTCTTTACCAGTGAAACTAAACTCTGCCTCCAGTGAATCACTGTGAAGGGTCCCGACCCAAAACGTCACCTGTCCATGTTCTCCGGGGGGGGTACTGCCTGGCCCGCTGAGTTACTCCAGCATTTTGTGAGTTGTCTCTGCCTCCAGCCTTTCCATTTACACTGTGAAATTCCCAGGGTCCCAGTGAGAATCCTCCTGATTTGTACTGTGCTCTCATCTTTGAGTCAGAATCCAAAATACCCAGCCTCACACTTTCTTGTTCTTGAGTCAGAAAATAAGGAGTTCAACTCCCATTCTTTAGAGAAATACAAACTGCTGGAGGAACCCAGCAGGTCAGGCAGCATCTGTGGAGGGAATGGACATTCGACTTTTCAGGTCTGGACCCTTCTTCAGACTGAAGAAGCAGCCACTTATGTTGAGTTTGCCATGAAAAAAACCCATATTGGTGCTTGTGTTCCACAGAATCTTATCACTCCACACTTTATCGCATGCCCTCTCCTACTCGCTTGCTCTCCTTTTCTCTCCTTTTTGCCCACTCTCCCTCCTCAACCCTCACTCACCCATCTATCTCTCTCACTAGGGCAGCTTGCAGCCCAACGGTATGAATATTGACCTCTCCAACTTTAGATAGTTCCTCTGTCTCTCTCTTTTTCCCCCACCCCCCCCTTCCCAGTTATCCCAGTCTTCCTGTCTCCATCTATATCCTTTCTTTGTCCCGCCCCCATGACATCAGTCTGAAGAAGGGTCTCGACCCGAAACGTCACCCATTCCCTCTCTCCTAGATGCTGCCTGACCTGCTGAGTTACTCCAGCATTTTGTGATACCATCTATCTCTCTCAACCCTTCTCCCTCTCCCCCCCACCGCCTCACTCTCCCCAGCTTCTCCCCATCCACTCTCCCCCCTCCGTCCCCATCACTCTCTTCCTGAACCTTTCACTCACTCCCTCTCCCTCATCTTCTCACTCTCTTTCCCCCCTCTTTTTCTATCATCCTCTCTCCCCC
Organism: Rhinoraja longicauda; assembly: GCF_053455715.1. Classification (NCBI taxonomy): domain Eukaryota; kingdom Metazoa; phylum Chordata; class Chondrichthyes; order Rajiformes; family Arhynchobatidae; genus Rhinoraja; species Rhinoraja longicauda. The sequence goes on from NC_135968.1 coordinate 18,661,865, forward strand.
TCACCTTCATCCACTCTCTCCCTCGCCCTCTCACTCATCCTATCTTCTACCTATCCATCCCTCTCTCTTTCTTCCCTTCCCTTCTTATCATATCATATATCATATATCTACAGCCGGAAACAGGCCTTTTCGGCCCTCCAAGTCCGTGCCGCCCAGTGATCCCCGTACATCAACACTATCCTACACCCACTAGGGACAATTTTTACATTTACCCAGCCAATTAACCTACATACCTGTACGTCTTTGGAGTGTGGGAGGAAACCGAAGATCTCGGAGAAAACCCATGCAGGTCACGGGGAGAACGTACAAACTCCTTACAGTGCAGCACCCGTAGTCAGGATCGAACCTGTGTCTCCGGCGCTGCATTCGCTGTAAAGCAGCAACTCTACCGCTGCGCTACCGTGCCGCCCTCTCTCCTACCCTCTCTCCCCCACCTCTCCAACACTTCACTACATTTATTGAGCCTCCAATCCCCTATATGGCAGGATAAAGCAATCCTCCCAACCATCTATATTAACAGTTCAGTTACAAATAAACACAGCATGCTTCCTTGGAGGCAAGAATGTCATCTCTGGGCGTTGGCTGACATCTAAATTACAGGTCAATGAAGAGAATAATGAACAGTATTGTTATTGTTATAGTCCTTTATTATTTCTGAAGGCAAAGTATTAATGGAGCATTGTGCAAGTATTAAAATGTGGCGAGAGAGAGACAAATTAGAAAGAGATTTCAGATTACACCCAGGACACTCGATGGGTTTTTACCCTGCAGAGCAGACGGAAAGGGAAACCCACTTAACATGGAGAACACGTCCCAAAGGAGCCAGATATGAACTGCTGCAATAGAGGTGGTATTCCCCAGATGCCTGACTAAACACAGAACATGGAGCAGTACAGGCCCTTCAGCCCACAATGTCTGTACCAAACATAATACCGAGACCATCTCCTATCTGCCTGCACATAATCCATTAGGGGCAGCACAGTGGGGCAGCGGTAGAGTTACTGTTTCGCAGTGCCAGAAACTCGAGTTCGATCCTAACTACAGGTGCTGGCTGTACAGAGTTTGCACGTTCTTCCTGTGATCGCATGGGTTTTCTCCAGGTGCTCCGGTTTCCTCCCACATTCCTAAAATGTGCAGGCTTGGAGGTTAATTGGCTTCCCCAAATTGAGTGAAGTGTGTAGAATAGAACTAGTGCATGGGTGGGTGGTTGTTGGTCCCTGATTATCCATGTGCCTATCCAAACGTCTCCCAAACACCACTATCAGATCTGCCTCAACCACCACCTCCAGAAACACATTCCAGGCCCTCACCACTGTCTGTGTAGAAAATCGTGCCCTGCACATCTCTTTTAAACTTTGCCTGATGTCAAGAAACGTACTATTAGGTCCATGTCATAGCTGAAGTCTCACCGTATGAGCAGCCCTGTTGAAGGGCAAAACTGCAGCCTTACCATTATCGAAAGCCATGTTTAAAAGGACTGGAATAGTGGCATTCTCCTGATTTAGAATTTTTAAAAATAAATTGAATTGAATGGTACAACGTGGAAACAGGCCCTTCGTCCCACCAATGGTTAGGCCTGTGCAAACCTTTAAACACCCATTCACACGAGCTTAATGTTATCCCACATTCTCATCCACTCCCTGCACACTCGGGGCGATTTACAGAGGGCTGATTAACCTACAAACCCACACATCTTTGGGATGTGGGAGGAAACCGGAGCACCCAGAAGACACCCACACAGTGGAGCACGTCGAAGAGAGGAGGAGAACTTCTTCAAAGTGGACATAGCTTTGAAGAAGTTCTCCTCCTCTCTTCGACGTGCTCCACTGTGTGGGTGTCTTCTGACACCCACACAGTTACAGGCAGAACGTGCAAACTCCACATGGACAGCAGCCGAGGTCGGGATCGAACCCGGGTCTCTGGCAGTATGAGGCAGCAGCTCTACCAGCTGCACCCTTGTGAAGCCCCATGATTATTTTTGCTCGGTTCATTTTGGCCTTTTCTATCACTGATGTCGGTAGCTGTGAAAGGCTGCTGAGTTGAGTCGTGTGAAAGGGTTGCATCAGCGAAAGCTGCCCATAGTGAATCAGCCTCCGACTAATAGTATTATCACAGCTTGTGCTAATTAAACACCTCTGCACGGCTAATCTAAGCATGTCCTGTGGACCATCAACTCCTCCAATAATCAACAGTAATTCTCTATTTTATCTGAAGAAGGATCTCGACCCAAAACGTCACCTATTCCTTTTCTCCAGAGATGCTGACTGACCTGCCGAGTTACTCCAGCATATTGTGTCTATCTTCTCTATTTGATCTCTTCTTTGCTGGGGTCTTCATCCCAAGATAGTGAACCCTTTTGTGTGTTCCATCTAGACCTTTCCCTCTTATCTTGCTATTGAGGGCGTGCAGCGTAGGTTAACTAGGTTAATTCCTGGAATGGCGGGACTATCATATGTTGAAAGACTGGAGCAACTAGGTTTGTATACACTGGAATTTAGAAGGATGAGAGGAGATCTTATCGAAACGTATAAGATTATTAAGGGGTTGGACACGTTAGAGGCAGGAAACATGTTCCCAATGTTGGGGGAGTGCAGAACAAGGGGCCACAGTTTAAGAATAAGGGGTAGGCCATTTAGAACTGAGATGAGGAAAAACTTTTTCAGTCAGAGAGTTGTGAATCTGTGGAATTTGCTGCCTCAGAAGGCAGTGGAGGCCAATTCTCTGAATGGATTCAAGAGAGAGCTAGATAGAGCTCTTTAGGATAGCGGAGTCAGGGGGTATGGGGAGAAGGCAGGAACGGGGTACTGATTGAGAATGATCAGCCATGATCACACTGAATGGCGGTGCTGGCTCGAAGGGCCGAATGGCCTCCTCCTGCACCTATTGTCTATTGCCTATTGTCATCTCTTACCTCGAGACCTATCCAAAAATGTGGCAGAGTTGTGGATAGAGAGGAATGTGGTCAAAGGATCTTTCAGGAAACAGACAAGATATAGTTTAATATAAACAAGTTTAGTTTAGGTTTAGAGATGCAGCGTGGAAACAGATCCTTTGGCCCACCGAGTCCACGCCAACCAGCGATGACCCTGTATACTAGTTCTATGCTGTTACTAGCGACAATTTACAGAAGCCAATTACAGAACCTGCATGTTTGTTTTTGGAATGTGGGAGGAAATCCACGCAGTCACAGGGAGAACGTGCAAACTCCATACAGACAGCACCCATAGTCAGGATCGAACCCGGGTCTCTGGCGCCTTAAGGCAGCAGCTCTACTGCTGCGCCACTGTGCCACTCCAAAATTGATGTGCAGAATGGGCCAATTCTGCTCCTATGTCTTATTTTGGCAACAAGGTGGTACACGCTGAACCTTAATTTCCTCCAAATAGCTTTGGAGAAGGGAATAGGGAAAAAAACCTTAAAAGTAACACAGAGAAAAAAAAGATTCAAAGCCAAGTTACTCACTGTACTGAAATCTTCTCCTCAACTTCTGCGATGAACATATTACCCACCTGCATGCACAGAGAGGGCAGCTGTTAGTTTTAACCATGCAGCGAGTGACAAGGAGAGGTGGAGTAGAAAGGGCGACAAAATGTGTAAGAAGGAACTGCAGAAGCAGTTTAAACTGAAGATAGACACAAAAAGCTGGAGTAACTCAGCGGGTCAGGCAGCATCTCTGGAGAAAAGGAATTGATGACCTTTCAGGTCAAGATTCTTCTTGAGACTGAGAGTCAGGGGGAAAGAGAAACGAGGGATATAGACGGTACATAGATGAATGAAACATAGAAAATAGGTGCAGGAGGCCATTCGGCCCTTCGAGCCAGCACCGCCATTCATTTTGATCATGGCTGATCGTCCCCAATCAATAACCCGTGCCTGCCTTCTCCCCATATCCCTCGATTCCACTAGCCCCGAGAGCTCTATCTAACTCTCTCTTAAATCCATCCAGTGATTTGGCTTCCACTGCCCTCTGTAGCAGAGAATTCCACAAATTCACAACTCTCTGGGTGAAAACGTTTTTTCTCACCTCAGTTTTAATGGCCTCCCCTTTATTCTAAGACTGTGTCCCCTGGTTCTGGACTCGCTGGAATGAAAGATATGTATAAAGCCTGCCTGACCTGCTGAGTTACTACAGCTTTTTGTGTCTTTCTTCGGTTTAAACCAGCATCTGCAGTGCCTTCCGACATGCTTTTTGCTTATCTTTCATTCATCTGTTCCACGTACCATCTATATCCCTCGTTTCCCTCTCCCCAGACTCTCTGAAGAAGGGTCTCGACCCGAAACTTCATCTATTCCTTTTCTCCAGAGATGCTGCCTGACCCGCTGACTTACTCCAGCTTTGTGTGTCTATCTACGGAAAGGGTGACAAACTGACAGAGAGGTGGTGACAGAGAGCTCGCATTGTGAGCAAAATGATAGCTGACTGCAAGGGAAGCTCACCAGCCGATGACAAGTGACAGTGAGAAAGATGGGAGTATAAAACCGCAATAAATTGTACTTTTGCACAAACACAGTGGCTTTAGCTACTGAACCGCCCAAGGCGCTTCACAGCTGCATTACCAGATCGACGTTGATGCAGACAAGACGACATGGGGACTATCATGCCGTTGCAAAGTAAGAAAACAAAATGAGAAAAGAAAAGTAAGAGTCAGCCAGTTGAGAGGAAATCTCCACAAAGTATGCCTACTTTGAAGAAGTTCTCCTCGACTCTCTGATGGGAGTTCTGTGAGACCCTCTCTCTCCCCCCCCTTTGATTCCTGCTGCTCTTCATCTCAACAACTGTGTTCTGACCCGGACTCGCTATCACAGCCACGTGTGTTTCACAATTTGCGACTCTTCAATCTTTTTCTCTCACACATTCTGTCTTTTCACCTCTGGCCTTTGCCCAACCATCTGCCTATCAAAAAACTTTCCTCACCTGTATCCACCTATTACCTGCCAAGCTTTGTCCTGCCCTTCTTTCTTCTAGGTTTCTCTCCACTCCACCCCCATAATGTCTGAAGGGTCCCGACATGAAACAACACCTTATGTGATCCCCATAGATGCTGCCTGACCCGAGTTACTCCAGCACTTTGTGTCTTTTTTTGTAAACTAGCACCTGCAGTTTCTTGTTTCTAAGTGCCCCAAATAAGATGGTCCCATATGCCTGCATTTGGCCCATATCCTCTAAACCTTTCTCATCCATGTATCTTTCCAAATGAAGGGTCTCGACCCGAAACGTCACCCATTCCTTCTCTCCCGAGATGCTGCCTGACCTGCTGAGTTGCTCCAGCATTTTGTGAATAAATCGATTTGTACCAGCATCTGCAGTTATTTTCTTATACTTTCCAAATGTTGGTATTGTCTCTGCCTCAACTACCTTCTCTGGCAGCTCCTTCCACACACCGTCAGCATCTGAGTGAAAAAGGAGGGGGGTAGGGGGTGTGGGATCAGCATCACTGGTGGAGAAATTGGTTGATTTTCCACGGACCTTACCATGTTGGTTAGAGCAGAGAAGAATCCTCCTTGGTTTTCCTCCTCCTTATCTTTGTATTGCCTGTAAAGCAATCGAGGGGGAAAAAAAGCAAAGATTTACAACTGTACATGTTTTTTCATGGATTGAAAGTTACATCATGGAAACAGGTCCTTCAGCCCAGCAAGTCACTCGAGCGAGTAATCAACTTGCTAGCCTGCACAATGTGCCAGGTACATACAATCTTTCAAACACATTCACACTAGTTAATGCCATCGGTGACATTTCGAGTCAGGACCCTTCTTCGGAGTCAGGGGCAACACAGTGGCGCAGCGGTAGAGTTGCTGCCTTACAGTGCCAGAAACCCGGATTCAATTCTGATTAAGGGTGCTGTGTGTATGGAGTCTGTACATTCTCCTTGTGACCACGTGGGTTTTCTCTGGGTGCTCAGTTTTCCTCCCACATCCCAAAGTGGCTATCAAACTGTACAACTCCTCCCCCTTCTGTCGTGGGGTAAACTAGCACTGACTCCTCCCCCCACCCCCCCCATCCCATCTTTGCACATCCCCAATCCTTTCCACTTGTCACTTTAAATTCATGTTTCATGTATTTTGTGTTTTTATGATCAATTTCCCTCCTGGGATAAATAAAGTTCTATCGTATCATATTGTAAGACGTACAGGTTTGTATGTTAATTGGCTTAGTGGGATAGTGCTTGTGTCCGGGGTGATCGCTGGTCAGCACTGACTCAGTGGGCCAAAGGGCCTGTTTCCAGGCTGTATCTCTAAAGTAAAATAAGGTGGGGTCCCAATCCAAAAATAAACTTTTTCCCGCCTGTTTGCAGTAAGCAACCCTTTACTTTCCCATTGTGCAACCTGATGCCACAGGAAAACAGTCTGGCGTGGACAGAGCACCGAGTGATCAAACAGGATTAATTGTGCAGGAAAATAACTGCAGATGCTGCTACAAATCGAAGGTATCACAAAATGCTGGAGTAACTCAGCGGGTCAGGCAGCATCTCAGGAGGGAAGGAATGGCTGACGTTTCGGGTCGAGACCCTTCTGCAAACAGAATTGTTTCCTCCACACCCAAGTCACTCGAGCGAGTAATCAACTTGCTAGCCGGTGCATACAATCTTTCAAACACATTACTTAAACAGAACACCACTCTGTGTTTTTACTATTTAAAAGGCACACAAGGTTTGCAATGGTCTTACTTCACACTGCTGAGTCACCTTGTTTCAGATGACTAATTATTGTTGTTTCAGATGACTAATTATTTTGCATTGAAGGTAAAGATAAATGAGCTAACAATTCTGCTTTGGGAATCAGCGGCAAGACAAACAGGCTGCAACCTGCTGCTTTTGGCAATTCCTTGCAAAATGGTGGCCAAGGCAGCGAATGTAACATTCTTCTCTTTATCCCCTCTCGCCCACTGCAGTTTGCAGTGCACCTAAGTGTGCCTTGAGGTTAACGGAGAGGAAGCAACCAAACAGACATGGGCTGGCCTTGGGCCTGGTCTCGCAAGCTACTGTCTCAGATGGATGAATCAGTTGTCAGCCAGGCTGACACTCTTCACACTAACCCCATGTCCTTACTGCTGAGTCCACACTCTAATGTGTCATAGAGTCATACAGCACAAACACAGGTCCAACAGCCCACCTTACTCATGCTGACCAACATGCCCCCATCTACACTAGTCCCACCTGCCTGCGTTTGGCCCATATCCCTCATAGAAACCTTTCCTATCCATGTACCCGTGCAAATGTCTTTTAAATGTTGTTATCGTATCTATCTCAACCACCCCCTCTGGCAGCTCGTTCAATACTCCCATGACCCTCGGTGTGAAAATGTTGCCTCTCGGGTTCCGTTTAAATCTTTCCCCTCTCACCTTAAAGTTCTATCCTCAGATTCTTGATTCCCCTACTCTGAGTAAAAGACTATGCATTTGCCCTATCTGCAACCGACATGACTTTATACGCCTCTATAAGATCACCCCCTCAGCATTCCTGCGCTCCAAGAAATAAAGCCCTCGCCCGTTTAACCTGTCCCTATTGCCCACACCCTCGTCCTTGTAAATCTTCCCTGCACTCTCTCCAGCCGGCAACATCCTCTGACAACAGGGAACCTCAGCCAACACAGGCCTGCCCCTGGGTCACACAATAACTGCCTCGACATCAGCAAACCTCTTAAACCAATGCACAGTTCATGCGGGATCCTTTGTACAAACCTGTTGTATTCCGTCAGTGCTTGCGAGATGACCAGGCCCATTCCCTGCAACACAAAGACGGGACACAATTACCAATAGAGCTCAATTCTCCTATTTGAGGTAACACTGAATTCTCCAATTTTAGATAACTAAGCTGCAACTGCCCCCTTTCTTTTCCCTGCCGCTTTTCCTTCTGTCCCACCTGGACTCGCACCCATATTTCCCCCTCCCCCATCACCACCACCCCCCCCTCGTCCCCTTGCACCAATATTCCTTTCTCCGCCTTCACTATTCACAACTCTTGCGTCCTTATCACACACTTTTTATCGTTTAATCTCTGGCCTGAATCCAACAATCTGCCTATCAAAATCGTCCCCTCACCTGTACCTACCGGCCCCCACCTGTGTCTCCAACTCTACTTTTGATTTTGTTCTTTGCCAATAAGTGTCATTAAGAGGAAATGTAGAGCAGGCAGTCGATCAACCAGCATGTCTTTGGGATGGGGGGAGCACTAGGGCCCTCACCTGTATCCACCTTATTACTTGCCACACTTTTCCCTGCCCCTCCACTTTTCTCACCCCCCCCCCATGCCCCCCTTTGTGTGTGTGTAGTTTTTTTTAACCACAAGCTCATCTTTTTCACGCAGGTCTGCTATCAAAAAAAAATAGGCTGTGCTGGAACAATTCAGTGGGTCAGGCATAAATCTCCACAGAACATGGATAGGTGACATTATGATTGGGACCGTTCTTCTGACTCAAAACATTGTCGGCTACCATTTTTCACTCTTCCCTCTACCCCAGCTTGATGCGCAGACATTTATCCCCTTTCCCCTCTCTCTGTCCCCTCCGAGTTATATTCCTTCCTCTGGCCGAAGGGCCTGTTTCCACGCTGCACCTCCAAACCTAAACTAAACTTGTTCAGATTAAACTCCATCTTGTCTGAATCCTGAAAGATCCTTTGACCACGTTCCTCACATTTTCTATCTTATCTCACTCTTATTGTCACTTCGTCGCTGGCCAACCATCTGTGAATGAAGTCTTTTACCCACAACACGGGAATCAAGATCCAGAGGACACAGGTTTAAGGTGAGGGGGGAAAGATTTAATAGGAACCTGAGGGAAACTGTTTCCACTCAAAGGATGGTGGGCATATGGAACAAGCTGTCAGAGGAGGTAGCTAAGGCAGGTACTATAACAACATTTAAAAGACACATATACATGACATGTAAAAGACAGGTACATGGATAGGAAAGATTTAGAGGGATATGGGCCAAACGCAGGCAGGTGGGTGGGGCATTTTGGTCGGCATGGGCAATTTTTTGGCTGAAGGGCCAGTTTCCATGACCACTGTTTCTCTAGTGGGAGAGTCCAGGACCAGAGGCCACAGCCTCAGAATAAAAGGACGTACTTTCAGAAAGAAAAAGAGGAATTTCTTTAGTCAGAGGATGATGAATCTATGGAATTCATTGGCACAGAAGGCTATGGAGGCTGTCGATGGATATTTGTAAGGCAGAGATTGACAGTTTCTTGATTAGTAAAGGTGTCAGGGTTTATGGGGAAAAGGCAGGAGAACAGGGTTGAGAGGGAAAGATTGATCAGCCATGATTGAATGGCGGAGTAAATTTGAAGGGCACAATGGCCTAATTCTACTCCTTTAACTTATAATCATGAACCCGTTGAGTTTCTCCAACACTATTTGATTTTCTGTACACAGTTCTCCAGGTGTGGTCCCATCAGTGTCCTATATATCTGAAGCATAACCTTGCTACTCTGGTATTCAATTCCCCTCGCAATAAACAACAATCTGTGAGCCATCCTAATTACTTGCTCCACCTGCGTTCTAGCCTCCAGCAAATCGCACATTGTGAGATTCCTCTGCCTCCCTTCCAGAGACCTGCAGTCTCTCACCGTTCGGATAATGTGCTTCCTATTAATTTTATCTTTACTCTCCGGAGATCTGCCTCCAGACAAGACTGGAAGGGGAAGGAAGGCTCCCGCAGGACTCCCGCCTGCCTCGTCCCCCCCCCGTGCCAGGTCAGCAGCTGTTCGTACTCACGTTTAACGTGGTCTCGTCATCAACAATGGACAACTTCACAATGTACGGGTTCACCGACTGCAAGACAAGACGCCGCGTGTTAACCGAGTCGTGATGCTGCTTAACTAAACTACAACAGACAAGTGGTACAAAAGCATGAAAACACATTGTTCCAGATTCGGGGACAGTTTCTTCCCAGCTGTTGTCAGGCAATTGAACCACCCGATCTTCAACTACAGAGCGGTCGGTCCTGACCTCCCATCTACCTCATTGAAGACCATCGGACTATCTTTAATCGGATTTTACTGGACTTTATTTTGCACTGAAGGTTATTCCCTTTATCCTGTATTTGTACACTGTGGACAGCTTGATTGTAATGAAAGGTAGACACAAAATGCTGGAGTATCTCAGCAGGACAGGCAGCACCTCTGGAGAGAAGGAATGGGTGATGTTTCGGATCGAGAGCCTTCTTCAGACTGATGTCAGGGGAGGGGGTGGGACAGAGATAGAATGTAGTCGGAGACAGTAGGACTGGTGGGAGAACTGGGAAGGGGGAGGGGATGGAGAGAGGGAAACTAAGGGCTATTTGAAGTTAGAGAAGTCAATGTTCATACCGCTGGGGTGTAAGCTACCCAAGCGGAATATGAGGAGCCGTTCCTTCAATTTGCGCTGGGCCTCACTCTGACAATGGAGGAGACACAGGACAGAAAGGTCAGATTGGGAATGGGAGGGGGAGTTAAAGTGCTGAGCAACCGGGTGATCAGGTAGGTTAAGGTGGACTAAGCGGAGGTGTCCAGCGAAACGATCGCTGAGCCTGCGCTTGGTCTCACCATGTATAGTCTTTCTGCTGACTGGATCCCATGCAACACAAAAGCTTTTCACTGCACCTCAGTACACATGACAATAAACTAAAGTAAATAATTCTCAAGTAGCAATGGCAAGATTTGAACTCACTACTACTGACAACCTCCCCAGCGGAAGACCAGGAAGTGTCATCGTGTGATCATCTGCTCCAACTGTACACTGTGGATGGCTCGATTGCAATCATGTTTAGTATTTTTGCTGACTGGATAGCGCGCAACAAAAAAACTTTTCACTGTAACTCGGTATGTGTGCCAATAATACACTAAACTATATTGTGTGATGTATAACACCACTACATTACTACAACAGCATTTAAAAAAACACTTGGACAGGTACATGGATAGGAAAGGTTTAGAGGGAAATGGGCAAGTTGGGCCAAAAGTGCCTGTGTCTGTGCTGTATAACTCGATGATCCGCTGAGTTCCTCCAGCACTTTTTGTTTTACAATACAGGTTTTCCAGATGTGGTCCACCTGTATATCTGAAGCATAACCTTGTTACTTGTGTATTATATACTTGTACCAGCGTAGATGAGCATCTTGACAAGTTGTGTTGAAGGGCCTGTTTCGTTGCTAGATGAATCTGTGAGTCTGTGACTCTCGGTTTAATGGTCTGTTATACTGCGTGTAATGAGGTAGCTATAAAAATTGTACATTAACTGGTCTGTACCAGATTCCACAGTAAATACTTGTATTTATATAACTCATTCACAAGATAAAAGATTACCTTTAACCTGCAAATACATTTTAAAAAAGCAATTCTGTTAATTTGTATCCTGATGCCTGGCAAATTCCTGCCTCGGAAATTAAACTTTCCAAGCTTGAAGAGACATGTTAAATTCATCTTCCATAGAACTTAAGGGCATAGCTTTAGAGCGAGATGCAAGAGGTTCAGAGGTGATATAACAAAGAACTTTCTCACTCAGAGATACAGCATGGAAACAGGCCCTTCGGCCTACCGAGTCCACACTGACTATCAATCACCCATTCACACTAGTTCTATGTTATCCCACTTTCTCATCCACTCCCGACATACTAGTGGTAATTAACCAACAGAGGAAACCCATGCAGTCGCAGGGCGAACGTATAAACTCCAAACACAGACAGCACCGGTGGTCAGGATCGAACCAGGGTTTCTGGCATTGTGAGGCAGTGGCTCTATCAGCTGACATCACTGTGTCACAATCTGAAATGCACAGCCTGAGGAGGTGGTGGAGCCAGGTACGGTCACAACATCTAACATGTATCTAGACACCATGGCACAGAAGCATACAGACCTGTTGGCAAATGGGATTAGTGCAGATAGATTGATGGTCACGTAGAATATGATGTGCTGATTTATTATCGTCATATGCACCAAACATGTTGCAAAATTATGAAAAAAAACTGTGCTTGCTTCATTAATTTTATTATGCTGTAAAAGCCAAACCTAATGCATGCCAAATTGCCAAGAGAATTTACAGGGCAGCACAGTGGCGCAGCTGGTAGAGCTTCTGTCTCACAGCGCCAGAGACCCTGGTTTGATCCTGAACACGGGTGCTGTCTGTGTGGATTTTGCACGTTCACCCTGTGTGACTGCGTGGGTTTCCTCCTGGTGCTCCGGTTTCCTCCCACATCCTAAAAACGTGCGGGTTTTGTAGGTTAATTGGCCTGCTGTAAATTACCCCCTAGTTTGAAGAGAAGGGGATAATGGAGAACTAGCGTGCATGGGAGATCAATGATCAGTGTAGGCTCGGTTGTGCTTAGGGCCTGTTTCCAAGCTGTATCTCCAAGCCAAAGATACAGTGATAAACTTTGCTTTGCACATAAGCCAGACAAAACATATCATACATAATATAGTGCTACAGTTACAGGGAAGGTGCAGAGTTTAAAAAGTGCAAGGGTTTCGATTAGGTTGAATGGGGGAATCGGGAATATGTCCTTTGCATACGAGATGGCCTTTGAAGAGACTGATAACCGTGGGGGAAGAAACTGTTCCTGAAACTGGTGGAACTTTCAAGCTTTAAAACTTTGGTAGCGTTTGCCGAAAGGGAGTGGGAGTGGGGGAGAGGGAGTATGTTCATAAGTCATAGGAGCTCCGCCATCTGATCTATCGTTCCCACGCAATCCCATTCTGCTGCCTTCGCCCCACGACCTTTGGCATCCTTGCCAATCAAGAACCTTTTAATCTACGCTTTAAAAATACCCAATGACTTGACCTCCACAGCCATCAGTGGCAATGAATCCCACAGATTCGCCACCCTTGACTAAAGAAGTATTTTCATTCTAAAGGTGCGTCCTTATAATCAGTGGCTGTGCCATCTGTTCCTAGACTATAACGTAACGCTTTCTGTCTTAATATCACTTACAGGATGAGTTAGGGTGAAGGGAGGGGTAGAGGGGGGGGGGGGGGGGGCAGGGGGAAAATCACTGAATCCTTACCTCATACTTTCTGTAGTTAACAAGCAGCGCCAGGAGCACCACTCCATCGTACCCGTGCAGCACCCTGCTGGATGCCACGGAGAGAATCTGCACCAGCAGAGAGGGAAAGAGAAAACAGGCGTTGGTCACAGAGGCAGACAGTGACATTCCTGGCATGCCTGAGTGGTGGCGTCCCAGTGCCCATTTAATCAGAAAACAAAACACACAGAAAGCGACAGAGGACGGCTGTAGGGCCGCTGCCTCACAGTGCCAGAGAGCCGCTTCAATCCTGACCTCAGGTGCTGTCCGTATGGAGTTAGCACGTTCTCCCTGTAACCATGTGGGTTTCCTCCGGGTGCTCCAGTTTCCTCCCACGTCCCAAAGACGTGGTGCTTGCATTTTTTTTGTGCAGTCTGTAAATTGCCTTCAAGTGCGCAGGGAGTGGATGATTAAGTGGGATAACATAGAACTAATGTGAATGGGTGATCGATGGTCAGTGTGGTCCTGATGGGCCAAAAGACTTGTTTCCATGTTGTACCTTAAAACTAAACTAAACTAACGCACTGCTTTAGCACATTAATCCAGAGCTCTTTGTATTGGCCAGTCCCAGCATATGTGGGAGTGTTACACAGGAGTCATTCACCCCAGTACGTGGCTGATCATCTTATGTACAGAGGTGCACCCTACTACCCGATATCCAAGCAAACCCTGGTATAAGCTTGTGATATAACATTAGCATTTAAAAAACAAAATGCTGTTGCTCTTGGAAATATGGGTTTCAGCTTTCTCCTCCCTCCCATAATCAATGTGACGAAGGTTCTCGTCCCGTAACCTATCTATTCCCTCCACAGATGCTGCCTGATTTCTGAGTTCCTCCAGCACTTTGTGCTTTTTCCTCGCTCCACCCCGTTGCCTTTGAGCAGATCCGACAGTGTAACTTTGGAGGACGGCGCCACCTGGTGGCAGGTTAGATTGCACAGATTCTTCCAACAGCAGTGATCTAAACCTCATACAGATCCACCACCGATTTTCCGGCACCCTTGGTTCCAGAGCATTTCTAACAGCTGTCACAGCCTTGGGGGGGGGGGGCCAAGATACCGGCCTGCCAAGTCGGCTGCGGAAGTCGGCTATGGGAATGCATCTGCTGGCTCCGGCCGGGCTGGAGTTCCAGAACCCCGGCCGCATGTGACAAATTCAGCCTGTCGAACGGCACAGAAGTCCCAATGAATGTGAGATCGGTCGCCCCACCAACTTACACGCCACATTTTCGGGGGAACTTCCAGGAGGGATTCTGTCTGGATTAAAGGTGGGACCGGAACACCAATTACTGGACAATCTGTGGTGAACCTGTACAATGTGGGTACAGGGAGTTCTGCAATAATGCTATAGCTGCATTTCTACAGAACCTTGTGTTATAAAAAATCACATTGTGCACACAATTGTGTCAACGGGGGTTGGGGGGGGATAAAGAGTTTCACACCCGCAATAACGTTATTTTCCGTGCAGGTTTTTCAAAAAGGGTCTTTTCAATAGCAATGCATATACACTTGGTACTGTAAGCTAAAAATAATAAAGCCCATCTTATTTCATTGCACAATTACATAAAGTGTCAGTGCACATGTCAATTTCAATGACCACCCAGTAGCAACTGTGTTCTTAACGGACAATAGTGTCTGATTGCTGCGGGGAACAGGCATTTTTTCTCCCCCCGATACTGTTTATATCTGACACAGCTTATTTCTGCATGTCACTTTCCAAAGTAACTTCTAAGTCGTTCTTCAGACCCTGATGGAAGCCGCATTATCACTAATACATCCCTAATCCAGTGCAACCTCTTCTGTAATTCACGTTACCTTACCATTTACTAAGTTTTGTATGACAAAGTTTAGTTTGGAGATGCAGCATGGTAACAGACCCATTGGCCCAGAGTCCACGCCAACCAGTGATCACCCGTTCACAGTAGTTCTGTGTTATCCTACTTCCATGTCCACTCCCTAAGCACTAGGGGCAATTTACAGAGGACCAATTAACTGACAAACCCGCACGTCTTTGGGATGTGGGAGGAAACCGGTGCACCCTGAGGAAACCCACGCGGTCACAGGGAGAACATGCAAACTCCACACACAGACAGTCCCCACGGTCAGGATCAAACCTGGGTCTCTGGAGCTGTGTGGGAGATGGTGCACCCGTTGCACCCCATAATGTGCACAGCAGATCCCACACAGCACGGTAATAACGGCCGGGTAATCTGTTTCAGTGGTGTTGATTGTGGAAATAATATTCATCGGGCCCCTGCAAAGAAAACTCCACTGGTCCTCTCCAAACGGTGCAAGGATTACTCTCCACTGAGAGGGAACGGCTTAGTCTCATCTCAGCAACCACCAACTGCGGTGGAACAATCCTACCTTAAGAAAGGTAAGATAGGCCTAAAATGCTGGAGTAACTCAGCGGGACAGGCAGCACCTCTGGAGGGAAGGAATGGGTGACATTTCGGGTCGAGACCCTTCCGCAGACTGAAGCTGAAGATTGACTCAAGAGAGGTAACGCTGACTCAACTGCGTAATTGAATGGCACATCTGTCTCAGGGTTTTATAACGGAGGATGAAAGCGTTGCTCACCTGAAGAATGGCTTCAAAAATACTGTTAATCATCACGTACTCCAAGATTGTGTTCTGGCTGATATTGTCTGTGACCTGCCAATGAGAGAGAAACCGGTGGTGACAGGGCCCAGAGAACTCTGCTTGTGTGACCTCATGTGTGGCCAGCAGGAGTCACCAGTGAGTAACACCCACAATGATTGTGCTCCTGTGCCAAAGCTCCAATGTAATAGGGTGGGACTGGGCATAGGAATGGGGGCGGGGGTGGGGTTGGAGAGAACGGCTGTGGAGTCTGTCATTAGGTATTTTTAAAGCGGAGAATGGCAGATTTTTGATCAGTGAGGCATCAAAGGTTTCGGGGAGAAGACAGGAGAATGGGGTTGAGAGGGAAAGATAGATCGGCCATGAATCAATGGCGGAGTAGACAATGGGCCAAATGGCCTAATTCTGTTCCTATGACTGATGAGGGATGACAACAGCGTCTCATCCCACTCAACATTCCCTTGACTTGTGCTCTACCCTCTGAAGATTGAGGTAAGGGGTGTTTGGGGGGGGGGGGGGGGGGGGCGAGGGGGGAGTGGGAGCGGAGGATAATGTCCCATCCCCTTCCCCATTCTTCCCAGAGAGACCACCTTGACATCTGCACTCCCCTTTGAAGATCGAGGGTGGGGATGAGGCAGGGGAGGGGGAGTGAAGAGAGGGGGGTGGTAAGGAGGACAATGTCCCATCCCCCTCAACATCTTTCCCAAAGGGACAACCTTGACTTCTATGCTCCATCCTCTGTTGATCATGAAGGAAGATGGAGGGTGGGGAGATTGTGAGGAGTATGGAGGGGTGGGGGCAGGGACGGGGGTCAAGGAGGGTAAGGGGGCAGAGGAAAGAGGACTGTCGGTCAGGCACAGAGCACTCAGGGAGATACCCCAACCTGACTGGAAGGTTTTCTTACCGTGACCAGACAGAGCAGCAGCTTCAGGCAGAGACTCTTCAAGCTCTCTGAACCATCTCCGCACAGCAACGCGTCCAAACTTTCCACCAGGTTCTAGGATTCGAAGCAAACAAACCACCAATTCTTCAAACTACTGCACAATCCACATCGGCGCTTGATGGCACTGGTCCTGTACTCGCGGGGGTTGAGAAGGTTGAGGGGAAGGAATCTGATTGAAACTTACCAAAAAGTTAAAGGCCTGGATAGAGTGGATATGGAGAGGATGTTTCCACAAGTGGGAGAGTCGAGGACCAGAGGTAATAACCTCAGAATAAAATGACGTTCCTTTTTGGAAGATGAGGAGGAATTTCTTTCGTCAGAGGGTGGTGAATCTGTGGAATTCATTGCCACCGAAGACTGTGGAGGCCAAGTCATTGGATATTTTTACGGCAGAGATAAATAGATTCTTGATTAGTATGGGTGTCCGGGTTATGGGGAGAAGGCAGGAGAATGGGGTTGAGATGGAAAGATAGATCAGCTGTGATTGAATGGCAGAGTAGACCTGATGGGCTGAATGGCCTAATTCTGCTCCTATCACATGAATGGAATCACTGCAGAACCAGAGCCTGCACTCCACCAGCCAGAACAGTAAATTAGCGGGGAACACAGTCCAAAGGTCACTCGTCCTGACTCTCACCAACCAACTGAAACCCTAATCCCACTCCCCTCAAACCCAACACTTACTGCTAACACAAAGCACCCCCGCGTGCGCCTCCCTCCCTCCCAGGCGCCCCGCCGCCCCAGAAACTCACCTTCATCCTGAGCTCTGCCTTGTCAAAGCCCATCAACATGTTGATGATGTCGAAGCCGGAGGTCGGCTTGTTTTTCTGATGGACTCCCCGGATCAGTGCACATAGCGTCTGGAGGGGGAGTGGGGAAACAGGCAGAGAAACCGTCACCAGCAGGCAGCGGATATTAATCCCTGCATTCCCAGAGGATGAGGGGTCCTGTACACGGTAAATATACAGGACTGAGGGGCCTGAGCTAAAGGGAGTTGAGCAGGCTAGGACTCTATCCCTGGGAGCAGGGGTGATCTCATCGAGGTGTATATCATGAGAGGAATGGTATAAGAAAATAACTGCAGATGCTGGTACAAATCGAAGGTATTTATTCACAAAATGCTGGAGTAACTCAGCAGGTCAGGCAGCATCTCATTTATTCACAAAATGCTGGCGATGCTGCCTGACCTGCTGAGTTACTCCAGCATTTTGTGAATAAATACCTTCATGAGAGGAATGGATAGGGTAAATACAGTTACTTACACAGGAATCAAGAACCAGAGGACATAGGTTTAAGGTGAGGGGGGAGGGGAAATGAAACAGGAACCAGAGGGGCAACTTTTTACCCAAAAGGTGGCGGGAGTACGAAACGAGCTGCCGGATGATAGTCGAGGCAGGTATTATCACAATATTTAAAAAAACATTCGGACAAATACATGGATAGAATAGTTTAGAGAGGATATGGGCCAAACGCAGGCAGGTGGGACTAGTGTAGATGGGATACGTTGGGTGGCATGGGAAAGTTGGGCTAAGGGCCTGTTTCCACGCTGTAAGACCTGCGACTTATTCCTCTTTCACCACCAAATCTGGGGCAGCCAACAGGAAGAAGCACTAAAAGAACAAGGGGAGCTTGGGTGGTGGAGAGGTCAAAGAACTTGGGACTTTGACCCTCCACCAGGCGGGAATAAAAGATCACGTGGCACCATTCCAAAAGTTCAAGGGGATGGGGAATGGTCCACAAGATGTTCTGGATGATATTTCTCCCTCAAACAATATGATTGGTCTTTAAGAGGCTTTTGGATAGGCACATGGAAGTGCATGGAGTAGAGGGATATGGATCACGTACAGGCAGATGAGATCAGTTTAACTTCGTATCATGTTCGGCACAAACATCGTGAGCAGAAGGGCCCGTTCTTGTGCTGTACTGCTCTGTGTTCTATTATTAATAAAAATATATGGTCATTATTACACTGTCAATTGCAGAAGCTTGCTGTGTACAAATTAGTTGTCATATCTCTCTCTCTACACTTCAAAGGTAAAGCACATGGGATGTCCTGAAAAACACGTGAATGTGCTATGTAAATCTCCTTTTGTGTCTCAGTCTTTCCTTCATGGCTTCTCCCACTGTGTGGTGAAGATCACAGGGATGGGAAAGCATGAGAATGATCACATGGAAGGAGGGGCGCAGTAAAAACACAGGCTGAAGCCCACTTAAGGTCTACAACACGAACGACACGGTGGCGCAGCGGTAGAGTTGCTGCCTTACAGCGAATGCAGCGCCGGAGACTCAGGTTCGATCCTGACTGCGGGCGCCGTCTGTACGGAGTCTGTACGTTCTCCCTGTGACCTGCGTGGGTTTTCTCCGATATCTTCGGTTTCCTCCCACACTCCAAAGACGTACAGATATGTAGGTTAATTGACTGGGTAAATGTAAAAACTGTCCCTAGTGTGTGTAGGATAGTGTTAGTGTGCGGGGATCGCTGGGCGGCGCGGACTCGGTGGGCCGAAGGACCTGTTTCCGCGCTGTATCTCTTAATCTAAAAAAATCTAAAACAAGGTCTTTAGTTTGGAGATGCAGCATGGAAACAGGCCCTTCAGGCAACCGGGTCCATGCTGACCAATAATCCAAACACCTTACCTGCAATGCATTCACCACTTTAATCTGGTGCTCTTCGTTTAAGGACACTATACAGTGCTGGAAGAGGCTGTTGATATTATCCTTCAGCTTCATCAGTTCATCGCCATCCACAGACTCCAGCTTCGCCTCCAAATACTCAAGGTTCACCTAAAGAGTGAAGGGTGGAGATTAACGGTTGATACTTCAGCTCATAGACTTTAATTCACAAAGTTTAAAAGAGATGTACGGGGCAAGTTTGTTTTGCTTTACACGGAGGGTGATGGGTTCCTGGAACGTGATGCCAGGGGTGCTGGTGAAAGCAGATATCATATTGGTTTTAGGAGGCTTTTAGATAGGCACATGGATACGCAGGGTGAGGAGGGATATGGATTATGTGCAGGCAGAGGAGATTAGTTTAACTTGGCATCATTTTCAGCACAGACATTTTGGGCTGAAGAGCCTGTTCCTGTGCTGTACTGTTTTATCTACACATGCTACCTGGAAGTTCCTTTTTATTACATACCAATGAACAACAGAGACCTGGGTTCGATCCTGACTACGGGTGCTGTCTGTAGAGAGTTTGTACCTTCTCCCTGTGACCACGTGGGTTTTCTCCGTGTGCTTCCCACATTTCAAAGACGTACCAGTTTGTAGGTTATTTAGCTTCTGTAAATTGTAAAGTGTCTCAAGTGTGCAGGATAATGCTCGCGCACACTAGTCAGCGCGGACTCAGTGGGCCGAAGGAACTGTTTCCACGCTGTATGTATCTCAAGTCTAAAACATCAGTTAAACAGACCAGCACCACAAGAATGAACAAACTGCAACTAACCTTCATCAGGAAGAGTTCCTCCCAGAAGCGAGGACAATTCTTCGCTGGATCTTCATGCTGTGACAGAAATAACATCGCCACATTATGTTAAATTCTTATAAAACATGTTATAGGATATTTTTCCCACTGCAATTTCTTCCCCTGGTGGTCCCCTGGTTTGCACATCCCTGTGACCACGCAGCTTTCCTCCGGCTGCTCCGGATTTCTCCCATACCTAAAGTCCTGCAGGATTGTAGATCATTTGGCCCTCTGTAAATTGCCCCTCGTGTGTAGGGTATGGATGGGAAAGTACAATAACATTGCGCTAGTGGGCCGAAATGCTGTACCTCTAAACGAAACTAAACGATGATTACTCATGATGGCATCTCATCCTGAATTAAATGGCACAGTTCCTCTCACATCTTAGTTGCAATGTTCTCACTTCCC
This sequence comes from Rhinoraja longicauda, assembly GCF_053455715.1. Classification (NCBI taxonomy): domain Eukaryota; kingdom Metazoa; phylum Chordata; class Chondrichthyes; order Rajiformes; family Arhynchobatidae; genus Rhinoraja; species Rhinoraja longicauda. The sequence goes on from NC_135968.1 coordinate 18,682,271, forward strand.
CTCAAAGACCTGAATTGAAAGTTGAATTCCATTCTTTTACCAAAGCTGGGGCAATGCCAAGGAACTGGGACCAGCCAAACCCAGGATAATGAGATTAGCTTAAATGGGGCAACTTGGTCAGCATGGAGGAGTTGGACAGAAGCGTCTGTTTCCATGCTGGATGACTTTATGACTCTCTATAACTCACCCAATGGAGTTCCATCACTGCACAAACTGCAAGCGTACAGGAGGGTGCTTCAATGTGCTTTAGACTTTACTTTACACTTTAGAAATACAGCATGGAAATAGGCCCTTCGGCCCACCGATTCCACGCCGACCAGCGATCACCACGTTCACCAGCACTATTCTACACGCCAGGGACAATTTACAATTTACAGAAGCCAATTAACCTACAAACCTGTACGTCTTCGGAGTGTGGGAGGAAACCGGAGCATCCGGAGAAAACCCACGTGGTCACGGGGAGAACGTACAAACTCCGTACAGAGAGCAGCCGTGTTCAGGATCGAACTTGGTCCTCAGGCAGCAATTCCAAAGCTGCCTGAGGTATCCCTCTGAGGGATGGGCAGTAAAGACTGCTCTCTGCAATGAATCACAATGTTGAACCAAGTGTACAGGTCAGCCCAGTCCCTTTCTCGAAAATGCACCCTCAGCATGAATAACTTCTGCAAGACACACGCACCTTGAAGATTTCATCGTACATTAAAACCACCTTCTCCTTTAAGGGTTTTTTGGTGGACGATGCTTTGCGGAGAAGCCCCCCCTTCTTCTCTATCTGTGCCATTGTGTGGATCCTGAAACAAGGAAGACAACTGTTAGGAAAGGCGCAGCATGAAGAGTTATCATTCTTGAGCGATCGTGCTCAAACGTACTGAATCACATGTCAACCTACATGCTATGTGATCCACTTACACAATGTTATGTAACCAGCCCAAACGCCTTGAGTGTTAATAATTGGCAGATATATAACAGAAGTAACTTAGCAAAACATTGCAGCTCTCTCGAGTTGGCTGAGCCAATTTCTTTTTAACTCACTCAAAGGACTGGGGACGGCACGGTGGCGCAGCAGCAGAGTGCTGCCTTACAGAGTCAGAGACACAGATTCGATCCTGACTACGGGTGTTGTCTGTACGGAGTTTGTAGGTTCTCCTTGTGACCGCGAGTTTCCTCCGGGTGCTCTGGTTTCCTCCCACACTCTGAAAACATACAGGTTTGTAGGTTAATTGGCTATGGTAAAATTGTAAATTGTCCCTAGTGTGTAGGATAGTACATGGGTGATTGCTGGTCGGCGTGGACTCGGTGGGTCAAAGGGCCTGTTCGTCAGGATCGAGCCTGGGTCCCTGGCACTTTAAGGCAGCAACTCTACTGCTGCGCCACTGTGTCACCTGAACAATCACGGAGTTTCATGGGAATGATAACCAAACAAGATTTAATGCCAGACTGCGTATGGAAATTCTAGGATAGATGATTCTATCTATTTAGACATAAACATTGTCCTTGGAACTGACGCTCTACAATGCTGAGAACTACATTCTGCACACGATCTTCCCCTTCACTCTACCAATTGTACTTGAGTTTGGCTTGTATTTATGTACAGTATTATCAGATCTGTTTAGATAGCATGCAGAACAAGGTTTTTCACTGTACCTGGGTACACGTGACAATAATGAAACCACTGAATCATTATACGTAGTGTAGTGCTAGTGTACGGGGTGATTGCTTGTCGGCGTGGACTCAGTGGACCAAAAGGCCTATTTCCGTGCTGTATCTCTAAAGTCTAAAGCTGCACTACATTTAATAGGAAAAGCAGAATGAGATAATTACTGACACAGATGCAGAAGGAATGTGTGACTGCAGGCTTGACATAGGGCTGCAAATTATTTTTATCAAAGCCCACTATTGTTTATAACCTTCGGGCTTTACGCTTCCTCAATAACGGAAAAGCTCAGAGGATGATTTGAGCATTGAGTGCGATTAACGTCATCTGACCCATCATTCTCACACAGCCAACATCTCAACTCCGGATTTCCATCCAACCAATGATTCAGTTGATGGAGCTGACTGCTGTTCTTGTGTTGGTGCAGTAATCCAATTTCCCTCCATCAGAGTCACAAGATTCCAAGCTAAGCATTTGTAATTATCAGGAATTTAGACCACATCCTCCGAGAGTCTTCAGATCGCTACGAACAATTTCCCTCAAACATAATCAGACAAATCGCGCAGAATCCCAGGACTCAGTAGGTTATTCAGCTTAGTGTTTTCACTGACCCTTAGGAAGAGATTTTTCCAAATAGTCTAACTCAAACCTTCCTTCCCCACAGCCTTGAAATATTCTTCTTCCGAAAGCGTATTGAAAATTTTAATTGAAGCTGCCTCTTCTGCCCTTTTAAGCAGCATGATTCAGATCACTTTTCACCGCACAGGATAGTTCTCAACTCTCCTTCCTGGCTCTTCCCCGGGCCAAAACACAAAGTGCTGGAGAAACTCAGCACGTCAGGCAGCATCCATTGAGGGAATGGACAGGAGATGATTCAGGTCAGGACCTTTCTTCATACTTCAGGCCCCTTGAGTCTGAAGAAAGGTCCTAACCTGAAATGTCTGTCCATTTCATCCATGGAGGCTGCCTGGTCCACTGGGTTTGTCTGGCACTGCTGTCTGTAAGGTGTTTGTACGTTCTCCACGTGACTTGTAAGGGCTTTCTCTGGGATCTCCAGTTTCCTTCTGCACTGCAAAGGCGTGTAGCTTTAAAGGTAAATTGGCTTGGTATAATTGTAAATTGTCCCTAGTGCGTGTTGGATAGCATTAGTGTGCAGGGATCGGTGGTCAGCATAGACTTGGTGGGCTGGAGGGCCTGTTTCTATGCTGTATCTCTAAACTAAACTAAACTAGTAGGCTACAGCGTACCAGATTGTTTGGACACAGTCACCATCACACCCTACCTCTCCTCACCACACCCTAATTCACAGTGGAAAGGTCGTTAATGCTCTTAATGTGATCCCACATTACAGTAGGGAAACAAGTAGTCATACAATAGGGAAACAACCCCTTTGGCCCATCTTGTCCATGCCGACTAACTTGACATAGTGGACTAGGCGCACTTGGCTGATAGTCTGCCTTCTATAGGAGGTAGTCTAAACTCTTCCTATCCATATATCTGTCAAAATATATTTAAATGTCGTAATTGTATTACCTCTACAACTTCCTCTGGCAGCATGTTCCAATATGAGTGAAAATGTTGCCCTTGAGATCCCTCTTCAATCTCCGCTCCCACCTTAAGCCTGTGCCCTCTATATTTAGAGTACTCCATCCTGGGAAAAAGACTGAGTGTTCATTTTATCCATGCTCCTCATGATCTTGTCCGCCTCAATAAGGTCGTCCTTCAGCCACCACCGCTTCAAAGAACAAAGCCTATCCAGCCTCTCCCTACACCTCAATCCCCCCCCCCATGTCCAGGTAATATCCTGCTCAATCTCTTCTGCACCTTTTCCAACTTAATGACATCCTCGTCTAACTTTTGAAGGTCAAATTCTACTGCCCACATTTTCAGCCTCTCCCTCAATTCCATTTCTCGCTCGAAGAACATTGGATTAAATGAATTTGCAGCACTATTCAATATCCATGTGGCACAAGAACAGGCCCTTCGGTCCACAATGAATTTCCACAATATCCTTGCATGGAAATTAATTTCACAACTTTACTCCCCAGTGAGCGAGAGAAAGTTCCCCATCGCCATCCATCTATTTCCCTTCCTGTTTCTCATTTTAATTCCGTGTCTAAAATCTGAATCCTTTCCCGCAGATCAAAGCTTGTGTAGGTGAACTTTAGATTCTGCCAATGATTGGGAAGTAATCAGTCCAACGCTTGTGAAAATGTTGCTTCACAATAATATGTTGTTGTACAGCTGGAAAGGGCGCAGGAAAGATTTATGAAGCAGTTGCTGAGACTTAGGGGGCTGAGCTGTAGGGGGTGGTTGAGCAGATTAGGACTTTATTCCTTGGAGGGCAGGAGGATGGGGGGTGATCTTATAGACTTAACTGCACTGAGTCTTTTACCAGAGATGGGGAATCAAGAACTTGAGGACATGATTTAGGGTGAGCAAGGAAAGATTTAATAGGAACCCGAGAGGCAACTTTTTTTTTACACAAAGGGAGGTGGGTGTGTATGGAACAAGTTACTGGAGGAGGTAGTTGAAGCAGGTTTAATAAACATTCAGATAGGGGTATGTGAATTGAATAGGCTTGGAGGAAAATGAGCCAAAAGCAGACGGGTGGGAGTAGTGTAGATGGGACATGTTGCGCGCAGGGATCAAATTGGGCCTGTTTCCACACTGTATGACTCTATGACTCCGGATGCTTCGGTTTTCTCCCACACTCCAAAGACAAGCAGATGTGGAGGTTAATTGGCTTTGGTAAAATTGTAAATTGTCCCTGGTGTGCATGTTAGCATACCGATTGCTGGTCAGCATGGACTTGGTAGGTCGGAAAGCCTGTTTCCGTGCTGTATCTCTAAAGTCTAAAGTAAAGACTCTAATAATAGGAAGAGTTGACATCAAAGGAACCAAATGCGATGGAACCTTGGAAACGGTTTCAAAGGGAAAGCATCTTATGTCAACGAACTTGCTCAATGAATCAGTATTCCTCCACTTCACACTCCTCTGAGAGTAGCAGTAATTCAAAATGTAGTGTAGGTGGAAGGCTTCAACACACAGGACCCTGATTGACTGGGTTACATCTACACTGGTACAACAGTGAAAGGTAGGCCACGTTACTGGAGATCAACAAACCAAGAGGAGGAATAAAGCCCACACAACCTCATCCACAACAAAGGGCGAGCTTGTAGAGCCACTGCCACTCGGCGCCAGAGACCCCGGTTTGATTCTGACCCCGGTTACTGGGTCTGAGTGGAGTTTGCATATTCTCCCTGACAGCGTGGGTTTCCTCCGAGTTCTCTGGATTTCTCCCACATCCCAAAGACATGCGAGTTTGTAGGTTAATCGGCCTCTGAAAATTACCCTTTTTAGGGAGTAGGTGAGAAAGTGGGATAACATAGAATTAGGTGATTGATGGTCGGTGTGGACTTGGCAGGTCAAAGGGTCTGTTTCCATGCTGTATCTCTAAACTCAACTAAATCAATCTATCTCAGTTAGTCTAAGTTACTCCAACAGTTTGTAACTTGTTTTGTAATCAGCATTTGCAGTTACTTGTGCTCCAGAGATGATGCCTGACCCACTGAGTTAATCCAGCACGTTGCGACTTGTTTTGTAAACCAGCATCCGTAGTTCCTTGTGCTCCAGAGATGCTACCTGACTCGCTGGGTTCCTCCAGCACTTTGTGTCTTGTTTTGTAAACCAGCATCGGCAGTTGGGCCAGGGATCTGGGTAAAGCACAGGAGGTTGGGACCGTCAGAGTAATGCGCCAGAGCTCAGGATGGTTGGAGCAAGATGCCAGGGGCCAAGACCCGGGTTCGGGGTAAGGCACTAGGGATCATAGACATACAGCATGGAAACAGGCCCTTTGGCCTAACTTGCCCACACCAGCCAACATGCCCCATCTACACTAGTCCCACCTGCCTGCAATTGCCCATATCCCTCAAAACCTATCCTATCCATGTACCTGTCTAAATGTTTTTTAAACGGTGCAATAGTAGCTGCCTCAACTACCTCCCCCCGGCAGCTTGTTCCATACACTTATCACTCTTTGTGTAAAAAAAGCTGCCCCTCAGGTTCCAATGAAATCCGTCCCCCCTCACCTTAAACATGTCCTCTGGTTCTCGATTAACCTACTCTGAGTTAAAGAACATGTGCAATTACCCTGTCTATTCCTCTCATGATCTTGTACACCTCAATAAGATCACCCCTCATCTTCCTGCATCCCAAGGAATGGATAGGAACTGCAGATGATGGTTTACACCGAAGACCAAGCACAGTCTGGGTGTGTCACTGAACAACTACGCTCAGTCCATCTTAGCCTACACGATCTCCCGGTTGTCAAACAGTTTAACTCTCCTTCCCATACTGACCTTTCTGTCCAGGGCCTCCTCCACTGTCAGAGTGAGCCCACATGTAATTTGGAGTAACAGCACCTCATATTTTCTAGGACAGCTTCCAACCCAGCAGTATGAATATTGATTTTTCTCATTACAAATAACCCTTGCAATCCTCTTTCTCCATCCCTCCCCCACCCTAGTCGTCCTGCTAGTTTTATTGTTTGTACCCCCAAGTTATCACCTCCTGCACAGCCAACAATTGACCATTGTGGGCTCTTTGGCCATTGGTGCAGGCTCTGATTTGTTCTGTACCCTTACATGCCTCTAGTTTCCCTTTCCACTGATTGCTAGTCTGAAGGGTCTCGACCCGAAGCATCACCGATTCTCCAGAGATGCTGCCTGACCTGCTGAGTTACTCAGGCGTTTTGTGTCTATCCAAGGAACGAGTTCAGGATGGTCAGGGAACAGGTTAAAGGGGTTTGAATGCTAGGAGGTGGGAGACATCACCTTCAATTGAGTCACAGCTCGGGACCAGGAGAGGAGATTGGGGAGAGGGATAGTGGTCTGTAGGAGGATCAGGGGCGTGGATTTTGTTTTAAATCGACAATTTATTCACCAATCCTCCAGGGATGCAGCCACATAAATAATTACCCCCTTCAGACTGACCCCGGCTGCCTCAGACTGTGGAGCGGTGCCTGGAGGCCTCGAGGCCTATTCCGCACCCCTATCCTCGGCCTTTCCTGCTCTCCCCCACCGCCCACTGTTGCAGCAGACCGGGGCATGAGGCCGATCCCTGTGGCTTCCAGTCCGACCCTAGCTTGGGCTTCTTACCTGGCGCACCCATTCCAGTCACTGGACGGACCTTAGGCTCCGCTCGCACTCGCCTCCCATCTTCAACCTGCCAGTCCTCCAGTATCCCACAACCCTCAGCCCAGCAGCTGCTGCTGCTCCTCCCAACCCAAGTCCTCCAGTATCCCATAATCCCCGCTCGCCCTCCGCCAGCAGCAGCTGCTCCTCCATATGAACTACAACTCCCAGCATGCAAAGCAAGCGAGGAGGAATGGCCGGGATGCTGTGGATATATCGAGATACTGAGGAGATATCGGAAACTGTGGGATACTGGTAGGCCGGCCTGGAGGACCTGGTGAAGTAAGTCCTGGGATTGATGTTGTTTCGGTTCTGGTTAAAAGTTTTGCTCGGATTTGTGAAAATGTTGAATAGTTGTCAGGGGTGACAATAAACACTTGACAGAACCTGCAACAGGAGACACACGGAACTGCAGGTGCTGAAGTCTGGAGCAAGACATAAAGTGCTGGAAGAACTCAGCGGATCAGGCAGCATCTGTGGATGTGAACACAAAATGATGGAGTAACATCAGTCTGAAGAAAGGTCAGACCCCGAAGCGTCACCCATTTCTTCTCTCCAGAGATGCTGCCTGTCCGAGTTACTCCAGCATTTTGTGTCTACGTCTGATTTAAACCTGCATCTGCAGTTCTTTCCTACAGCATCTGTGGAGAGTGAGACAGGGGCTGGGGGGTGAACTCGTCAATTTATTGTCATGTGCACGTACAGCGAGCTTACAGGTACAATGAAACATCATCACAGGTACATAGACTCAGACAATTCACATAAACTCATTAATTGTATAAATCAATAGAAGTTACACAAAAATTCTACAAGACAGCAAAAAGAAAAAGATTAATAAAACAAGTCACTAGTGTAGAACACAATTAGAAAACAAGTCCATGATAGTGCAAGAGGTTGTGTTCCATTACCGAAGTAGGATGAGTTAGAGACACGGAATGATAGAGTCATACAGCACAGCCACTTCTGCCCAACTGATCCATGCCAACGATGATGCCCCATTTTAGCTAGTCTAATTTTCCCACATTTGACCCATATAACACTCTAAACCTTTTCTAGCCATGTACCTGTCCAAGTATCTTACAAACTGTTATAGAACCTGTCTCCACGACCTCCTCTGGCAGTTCAATCCATATCCCATCACTCTCCGTGTGAAAAAGTTGCCCCTCAGGTTCCTAGTAACTCTTTCCTCCCCTCACCTTCAACTTATGCTCCCTGATTCATGATTTCCCTACTCTGGGTAAAAATAACTGTATTCACCCTATCTATTTCCCTTAGGTTGTGCAGGTAGTTGATGGTTGTAGAAAAGCAGCTGTTTCTCAACCTGGTGGTGTGGAACTTCAGACCTGCTGCCCGATGGTAGCAGTGAGAAGAGCGCATGGCCTGGATGGTGGGGATCCTTGATGATAGATGCCAACTGCTTGAGGCAACTCCCCGTGTGATAGAGGCTCAAAGTGCTAGAATAACGGCTCAGACAGCATCTCTGAAGAACATGGATAGGGGGCGTTTCAGGTCAAGACTGAGATGCTTTCGATGCAGGGAAGGGCAGTGTCTAATGGACTAGGCTGAGTCCCCCACATTCTGCAGCCTCTTATGTTCCTGTGCTTTGGAATTATCGTACCAAGCCATTTGCTTTAGTTTTTACAGATACAGCATGAAACCGGCCTTTAGGCCCACCGAGTCCACGCCGACCATTGATCACCCATTCACACTAGATCTATGATATCCCACTTTCTCATCCACTCCCTACACTTTAGGGGCAATTTACAGAGGGCCAAATAACTTACAAAACCGCACCTCTTTAGGATGTGGGTTGACCAGGACGACACCCACACAGTCACAGGGAGAACGTGCAAACTCCATACTGACAGCACCCGAGGTCAGCATCGATCCTGGCTCAATGGCGCTGTGAGGCAGCAGCTCTACCGCTGCACTATTGACTCTAATGTAATCATGAATTGGCTTTCTGCTGACTGGATAGCATTCAACAAAAGCTTTTCACGGGACAAGAGACAATAAACTGAACTGAAACTAAACCACTGTGCCACTGATGATGCAACCAATCAGGATAAGGGAAAGCTTTGAGTTCAAGAGGAGGAATGGAGAGAGCAAATGAGAATGACCACTAAGGACAAGAGCAGATTAAATGGCACTAGTGATATGGTGCGGGCAGAGAGAGGATGTGGAACCAGTTGAGGGAGAGATGATGGGCAAAAGCGGGAGGGGAACAGGAAAGTTGAGCCTAGGGAGATGACCTGTTTAGTCCCTGAATTTTTAGATCCTTAAAATCCAAACACCTTTGGACTGATTGTTCAGGCCTCTGGATACAAGGCCAATAATTACAGATGCAGCATGCTGTCAGGTTGCATCACAGCTTGGTTTGGGAGCAGCTCTGCCCAAGACCACATGAAATTGAAGAGAGGTGTAGATGTAGCCCAGTCCATCACACAGACCAGACTCCCCACCATTGACTCCATCTACACTTCACACTGCCTCGGAAAGGCAGGCAATGTAGTCAAAGACTAGTCCCACCCTGACATTCCTTCTTCTCCATGCTACCATCAGGAAGAAGATACAGAACCTGAAAGCGCACACCACTAGACTCAGGAACAGCTTCTTTCCCTGTTACCAGTCTTCTAAATGGTCATTCCATAAGCTAGGGTACTGATGAATTCACCTCTACCCCATTGCGGACATTGGACTGTCTATGGAACTGAATCACGACAATGCTGATAACTATATTCTGCACTCTGTAACTTCCCCTTTACATGAGCTGTTGTATTTGAGTTTGACTTGATTGTATTTAAGTATATTATTATCTGATTTGGATAAAATACAAAGAAAGCTTTTCACTGTACCTTATTGCACATGATAATAATAAACATAAACCTAACTTGACCACTATTTTACTCGGGATGCTCAAAAGGCTACAGTTCAGAGTACAGAGATTGTGAAGTATTGAAGAACCTGGTTCCACATCCTCTCTCTGCCCGCACCATATCATTATTGCCATTAGAGGTGGTGAGGGACTTTAACATCGCCCAACTTTAACTACACTAATATTGTATAGTCGGCTGTGACTGGTTAGCATGCAACTAAAGGCTTTTCACTGTCCCTCGGTACAGGTGACACTAAACTAAAGTAGTATTCAAAATATACTATCGATATGGCATAGAACTTAATACATTTTGGGACTGGAAGTCGGAAGTACTCATAATTGCAATTGAGAATTCAGAATTAATAATATGGAGCTTGATACCAGCATTTGGTACGCTCGCCTTCATCAGTCGGGAAATTGAGTATAAGAATCAGGAAGTCACGCAGCTCAATAAGACTTTGGTTAAGTTGCATTCAGAATAATGTGTGCAGTCCTCGTCTGTATTGTTCTATGATCTAAGAGTGAAGGTCCGAAGCACAATTGTTAAAAGGAATATAAAAGATATGTCAGCAGGAAGAGAGGGAAAGCGTGGACAAAAATTACAAATAGTACAAAACAATTGGCTGCTTTTAGATGGACTGTACTCCAAGGCAGTGTACATGTCAGATAATTCAAAGCTAGTGGTGCTGTAAGAGACTGAAATTAAATTAAAGCACATAGTTGGCAATTTGCATCTCATCCCAGCATGTCTGGTGGAAAAATAAATGTTGCATAGAGGGGGAGAAACCACAGTTGATTTTTGTCATGAGTTCTGCTGCCTCCCCTCATTCCTGAGTGAATTGTGTTGGCTGCTGCTCAGTCCACTATTTGCTGGCAGCTTCTGCACATACACACAAACCCATCTCACTTCTGACTCGGAGTTGGCAGCAGAGACAAAGCAACAACTGCTGGGGTGAAGAGGCAGAGAAACTGATCAAAATATCGCTTGCAAACAACAAGCATGTTGCTGGAGGAACTCAGCAGGATAAGCAGCATCTGTGGAGGCGAAGGGACGGTCAACGATTTGGGTCAAGGCCCTGCGTCAGAACAAGAATTGCTTCCTCTTCCAAGCCCTGCCTCAGTCTAAAGCTTTGTGGGCTTCTGTCACTTTGTGTGTGGCTTGCAATCCAGCGGGTGTGTGATTTATAATAGCAGTGGGGACACAAGTTATTTTGTTCCTGTTGTAGTAGTTGCTTTTGTGTTATTGTAGTTTCTGTTGTTTTTGTCGTTGTCTTTTGTTGTAGTCATTGTTATAGTTGCTTTTGTTGTGTTTGGTTTTGTTGTAATAGGTGTATTTGTAGATTTGTTGTAGTTTTGTTGATGTATTTGTTGCTGTAGTTTTGTTGTATTTGGTGTAGTTTTGTAGTTGCTGTTCTAGTTTAGTGGTTGTGTTTGTTGTTGCAGTTTTGTTGTATTTGTGGTAGTTGCATTGGTTGTAGTAGTTGTTGTATTTTTTGCAGTTGTATTGTAGTTGTTTTGTTCCAATTATCGTAGTATTGTTGTACTTGTAGTTTTGTTGTATTTGTGGTAGTTTTGTTATATTTGTTGTAGTAGTTATGTTGTTGTATTTGTAGTATTGTAGTAGTTGTAGGTGCAGTAGTTGATATTTGCAGTACATTTGTTGTATTTGTTGTATAATGTTGTATTTGTTGTAGTAGTTTTGTTGTATTTGTAGTATTGTAGTAGTAGTTGTATTTGTTGTAGTTGCAGTAGTTTGGTATTTGCAGTAGTTTTGTTGTATTTGTAGTTGTTTTGTTGTTGTTTGTGTGGTTTTGTTGCAGTTGCAGTACTGATGGGCTGATGCGGACGGGAAGCGCCCCCTGACCTGGGAGCGGAGGCGATGCGGAAGTAGCTGTGCTGCGGGGCGATGCCGCGCTCGGCGTCTTGCCGGCCCTCGGGCCTCGGGCCGTGGCGGGAGCTGCTGCTGCTGCCCGGGGCTCGGCTGCGGCCGCCCGCCAGCGACATCACCGGCAGCAGTGGCCGCCTCTTCCTCTACCTGCCGCGGGAGCGCCGGCTGCTCGGCCTGGAGCCCGGGCCCCCGCCGACCTCGGCCCCGCCGCTGCCGCCGCTCGACAGGCGCCTGGCACTGGACCAGCACCTGCTGGAGGTGCTGGAGCTGCCGGAGAGGCCGGACCGGGACCAGGAGCAGGCCCCGGGGCCGCCGCCCACCCTCCTCCTCACGCAGCAGGGCCACGCCGAGCTGTGGGCGCCGGCGGGCGGCGGCTGGAGGCTGCAGCGGGAGGTGGAGCTGAGCCCCGGGCCGCGGGCCCGCCTGCTGGCCGCCGCCTGGGACGGACGCGCCCTCACCTGGTGCGAGGAGAGGCGGTGCGGGGCGGCCCGTCAGCGCTGCGTCTGCAACCGCCGCCTGGGGCCCGGCCTGGAGCTGCCCGCCGCTCGGCTCCTCCTCAACAACTGCCCCGACTGCCGGCTGCTGGCGGCCGGAGGCGCCGTCTACCTGCTGCCCGCCAGCGCGCCCGGCAACGGCCTGAGCGACGGGCCTGCCAACGGCGCCGGCAACCCTCCTAGCAACGGCCTCATCCCCGGCAGCTCTCCTAGCAACGGCCCCGGCAACTCTCCTAGCAACGGCCCCGGCAACCCTCCTAGCAACGGCCTCATCCCCGGCAACTCTCCTGACAACCGCCTGATCGATGGCCATTGCAACGGTTCCATCCATGGCAACCGTCCTCGCAACGACACCGTTCCTGACAGCGGTTCTGAAGACATCCTCGTCTCCGACAATGGAACCGATAAAAGACCAGGCCCTTGGGACTGTCCTGGCCGCAAACAAGGCTCCTGGGATTATATTTGCAACGACGACGCACCCAGCGACGGTTCCTATGGCGACCAGGGCCCCGGCCACACGAGTAACCTGGACAAGTTCATCCTGGTGTGGAACCCGCAGGAGGACAGCTGGACCATGACCAGCCTGGGCCAGGGGGCCCTCTTCACCAAGCGCCTGCTCCCCGCCGACACCAACTTCAAGAAGCTGGTGGCTGGAGCCGCAGGTTTGCTCCCCGGCTTGCCGGCACTGGACCTCCGGGCGGTCAGTGCGAGTCCGGCCGGGCTGCTGGTGGCTGGCGGCGGCGGTGAACTCAGCCTCGTACGGAGCAATGGGACGGTGCGCCTCCTCGGTCGGCTGAGGCAGAAGCCGCCGGCCAAGGCCTCGATACTGCTGCGGCTGAGCGGTACAACCCTGGCCTGCGCCGTGGGCCGGACAGTGCACCTGCTGGACATGCAGACAGGCAGAGCCACTGAGACGCCCCTGGAATCTGCACCCTTGGCCCTGTTGAGCTGCCGGGACACGGGCGAGCTGCAAGTGCTGACAGAAAACGGCCTCTACGGCCTGTGTTCGGGGTCGGTCTCGGAGAATGGGCATGGCCAGAAAGACAGCGACTACCTGGAGAACCTGGTGCTGGAGGAGGCCTGCGACTATTACCAGAAGCGGAGCCTGAGTCGCAGCCGGCTGACAGTGGAGAGGCTGAAGAGCGAAGCTGCCTTCCGGGCCCCTGCCATCCTCTGCTGTGTCCTGAGGGGCCAGCTGGACGTCACAGAAGGCATCAGGGCTGTGCCTGGCTGTGGGGTTGACTCCGCGTCTGGCTCTGTCTCTGTCCCTGGGCTTGGGCCTGATACCCAGGCCAAGCTCCAACGCTGCTTGTCCAGGGAAGTGGAGAACTACGCCGGGCTGGAGGAAGCCAAACGGCACCTGTCGAGGTCGAGCGAGCCCCAGGCCTCGGCTTGGGTGGAGGAGATTGCGGGGCAGGAGGTGTCCAGGCTGCTACTACTCCCACCCGACCGCTGGGCCATGCTCAACCTGCGCTCCCTCACTGCCTCCTACCCTGCCGAGACCTGGCGGGCCCTCAGCCAAGCCCTGCAGCTGAGACCCGCGGTGGAGGGCAGGCCTGGGGCCTCGGTCACTGCCACCGCCACAGCCGAACAGTGGAAGGCCCTGCTCAGCCCCCCGGCCTCGCCCGAGCACCCCGCGGCCTTTGAGCTGGCCTGTGGTCTGATGTACCGCTTCCGCCCCGCCTGGCTGCCCGCCTTCCTGGAGCAGGCCCAGGGCCTGGCCTCCTACCACGGCCGACCGCTCTACAAGCGGGCCCTGTCCGCCCTGCCCGAGGCCAGCCGCTCGGCCCAGACGGCTGTGGAGCTGCTGCTGTGCAGCCAGAGGCCCAAGGCGGTGCTGCAGGCAGTGAGGCTACTGCTGGAGCATGGCCTGTGGGGCCGGGCCCTCGAGGCCTGCCGGCGCTTCCAGGCCCATGGGCCCCTGCTCCGCAAGGAACTCTTCGCAACCCTCCTGTCCCAGCTGTGCCAAGGCCGGGAGCTCGACTCCTTCCTGCCAGACATCTGCGGCCTCCTGCCCCCCGACGCCACTGCCCCCGCCCTCCTCCAGGCCCTGCTGGCCTCCCTGCCTCCTCCCGAGCCCCAGTCCGGCCCCTACTCCTACCCCGGCTCCGGAGACACCCTCACCCTCGGCCTCCTGCGGCCCCTCCTGACCCAGGCGTTGGAGCGGGCGGAGGGGGCCTGGGGGCCCGAGGGCTGCCAGCCGCCCGGGACCCTGGTCTTCCCCCCGCCCACCCCGCCACGGGAGAAGAAGGCGGCGGCAGCGGAGGGGGCCTGCTGAGGGTCCCAGGGCCCATGGCCTGCTGCTGACCAGTCACGGGCAACACCACCAAGAGGCCCACCATCCAGATGTGAGGGGTAGGGCAGTCACCATCGCCCAGATGTGAGGGTGGTGCAGTCACCATCGCCGAGGTGTGAGGGGGCAGTCGCCATCGCCCAGATGTGAGGGTGGGGCTGTCACCATCGCCCAGATGTGAGGGTGGGGGCCAATGCCGTTTTCCAGATGTGCAAAGAGGGGAGTCAATGTTGCCCAGATGTGCAAGTTGGTGGTTCTTCCCTCCCCATGGACTGAAACCCATGTGCCTAACTCCCTCCCTACCTTTGGTGGGCACAGATGTGACATTGTGGAAAGACTGGCAGGGAAACATGTTCAGCCAGCAATCGGAGGGGTCTGAAACTCATTGAGCGCAAGAGACAGCAATCCCCACACACCCCAGCCTGATGCTTAAACCACAACCAGAAACACCGTGACCGAGCACGCTACGGGCAAGTGGAATTAGATCGCTCATCAACATGGACTCGATGGGTCGAATGGCCTCCTGGGCTGTGTGGTTGCCTCGCCTTCAGTGGACATTGTGACGGCGCGTTGTGTTTGTAAGCTGACCAACGGAATGAAATCACCCGAATCATCTTCCAAAGAAGAAAAGTGATCTTTCTCAACCCTGTTATCTAGTCGTAACAAAGAAAAGCAAATGCTGGTTGATGCCAAAGACAGACACAAAGTGCTGGAGTAACTCAGTGGGTCAGGCAGCATCTGGAGAAAAACGACGCGTGACGTTTCGTGTCGGGACCCTTCGTCACACTTGTTGATGCGCTTTCGCTGAGATTGTATCGACGTGGGGATAAGGCAAGACCACGACGTTTGACGCCTGACCCAGTCTCCAGAGATCTCGCCTGGACCACACCACTGCCCGTTCCTTTGCTATGTGCTGGCAGCAGGCACATTTTGAATACCCTCGCTCTGCTGTCGATCACAGGAGAGGTGACATTGAGAACCATCTGGCATGATGTAGACTGTCCAGTTGCCGGAGCAGGAAGAACTTAGTGAGAACACCAGTCCAATCCCACCATGGCTGTACGTTCATACCTTGACTACTGTGAAATTATTTAAATGCTGATTTCCTTCCTTGACTGCATTTGTACCCGCTGTACTCTGGTGATAAGCTCTTTGCAATGGCCACTGGTTGGAAAAATGCCAAACTCGTTGAGTAAGAACAACCAACAGCATCACAGGGCCGGGACCATCTCATACTAACAATTGCATGGATAAAAATTGTCTGACTAATTAGAGCCCTAACTGCACTTCCTGGGCTTGTGGGAGAGGGGAATGATATGAGACACTGTTGATTTTAAAAATGGTTTATAAACTCATCTGAAACTGCCCTGTCACTAAGACGAGATACTTGCAACCTCTCACGTCCACAAGTTTGTGTACAGAGTTGAAGTTGTTCCTGGTCTCTCCAAGAGGGATTTCCAATCTTTTATCAAAAGATCAAACTACTGGATGAACTCAGTGGGCCAGGCAGCATCTGTGGGGAGAAGTAGACAGGTGACTTTTCAGATCAGGAGCATTACACGAAATGCTGGATTTACTCTGCAGGCCGGGCAGCATCTCCCGGGGGAATGGACAGACAACGTTTTGGATCGGGTCCCTTCCTCAGACTCCAATCAGAATCTGATCCATCCGAAACATCGCCTGCCCATTTCTCTCCCCAGATGCTGCTTCACCAGCTGAGTTAATCCAGCACTTTGTTCTTTTTTTTTGCTCCAGATGTCAGCACCTGCAGTCACTTGTGTTTCTGCCTTGCCTCCTTTTATGTCAGTCTTTCCAGTTCTGAGATTTGTTTTTTAATCACTATTTAAGTGCACAAGGTTTGGGAAATGGATCATCGGACCGCAGAAATGAGTGGCCTTGGTTAAAGCAGATTCCACCATTGCTCGGGCTGGTTATGTCTCTAGTAACCTGGTTAAGTCTCCAGTAACCTGTTTTTGCTAACCAGGGAGTTGCCGAAGCATGAGGGAGCTTTGGCTTGACATCCCCAGACATGATGGGGTGATCTTGAACAACTCCTGATATGTGCTTGATATCCCCTCCCCATTGTGTGAGTCAGACTGGGTGGGGTTAACCACAGATGGTGCATGCAGAATGGTAGATTTCTGAGCATATACAGCACAACAATGGTTGCTTTTCATGGGAGAGGTTTCAGGTTGAGGTTTACTATTGTCGCATGTACCGAGGTACAGCAAAAAGCTTTGTTTTGCATGCTATCAAAACTGATCAGATAATACCATACATAAATACAATCAATTCAAACTCAAGTACAATAGGTAGAGTAGGACCAAGGAACAGTAGATGCTGATTTACAAAAGAATACACAACGTACTGGAGTAACTCAGCGGGTGAGACAGCATCTCCGGGGATCATTTATAGATGACACTTTGAGTCGGGAACCTTCTTCAGACTGGTTGTAGAGGGGAGGGGCAGTGAAACTGAAAGAAAGGAGGGGAAAAGAAATCTTTGTCCTGCCCCTCCTCCCTCCCCCCCCCCCCCCCCCCCAAAAAACCACAACCCTGAAACATCACCTATTCATTTTCTCCAGAGATGCTGCCTGAACCGCTGAGTTACTCCAGCACTTTGTGTCTTTTATAATGGATAGAGTACTTGAGTTTGAATTGATTGTATTTATCTATTGTACTTGAGTTTGACTTGATTGTATTTATGTATAGTGTTATCTGTTTGGATAGAATGCAAAACAAACTTTACACTGTACCTCAGCACAGGTGACATAAACCCAAACTTTACAAGAAAGCCCCAATCTGATTGCCACTTAAGGAGCAATCTTTGACCCTGATTCCAAACACTAATTCCAGCATCTCCTACATTTCCATCCTTTAGGTGCTGACTCCATGTCTGTCTCTGATTCTCTGTGTAGGAAAGAGATGCATTCACCTCTGTGCCAATTCACCTGGCCCTTGCACAATCAGTGTTACTACTTGTGTGCATGATTTAATGCAAGTGTTAAATATTTATGCAACTGTACAAATCAGACATTTAATTAGTCTCCAAATAAACGGTTTGGTGATGTTACTGTCCGTGTTGAGATCAATGCTTTCAATGTTAATAAAAATATATTATCCTTGCAATAGTTGGAATAACGATTAAGTTGAGTTTATTGTCATCTGCACAAGTACAGTGAGGTACAGGTAAATGTAAATGTTACTTGCAGCAGCTTCACTGGCGCATTGACACGGACAGGCACAGACAACACAAAAACAAATTATACATAAATTACACAAATTTTAAAATAGGGCAACAAAAAAAAACAAGACATAAGTGCAGGAACATAATTGAAAAGAAAGCAAATACATGGCGGTGCAAGAGGTGGTCTGTAGAGTCCTGTTGCCGAGGTCGTATTCGAGTCATGTAGGCTGATTCAAGACCTGATGGTGGTCAGAGTAGCTGTTCTTGAACATGGTGGTGTGGGACCTCTGTACCCCCTGCCAGACGGTAGCAGTGAGAAGAGGGCACGACACAGAGTCAAGGGCAGCAGCTTCTCAGCAACCATCGGCTATTGTTGGTAAGGGCGTCAACGGTTATGGGGATTCTTGATTAGTAAGGGTGTCAAAGGATTACGGGGAGACGGCAGGAGAATGGGATTGAGGGAGGATCAGCCATGATTGAATGGCGGAGTAAACTCAATGAGCTGGGTGGCCCAATTCTGCTCCTGTGACTTATGAACATTGTAACACTGAACGGCACTGACGCTGCATTTATGATCTTTAGAATTGGGTTTTGCACTTTTATGGTTACCTAATATCACAGATTTTTTTTAATTTAATGATTATTGTATTTTTATTTGTGTATTAAGGGGCCTGATATGCTGGGGTGTGTGAGAATGTAATTGTTCTGTTGCCAGTATAATTAAAGACTTGACTCTTGTTAAAGCTTCCTTTAACAAGAAAATGAATCAGTTACAGCACTACTCTCTGAATCTTCCTCTGCTTTCCCAACATACCCGTTATCAGCTGATCAGCTAAGAGCAATTAAAGCCAAATTGCAGGCATTCTGCAAGAACTCGTGATCCCCTTCAAATAGACTGGAATTTCCTCCGAATAGTTTCACGTGGAGCTGATCACAGTCCCCCTCCCCTTTCTTGATCTCACAGTCTTCATCACAAGAAATAAGACTATTGACTGGCGTCTATTACAAACCCACTGACTCCCACAACTATCTCGACTACACTTCTTCCCACCCTGCTTCCTGAAAAGACTATTCCCTACTCCCAATTCCTCCATCTGCGCCCATGATGAGGTGTTCCATAGTAGAACATCTGAGATGTCCTCATTCTTTAGGGAACGGGGGTTCCCCTCTCCCATCATAGATGAGGCCCTCACTCATGTCTCCTCGGTACCCCGCAGCTCCGCCCTTGCTCACCCTCCCCCTAGTCACAACAGAGACAGAGTCCCTCTAGTCCTTACCTTCCACCCCATCATCCATTGCATGCTACACATAATCCTCCAAAGTTTCTGCCACCTCGAACGGGATCCCACCACTAGCCACATTTTCCCATCTGTACCCATTTCCGCCTTCCACAGTGACCGTTCCCTCCGCAACTCCCTGGTTAACTCATCCCTTCCCACCCAAACCACCCCCTCCCCACACACCTTCCCCTGCAACCGCAGAAGATTCAACACCTGTCGCTATACCTCCTCCCTCGACTCTGTCCAGGGACCCCGACAATCCTTTCAGGTTGGGCAGAGGTTCACTTGCACCTCCTCCATCCTCATCTACTGTATCGGTTGTTCAGGACTCTTATACATCGGCGAGACCAAATGCAGACTGGGTGATCGTTTCGCGGAACACCTTCGCTCAGCCCGCGTGAACCAACCTGATCTCCCGGTTGCTGGACAGTTCAATTCTCCTTCCCATTCGTACACAGACCTTTCTGTCCTCAGTCTCCTCCATTGTCAGAGTGAGGCTAAACGCAAATTGGAGGAACAGAATCTCATTTCGCTTGGGCAGCTTACAGCCCAGAGGTGGGGTGGTAGCTGCTTTATGTCCTCCTCGTCCATCCTGGGTAGTTCTCCAGAACTGGCAACATTTGCAGCAAAGCGTCAACTACGGTACTCTGAAGCACCAATTGCCACTTTTGATTGGTGTAGTTGACATACGAAAGAAGAAGCCCAGAGGTATGAATATTGATTTCTCTCACTTCAGATACCCCAGCATTCCCTCTCTATCCCTCCCCAACCCAAGTCGCACTAGCTTCTCATTTTCACCCTACAAACAGGTTACAATGGCCTGTTTCCTTTATCATTGTTACTTTTTTGTATATCTTTCATTCATTGTTCTTTATCTCTCCACATCACCGTTTATATCTCGTGTTTCCCTTATCCCGAACCAGTCTGAAAAAGGGTCTCAACCCAAAACGTCACCCATTCCTTCTCTCCAGAGATGCTGCCTGTCCCACTGAGTTACTCCAGCTTTTTGTGCCTATCTTCGGTTTAAACCAGCATCTGCAGTTCCTTCTTACACACTATCCACGGAGAGTTTCTCATACCGGAGGCAAAGTGTTTTTTTTTAAGTGCTTTAACTTACAGGTCCTTATACCCATTTTTATTTTAAAGTAACATTTGGAATAATTTCACAGCTAATGTTAGATTTTAGAGACCAAACAGGTCCTTCAGTCCACCGAGTCCACGGCGACCAATGATCACCACGTACTGTGGATAATTTACAATTTTCCCAAAGCCAATTAACCTACTAACCTGTACGTCTTTGGACTGTGAGAGGAAACACACGTGGTCACAGGAAGAACGTATGAGCTTACACACAGCACTCGTAGTCTGGATCGAACCCGGGTCTTGGGTGCTGTAAGGCAGCAACTCAGGAAAAAACCTATTCCGTCACAGGGAGAACGTATAAGCACACCTGCAGACAAGATCGAACCCGGCTCTCTGGCACTGTTAGACTGTTGCTGACTGGTCCATTCCAAACTGAAGGAGTACATGCTGAGGGACTCACTGAAGTTTGGTGCAGACAATTCCAGGGCTCTGTAGGACAGGACCATAGTCTAGGGTCCTTCCACTGCTGGACACTGCATTTGTGGAGGCACCCATCAAAGGAGGGAAGAGAGATCACCCTGGGGGTGGGGGGGTTACACAAGTGGCAAGTGTGTTTTGTTTAAAGCTAGATGTAAACTGAGTAATACTAACGAATGTATAAACGTTAAAGAGCTTTGCACAATTATTTGTTTTGTAAATATTTTTTATTCAGAATAAAGCTTGTTTTTGGAGAAAACAAAAGTAAGTGTAAAATGATGCAATGAGTTACTAAATGCACTAGAGGTTGTTTCCTTGATTTAACAAGAAAATGGCTGAGGCCCCCTCAGTTTTGCTCCCATTAGGCATTTCCTTCACTTTAAAAGAATCTGGGTCTCTTGCGCTGTGAGAGTAGTTCTACCAGTTGTGCCACTGTGCCATCCTCTTAAAACCTCCACAATATCAAACTCAAAAAAGTGTTCATCAAGGAGAAACTACAGACCACGTTTCTACAAGAACAAGTGGGTGGGCCCCATGTTAGTGCAACTTACTGTTTCCCCGGTCGGCACTTTTAGATTTTTTGTTTTAGAGATACAGCGTGAAAACAGGCCCTTCGGCCCTCCAAGCTCATGCCGACCAGCAATCACCCCCATACACTAGTTCTATCCGACAGATACACGCTCCCCTAGTGACCGTGTGGGTTTCCTCGAGGTATTCTGTTTCCTTGCACATCTCAAAGACGCGCAGTTGGTGGATTTATCTTCAGCGGTCAAATCACTCTACAAACCCACACTTCTTGTGGGATGCGAGAGGAACCCCAAGTGGTCATAAGGAGAACAGGATTGAATCTGGGTCGCCGGAGCTGTGAAGCGTTGAAGAATAAAGGGCTGGTCTACACAAAACCCCTTGCACAGCCGAACCACCACCGATGGAAGCAGCCTAGGTCCCACATAACATGAGACTCATTTCCTCGACACCCTTCATCTCCCTCCGAGACGCAGGGAGGCGTGTCCTGTACGGGCTCCTCCACCACACCCTGCACTTTCTCGCCCTGGTCCACTGTCCGGACACTAAGTGGCGGTCAGTGTTGCCGTCCGGTCGCGAGGGGGCCCCGCGGTGGGGGGTCCCTCTACGCAGGGATTCTGCCCCTCTCCATCGGGGACCTGGGGTGGAGGGTACTGCACCGAGGAGTCCCCTGTAACCTGTTCCTCGCGCGGTTCACAGACTCGCCAGCCGCCTGCCACTTTTGCAGGTTGGAAGAGTCTGTGTACCACGTATACATGGAGTGTGTGAGGTTGTAGCCCCTGTTCCAATATCTAATGGGGCTGCTCCTTGCCTTTTGGCTGCTCTTTTCACCCATCATCCTCATCTTTGGACACCCTGTGCGTAGGGGAGAGGGTAGGGCCGAGGATGTCCTGGTTGGGTTGCTCCTGGGCCTGGCCAAACTGGCCATCTGCGACTCACGGCACCAGGCGGAAGAGGGTTCTGCCCGAGCCAGCTGCCTACCCCTTTCCCGGGGTTACATCCGTGCCCGGGTGGTGTTGGAGAGGGACTGCAAGCTGTCCACGGGCACCCTGGAGGATTTCCGGGACCGCTGGGCACCGCGGGGGATTGGATGTATCCTGGATGGGGATTGTAATATAATTATATAATAGTTTCAATTGATATATTTGTCTGTATAGTATTCTGGTGGTGGGTTCTGTTTTGGTTTTATTGTATTGTATATATTATCTTAATATTTGAATAAATATTTTTGATTTAAAGAAAAGATGGAAGCAGCCTGGTGAACCTACAAGCAATAACCACACCAACATGGTGACACAATTAGCAGAACAATTAAACTTAAGAAAAGAAAAAGCATGTGAAATATCCAAACAAAAGTGCTGTTTATTTACTATTTTATTTGTCATAAGCTTCATTTTAAACAACACATACTGTTCAGCCACAAGAGAGACAAAAAAATGCTGGAGTAACTCAGCGGGATGAGCAGCATCTCTGGAGAGAAGGAATGGGTGACGTTTCGGGTCCCGTTCAGGCGAAGTACTTTAACGTGTCAAACCTCCCAAAGTTCCTCACGCGATTGTTTATCAGACCACAAAAGAAAGTGGCAGGGCATTCAAAGAGGTAGGTTTCAATATCACAGGAGAGTCATAAGGGGAAGAGAGAGGCAGCGAGGTTTAGTTTGGGGTGTAGCAGAATGCACAGGCCAGGCCTTTCAAGACTGGCCCAGAAATGATGAATAAGTGTAAACAAAATGAGACAAGTGAAGGGGTCAGAATTAGGGTTACGTAGAACACAAACAGGCCCTTCAGCCCATCATGTTTGTACTGACCACGATTGTGCTGTTCATGCATCTGTCTAAAAGCCTCTTAAACATCACCATTGTTTAGTTTAATTTTAACCTGCATCACTTTTAGAATTAGTGGCCCAGTGGTAGTGCTGCTGCCTCACAGCGCGAGAGACAAAAAGCTGAGCGAAGGCGTTTGTGTTGGACAGCAATGAATCGTAACCGGGTGTGCAAAAGAGACAAGCAATTATAGCATTGGTGTTAGAACTAAAAACAGCACAGTACAGGAACAGGCCCTTCAGCCCACAATGTTTGTGTCAAACATGAGTCTGTTAAATTAATCTCCTCTGCCTGCATGTGCTCCATATCCCTCCATTTCCTACATATCCATGTGCCTATCTAAGAACCTCTTAAATGCCCTTATTGTGTCTGCCTCCACCAGCACACCAGGCAGTACTTTCCAAGTGTAAAAAAAACTTTCACATCTATATACTAAAACTCTCGTTTGTTCGCTTGTTCTCGAACTACAGCCAAAACGGTACATGATAGCGTGACATGATAGCGTGGAGGAGGGGAGGGACACGATAGCATGGAGGAGGGGAGGGAAGGGTGGGAGGTGGAGGAGGGGAGGGAGGGGAGGAGGGGGGGACAGGGGAGGAGAGGATGCTGCACCAATGCAGGAGAGGCAACCCTGGGGGGAGGGGGAGGAGAGAGGAGGGAGGGGGGAGGGAGGGAGAGGAGGAGGAAGAGGGGGAGGTGGAAGAGGGGGCGCGGGGAAGGGGGTGAGGGAGTGGGAGAGGAGAGGGTGCTTCACCAATGCAGGAGTGGTTTGTGCCCAACGGGTCCACTTGGTCTAGTCTCCTTTAAACCTTGCCCCTCTCACCTGAAACCTATGCCCTCTTTGATATTTGCACCCTGGGGACAAAAGGTTCTGACTGTCTACCCTATCTATGCCTCTCATAATTTTATATATACTTCTGACAGATCTCCTCTCAACCTCCGCCGTTTCGGAGAAAACAATCCAAGTTTGACTATCCCCTCCTTAGCTAATACCCTCTAATCTAGGCAGCATTCTGGTAAATACTTCTGTGTTGGTGCACTGAGGGTTGAATGGGTGCCAATGCTGTTTTTCTAAGGGTCTGGGGAATGATATCCATGTCTGTAGTCCTTACATTGTTTTTATTGTGGGCATCACATCTTCACCAGGGTGAAGTGACAAGCAAACACGAGGAACACATCTTTGACAGCACTGGGCCTGTACTCGCTGGAGTTTAGAAGAATATGGGGGGAACCTCATTGAAACTTACCGAATAGTGAAAGGCCTGGATAGAGTAGATGCGGAGAGAATGTTTCCACTAGTGGGAGAGTCTAGGACCAAGGCCACAGCCTCAGAATAAAAGGACGTACCTTTAGAAAGAAGAGAATGATCAGCCATGATCACACTGAATGGCGGTGCTGGCTCGAAGGGCTGAATGGCCTCCTCCTGCACCTATTGTCTATTGTCTATGAGGGATTTCTTTAGTCAGGGGGTGGTGAATCAATGGAATTCATTGGCACAGACGGCAGTGGGGGCCAAGTCATTGGGTACTTTAAAAGTGGAGATTGACAGGTTCTTGATTAGTAAGGTTGTCAAAGGTTATGGGGAGAAGGCAGCATAATAGGGTTGAGAGGGAAAGATAGATCGGCCACGAGTGAATGGCAGAGTTGACTCGATGGGCCGAATCAACCACTCCTGAGGTAGTGCGGGATGGTGGTGAGGAGAGCTTGGCGATCACCTGGGGAAAGCGAGTCTTTGATCGATGCTGCTGGAGAAAGTGGTGTAGATCACAGGTAGCGGGGAGACCAAGGCTCTTTGGAGGACACCAGCAGAAGACAACAAGGAAACCACCCCTAAGTACTTCCCTGGATGGATGAGGCAAGAGAGGCTGGAGTCCCCCGATTTGGACGCACTTGGAGAGATGTTGGAGGAGGTTGGCTTGTACAGCATATGACACGGTCAAAGGTAGACACAAACTGCTGGAGTAACTCAGCGGGTCAGGCAGCATCTCTGCAGAAAATGTCTGGGCGATGTTTTGGGTCGGGACCCTTGTTCAGACTGATTGTAGTTTGGGGGAGGGTGGGATTTGGAAACAAACCCCCTCCCCGGCTTACAATAAGTCTGAAGCAGGTTCCTGATCCGAAACGTTGCTGATCCATTTTCTCCAGAGATGCCGCCTGACCCGCTGAGTTACTCCCGCAGTTTATGTGTACCTTGGGTGTAAACCAGCATATACAGTTCCTTTTTATTACATGATAAGGGCAAGTTGTACACAGTGACAAGAGACATGTCAGACAAGGGCTGACACAAAGTGTTGGAGTAACTCAGCGGGTCAGGCAACATCCCTGGAGGATGTGGATAGGGTGACGTTTCGGGTCGGGACCTTTCTTCAGGACGAGGGTTGGTTCAGTGTGGCCTCGGGGAGAAGGTTGATCGGGTTGGAGATGAGGCATTGAGCTGTCACGTAGATTTGGCATGGAACTTCCATAAAGATGAGGCATTGAGCCGTCGCGTAGATGATTTGAAGATTGGGATTCTTGTTCAAGACACTTTCTGTAATTTCATCTGGTGCTTGCTTGCAATGCTGCTCCATCACAGAAACGAGGAGGCTAAAGGAAAGATACCAACTCACTGAGCTTGGTCCACACAGAGTGGGAGGGAGGCAGGAACGTTAGGATGACCTCAAGTCTGGCTTCCAAACGCACGATCATTCATCGAATTTCCTCCTAAATCAAAGTAGACAAGATATCATGATGAAGATGCAAGGAAATGCTGGGAACTTGAGCAAAACACAAAGTGCTGGAGGAACTCAGCGGGTCAGGCAGCACCGGTGGAGGGGGAATGGACAGGCAATGTTTAGTTTAGTTTAGTTCACAAAACGGGAACAGATTTAGGCCATTTGGCCAATCGTGTCGACTCCACCATTCACCAATGGCTGCTCTCTGGGAGCTAGAACCCAGGATTTCAGTGTTTTAGTTTAGAGTGGAAACAGGCCCTTCAGCCCACCGAGTCCACGCTGACCAGCAATCCCCGTACTAGTTCCATCCTACAGACTAATGGACAATTTACAGAAGCCATTTAACCTACAAACCTGCACATCTTTGGAGCATGGCGGGAAACCGTAGCACTCACAGAAAACACACGCAGTCACAGGGAGAACGTACAAACTCCGTACAGACAGCACCCGTAGACAGGATCGAACCCGGGTCTCTGGCATTGTAAGGCAGCAACTTTACCACTGCGCCACTGTGCTGTCCCAGACTGTCATCAGACTGGACTGTTAATGTGGAGGTGTGAGTTCAAGTCCTACGGAGGGCAATTCACGAGGACGAATTTGGTCTGAAGATACTGAATGAGATAAAAGTTGTTGTTGCTGAAAAAGGAGAGCAGCTTGTGGGATTCAGTGGGTCAGGCAGCATCTGTGCAGGGAAATGGACTGTCGATGTTTCAGGTGGAGGCCCTCATCTAGATTGAAAAACACAAAAATAAAACCAGTGGTAGGTTTAAAGGATTTCTCAAGTCAAGGAACAATGAGGTCAGGCTTGAATCTGGTTTCTAGCACTGTGAGGCAGCTGCTCTACCAGTTGCGGTTCTGTGCCAACAGTATGTTTGAGGGGTTCTTGTGTTTCCCACCAGCTCCACCCTCCTGCTGTTCTCCAAATGCCCCCTTACTGCCTGTTCACAATATGGAGTCAGAAGTCCCAACCAGAGTCTACTTACATCTCAAAGTGAGGGCGGCCATTTCTGAAAGGAGAAGAGAGAGATGAGCAACTGTTAGACTGGTTCTCATGCCCTGATTCTCAAGCCCTGTGTTCTCTGAGGCCAGCAAGAGACCCACCACTCCAAGGGAACAGTCACACCCTAAAGAATTTTCTTGTACCCAGACTCTTTCTTTCCAAATGATTATCTAATCCCACACTTCCGCATTGTCTACCATCACGAGGCCTTGTTTTTTTTGCTGTTACCTCTTGGAGCTGCACCAAATGGAAGCGTATGAATTACCCAGCTTCTTCCTTGCTGTTATCAGATTACTCAACTTTACTGGACTTTATCTTGTCCTAAACATTCCACTCTTCTAAATACCTTTATCCAGTATCTGTACACTGTGGTTGACTTGATTGTAATCTTGTACCGTCTTTCCGCCGACTGTATAGCACGCAACAAAAATGTTTTTCACTATACCTTGTTGCACGTGACAATAAACTAAACTAAACCTCACCTCTCATAAACTTAGGATGTATTCCCAATCTCCCAACCGACCTCATCACTGACATTGCACTTTTATTGTAACCTGCGCTTTCTCTGAAACTATACTACTATATCCTGTGCTCTGGTATTTTTCTCTTTTTGGACTGCTTGGCGTAATCATGTTTGGAGTTATTTGCCTGGATAGCATGCAGACAAGGTTTTTCACTGTATCACGTTACACGAGGGCGCTGTTGGTAGAGCTGCATTGGCACAGTTGGTAGAGATGCATTGGCGCGGTTGTTAGAACTGCATTGGTGCAGTTGGTAGAGCTGCAGCCTCACAGCGACAGAGACCCGGTTTCAATCCTGACCTCAGGTGCTGTCTATGTGGAGTTTGCAGGTTCTCTGTGTGACCGTGTAGGTTTTCTCCGGGTGCTCCAGTTTCCTCCCACATCCCAAAGATGTGTGGGTTTGAAGGTTAATTGGCATCTATAAAATTGCCCCTAGTACATAGGGAGTCAATGAGTAAGTGGGAGAATATAGAACTGGTGTGAACAGGTGATCAGTGTAAACTCGGTGGGCCGAAGGGCCTATTTCCATGGTATATTGCTAAACTGCTAAATCCAAATGCAAGCTGATTGATGTGAGATTGGGTGGGCAAATTGATAATCTGGCTTCAGTTGCACTAACAAATTAGATTTTTTTTTTTTTTTGCAGTGGTATTTGCATTATTAATTTATTGAATTTTAAAAAATTATATATTATTTATATGTAAGATGGCTTTGAAGTCAGCAAATTCTTGCGTGCTGGTCCCAAAATGGATCTGCAATCACACATTACAATCACTCCACTCTTTTAAGTACCCTTTATCCTGTATCTATACATTGTGGACTGCTTGTGATCATGTATAGTCTTTTCGCTGACTGGATAGCTCGTAAAAAAAAGTTTTTCACTGTACCTCAGTACACCTGACAATAAACGAAACTATACTGCATGGTTTAGATAAAGACTAAACAAATACAAACCTGTTATGCTACTGCATGTAAGAACTTCACTGTTCCAAGTCGTCATAAGCCATAGGAGCAGGATTAAGCCATTCGGCCCTTCGGGTCTATTCTGCCATTCAATCATAAAAAGGCTAAACCTAGTCTACAGAACAACCTAAGTTCAGATAAGTCCAAAGATCACAATTGCAGAATTAATGCTGTGCAGTGTTCAATAAGTCATGTCATAGGTGCAAAATGAGGCCATTCGATCCATCAAGTCTACTCTGCCATTCAATCATGGCTGATCTATCCTTCCATCAACCCCATTCTCCTGACTTCCCCCCGTAACCTTTGACATACTTACTAATCAAGAACCTGTCGATCTCCACTTTAAAAATACCAAATGACATGGCCTCTCCAGCCATCAGTGGCAATGCAATTCACAGATTCACCACCCTCTGGCTAAAGAAATTCCTCCTCATCTCCATTCGATAGATATGACAACTAAACACTCTTGAATCTTGACGTTAAATGTCACTGGTTGCCTCAGGGCCTCCAGAAGAAGGCAGTAGCTCCCTCTACCTCAGAAGAGACTTTTTATTTTTCTCGACCAAATGTAGACTGGGCGATCATTTCGCTAAACACCTTTGCTCAATCCGCCTGAACCAACCTGATCCCCCGGTTGCTAAACACTAATTCTCCTTTCCATTCCCACACTGACCTTTCTGTCTTAGGTCTCCTCCATTGTCAGAGTGAGGCTAAACGCAAATTGGAGCAACAGCATCTCATATTTTGCTTGGGCAGCTTACAGCCCAGTGGTATGAATATTGATTTCTCTAACTTCAAGTAACCCCAGCATTCCCTCTCCCTCTATCCCTCCCCCACCCAAGTCGCACCAACTTCTCGTTTTCACCCAACAAGCAGCTAACAATGGACTGTTTCCTTTATCGTCGTTACTTTTTTGCATATCTTTTATTCATTGTTCTTTATCTCTCTACATCATCGTCTATATCTGTCGTTTCCCTTATCCCTAACTAGTCTGAAGAAGGGTCTTGACCCGAAACTTTGCCCAATCCTTCTCTCCAGAGATGCTGCCTGTCTCGCTGAGTTACTCCAGCTTTTTTGTGACTATCTACTTCTTCTTGTTTCCGTGTTACCTACTCGTAGATGTCTGAAGTTGCCATACGTCGGTAGTACTTTGCCAGTTTAACTGCGAATATGATGCTTGGAACCAGAAATATGGTGCTCCATCCCATGCTGAACCAAAAGGCATTCTGCAAGAAACAGACAGCAATCATCACATCATCCCATCCACACTTGTTCCCTAATCCCTCCGTGCATTAGAATGAACCAGTTGATTTCTATGAAGATAGACAAAGAATGGTCCCGACCCGAAACGTCACTCATTCTTTTTCTCCATGGATGCTGTCTGACCCACTGAGTTACTCCAGCACTTTGTGTCCAGCTTCGGTATAAACCAGCATATGTTGTTCCTTCCTGCAGATTTCTAGGAAGAGATGGCTCGGGTGTGGTTTAAAGATCTGGTGTAGAAACAGGCCCTTTGGCCTACGAAGTCTGTGCCCACCAATGATCACCCATACATTAGTTCTATCCTAAACACGAGAGACAAATTACCGCAGCCAATCAACCCACAAACCCGCACGTCTTTGTAATGTGGGAAGAAACCGAAGCACCAGGAGGAAACCCACGCACCCAAAGGTACAAACTCCATACAGACAGCACCCGAGGTCTGGATCAAACCCAGGCCTCTGGCGCTGTAAGGCAGCAACTCTACCGCTGCGCCACTGTGCCAGCTTTTGAAGTTTCTCACAACCAGATTGACTCATACTTTTTACGTATGATCTGACTGGATGGAGTCTTTCAAACAGAGCGGGGGAAATCAAGAACCAGAGGACATAGGTTTAAGGTGAAAGAGGAAAGATTTAATAGGAACCTGAGGGGCAACTTTTTCACAGAGGCTGGTGGGTGCTTGGAAAGAGCTGCCAGAGGAGGTAGTTGAGGCAAGTACTATAACAACATTTAAAAGACATTTGGACTGGTACATGGATAGGGAAGGTTTAGAAGGATATGGGCCAAATGCGGGCAGGTGGGACTAGCATAGATGGGGCATCTCGGTCGGCGTGGGCAAGTTGGGCTGCAGGGCCTGTCTCCGTGTCGTACGATGGTATGACTCTAATTATGATGGCACTTCTAAAAACTTTAAAACTAGCACCAGGGACGAGGGACTTCACCTCCAGCTGAGGCTGGGATGGGAGGTTGTTGTGGATGGAGGAAATAGATAGAAACATTAGCTGGTAGTTCAAGCACAAGGGGGCAGAGATTCAAAGCAATGAATAAAAAATACAGAGAGTAGTTTAGTTTACTTTTGTCACATGTACTGAGGTACAGTGAAAAGCTTTTTGTTGCGTGCTATCCAGTCAGGTGGGGCATCTTGATCGGCGTGGGTTGAGCCAAATGGCCTGCTTCCATGGGCCGATGGCCAGTTTCCATACTGTACGGCTCTATGACTCTGTCTCTGGGATGTGGGAGGAAGTCAGTGTGGCTACCTTCTGTGTTGATGTGTGCGACCCACCAATCTTCCCCCCTTGCTTTCCCAACATGCCTTCAGCCAACCAGCTAATCGCAATGAAAGCCAAATTCCCGGCATTCCGTGAACACTTGTGAACTTCTTCAACTTGATTGGAATTTCTTTTCACATGGAGTTGATAAAGACCTGCAGAGTTTCACACCGGCATCAGAAAGTGATTGCCGGCCAGAGGCAACGTGTTAAAATAAGGCTTTGAACCGATTGCATCTCATTCCAGATACAACCACCTCTGCACCGTCCCATCACACACTCCCAGGGCAGGGACAGCACGGGTTAGATACATGGTGAAGCTCCCTCTGCACCGTCCCATCACACACTCCCAGGGCAGGGACACCACGGGTTATAGATAGACGAAGGTTTCCCCTACACTCAATCAATCATTCTCAGAGTTGTTAGATACGACTACCTGAAATTTAGTCCACTCCCCCCAAAAAAAACAACTGAGTGGTCACCCGGCTTGAGCGATCCAGCCCCCTTCCCTGTCGCAATCGCTCGCTCACCAATGAATCGAGAAGGTAGGAGCATGAGATGGTGGCCACGGAGTCTATAGCGTTGGCCGCTGGTTTGCACCGTGCAAAATCCTCGGTAATCTGCAAGATAAAAACAGTCTTCACTCAAGCAACAGAGTCTACAGTGGAGCAGCTAACAAATACACCCCAATCGCTGTGTGGAGCCAATTACTTCCAGCCATCCATTGTCTCTCTCTCTCTCCTTTAATACAGTTTAGAGATACCGCATGGAAATAGACCCTTTGGCCCACTGTGTCCATGCCGACTATCAATCACCCATTCACACTAGTTCTATGTTCGTTCAACTAGTTCAACTGAACCATCCTATCAACAACTCGGAGCGGTCTTGACCTCCCATCTACCTCATTGGAGACCCTTGGACTATCTTTAATAGGACTTTATCTTGCACTCAATGCTGGATGGCTTGATTATAATCATGTATAATCTTTCCGCTCGGTATGTGACAATAAACTAAACTAAACTAAACTAAACTCAAAATGTCATCCCTTTTTCACCTCAACTCCCTACATGCTAGGGACAATTTACAGAGGCCAATTAACCTACAAACCCGCACGTCTTTGAGATTCAGCAGGAAACCGGAGCGCCCGGAGAAAGCCCACGTGGTCACAGGGAGAACGTGCAAACTTGAACCTGGGTCTCTGGCTCTGTAAGGCAGCAGCTCTTCCAGCCGTGCCACTCCATCGAGGTGTGTTTGCATTAGAAAGGATTAGAATTGTTCAGTAGTGCAGCTGCTGGGCTCAAAGGTGCTTTACTTTAGTCTTACAGAGATACAGCGCAGAAAAAGGTCCTTCGGCCGACTGGGTCCGTGCCGACCAGCGATCGGTACACCATCACTGTCACTATCCTACACACTAAGGCCAACTTTACAATTTTTCCAAAGCCAATTAACCTACAAATCTGTACGTGTTTGGAGTGTGGGAGGCAACCGGAACACCCGGAGAAAACTCTCGTGGTAACAGGGAGAACAAAAAAAACTCTGTTCAGGCAGCTCCGTACAAACAGCACCTGCAGTCAGGATCAGGATAAAGGGCCTGTCTCCATGCTGTGTCCTTCAATCAAAGCTCACCGT
Organism: Rhinoraja longicauda; assembly: GCF_053455715.1. Taxonomy (NCBI): domain Eukaryota; kingdom Metazoa; phylum Chordata; class Chondrichthyes; order Rajiformes; family Arhynchobatidae; genus Rhinoraja; species Rhinoraja longicauda. Next base: position 18,714,400 of record NC_135968.1, read on the forward strand.
TTTCTTGGTCCAGATGATGTACTGGCTGAAGTAATCCATTTGGCAGTCCACAAAGATCTTGGATTCCTGTTAAATTAGAGTGTGCAGTTACAATGGGAAGAAGGTATTTCAACTTGTGCAGGGATTTCCCCATCTCGCAATGTGGTTAGTGGTTGGAGGGTGGAGTGGTGATCTAGAGGAGATCCAAGGTCAAGTGTTTGGTACCAGTGGTGGTGCAGGGAATCGGCAGGGGTTGGTTGGGTCCCAGCTCAGCACTGAGCCTTTGGACAATCATAAAGAAAGCCCATCAATGCCTCTACCTCCTTAGAATACCGAGGAAATTCAGTGTAGGTAGGAGCTGCAGATGCTGGTTTACGCCGAAGATAGACACAAAATGCTGGAGTACTCAGCGGGTCAGGCAGCATTTCTGGATAGAGGAATGGGTGACGTTTTGGGTCGAGTCTGAAGAAGGATCTCAACCAGAAAAGGCATCCATTCCTTTTATCCAGATTCGCTGCCTGACCCACTGAGTTACTCCAACATTTTCTGTCTATCTCCGAGGAAATTTGGTGCGTAGACTTGAATGTGAACTTCTACAGGTGTATGGTAGAGAGCATATTGACAGGTTGCATCATGGCCTGGTTCAATCAGGAACGAAGGAGACTACAGAGAGTGGTGAACACTGCCCAGTCCATCACGAGTACTGACCTCCCCACCATTGAAGGGATCACAGGAGTCGCTGCTTAAAAAAAGGCAGCCAGCATCGTCAGAGACCCACACCATCCTGGCCACGCTCTCATTTCACTCCTGCCATCGGGAAGAAGGTATATGATGCTAAAAACTGTAATGATCAGGTTCAGGAGCAGCTTCTTCCCTACAACCATCAGGCTATTGAAAACTACGAATTCCAAACAAACTCCGAACTACAAACTCCCTGATTGCACAAGGGAGTTTGGGCTTAGTTTTTGTTTTTTGTATAGTATTTTTTTTTAATTTATTGAACTTTTTATTGTTTATCATGAAATCGACTGAGTGTGCTATTTAGATATCTGTTGTGTTGCTGCAGGTAAAAATGTTGTTGTTCTATTTTAGGACATATGGCAATAAAAGACTCTTGACTCTTGAATTTACAGTGCAAGCGCTGAGGACATTTATAATGAGCCTACCTGGCTTTTAAACAATCTCCCCCCCCCCACCAACCCCCAGATTACAACCTACTTAGTGCCTTGTTTTGTGTTGAAAGGCAAGAGTTCTGTACACTCTCTCGTCTGAAGCCACCCAAGTAATATATCTGTGGCAGTGTGCATTGACTGTTGAGCGACATTTACACTTACGCCAATCCTGCACTGCACCTCAGTTTAGTATAGAGATACAGCGTAGAAACAGGCCCTTCCAGGGCCGTTTTTACAGCATTATGGGCCCCCGGGCAAAGCAGTGTACTGGGGCCCCTACCGTTACTCTCCCCCACCCCCCTTTCCCTACCAGCCCCCCCCTGTCGTGCCGGCAAAAAGCACTTACCGAAAAGCACTTAGCGATGGACTTAGGGTGCTACATTGTTGCGAAAAGCACTTACAGATCGCTGTGAGAAGCACTTAGGGACCGAAAATGTTGCGAAAAAGCACTTATTGAACCTACATTTTTAAAGTAGTATTTATTTATTGCAAGTCACTTAACATACACAGATCAGCATGGGGCCCCTATGCTCGTGGGCCCCCGGGCAAGTGCCCATCAGGCCCATGCGTTAAGACGGCCCTGCGCCCTTCACCCCACTGATTCCCTGCCGACCAGCAATTACTCCATACACTGGCACCATCGTACACACTGGGGACAATTTGTAATTTTTACCAAAGCCAATTAACTTACAAACCTGTACGTCTGTGGAATGTGGGAGGAAACCGGGCAAAACCCACACAGGATTGAACTTGGGTCTCTGGCGCTGAAAGGCAGCAACTCTCCCACTGCGCCACCCTGCCACCCCTTGAGGGCAGTTGAGAAGAGTATTATCCAAGGAGCAGATGGGGTCAGAAACTCACTGTCTGAAAAGTGGTGGAGGCAGAGACTCACAGCACAGGCAAATTAAAAAAATAAAAAATAATTCTAAAGGATACCTGGAGGAGAACTGGGAGGACCAGAGTCTAAGGTGCAGACAATGATTCTGGAAGGTCATCAACTCGGTGAAAGACGCTCTTTGGTCTGCCCGAGCTTTGTTGACCTCCCAGCGGAGTGAGCTGTCCATCGGGGGAATGTTGCCGACTGGCCCGCTGCAGACTGCAGGAGTACGTGCTGAGGGACGCACTGAAGCTTGGTGCAGCCAACGCCAAGGCTCTGTGGGGGAGGACCACAGTCTAGGGTCCTTCCGCTGCTGGACATGGGGGGCAGGGTGTGATGGAGAGAGACGCCCCTCCAAATAAGGGATTCTGTGTAAAATTGGAAATGAATTGAATGGCATTGAATGTGTAACCTCCGGAAATGTCGGATGGAGTTGTTGAAAAGAAGATGTTTTCTAAATATTTATTACTTGAATAAAGTATTTTTTGATATATTTAAAAAAATGATTCTCCCATTTCACTGCACATGGGTTGCACAGGGATAGCGGTATCCCCAGCCTCTCACTTTGGCCTTCACCGAGCATTTACAGATACTTCAAACACACGATTACCTTCCCCTCAACCCAATGAAAGATTTTAGAATTGGACCAAATCCTTTGCGGTGCTCACATTTGTAATGACATCTGACCCTTTATTTTGGAGGACACTTTGGGCAGATTCGATCTTCTGTACCGTCGTGTTTACCATTATCTGAAAAACGGGTTAAACCACAATCAGTGCAAGTATAACGCAAGGAACTGCAGGTGCTGGTTCACAAAAAAAGGCACAAATTGCTGGAGTAACTCAACTAGTCACACTAGTTCGACACACAGCATCTCTGGAGGATATGGAGAGGCAAAGTTTTGGTTGGGGACTGGAGAAGGATCCTAACCCAAAACATCATCTATCCATGATCTCCAGACATGCTGCCCTGACCAGCTGAGTTACTCCAGCACTTTGTGTCTTTGTTATAATCCTTGTAAGTTGTCAATGTATACAATAGTCTTGGTGCAAGAGAAATGGTGCAGAGCACAGTGGAAGGTATGACATATTGACTTCCAAAATACCATTGTTGTATATAATACATTTATATATCCAGAACATGGGAGGTTGCAGAAAACGGTAGATATTGTGTGGTTTATTGTGAGTAGGCAGCTAATATCTTCAAAGATGATGGTATCATCAAGGCCTAGATTGGATGCAAAGAGGATGTTTCCACTAGTGGGAGAGTCTAGGACCAGAGGGCACACCCTCAGAATAAAAAGAACGTAGCTGTAGAATGGAGATGAGATGAGGAATTTCTTTAGCCAGAGTGTGGTGAATCTGTGGAATTCATTGCTGCAGATGGCTCTGGAGGACAAGTTATTGGGTATTTTTAAAGTGGAGATTGATAAATTCTTGGTTAGGAAGGGCATCAAAAGTTGCGGTGAGAGGGCAGGAGCATTGGGTAGCAACTTGTACATAATAATACTTTACACAAATACATTACATATATACTATACATACTAGGTTAATTCCCGGAATGGCGGGACTGTCATATGTTGAAAGACTGGAGCGACTAGGCTTGTATACATTGGAATTTAGAAGGATGAGAGGGGATCTTATCGAAACGTATGATTATTAAGGGGTTGGACACATTAGAGGCAGGAAACATGTTCCCAATGTTGGGGGAGTCCAGAACCAGGGGCCACAGTTTAAGAATAAGGGGTAGGCCATTTAGAACGGAGATGAGGAAAAACTTTTGCAGTCAGAGAGTTGTGATTCTGTGGAATTCTCTGCCTCAGAAGGCAGTGGAGGCCAGTTCTCTGAATGCATTCAAGAGAGAGCTAGATAGAGCTCTTAAGGATAGTGGAGTCAGGGGGTATGGGGAGAAGGCAGGAACGGGGTACTGATTGAGAATGATCAGCCATGATCACATTGAATGGTGGTGCTGGCTCGAAGGGGCGAATGGCCTACTCCTGTACCTATTGTCTATTGTCTATATAACATTAATGTATATAACACCAACTCATGTAACATTTAGTTTATTATTGTCACGTGTACCGAGGTACAGTGAAAAGCTTTGGTTTGCATGCTATCCAGTCAAAGAAATAGACAATAATGAATACAATTAAGAGAAAAGACTATACATGAATACAATTCTTAACAGTGTTACTGCCTGTAACACCATCATGATAAATACCATTATTATATTATACCATTGCTGCACACAACATCATCATTGACTACAGCGCTGGTGTCATGGCATGGACTGAATGGCACATCGGCGCCACTAAAGAGTTAAAAACTAGTCTGACACACAGCAGATGATAGCGTCCCGTGAATCGCTATGTGCGTACCATCTACAAAAAAAGCACTGTCTGGCACCATCACAATACACCTGCCGTAAATCTCAATTGAATCAAAATGTCAACAACAGACAGCTAAACAGCAAAGGTACAGCTCTAAACAGTTGGCCCACCTCGAGATATGAAGTACCTCCTCGTAGATCCCGTATGTTTTCTTTCAGTGATTTCTAGAAAATTGGAAACCAAATCTTGTCAATACAACACAAAGTTGATCGAAGGTGTGAAAAGGGCTCATGGTGTGTTTGCCTTCATCGGTCGGGTGCATTGGGTACAAGAGCGAGGAAGTTATGTTGCAACGTTACAGGACTCTGGTTAGGCCGCTTTTGCAGTATTGTTCACTGTTCCCGTCACATTACAGGGAGGATGTGGAGAGGGTGCAGAAGAGGTTTATCGGGATGCTGCCTGGATTAGAGGGTATTAGCTACAAGGAGAGACAAGTAATTAGTGTTTAGCTGTAAGGAGAGGTTGAACAAACTTACTTTATTTTCTCCAGCGTGTTGGAGGTTGAGGTGAGACCTGATATAAATGCAGTCTGTACAATTATAAGAGGCATAGATAGGGTAGACAGTCACAATGTTTTTCTCAGAATGGAAATATCAAATCCTACAGTGCAGACCTTTAAGGTTAGAGGGGGGACAGTTTAAAGGAGATGTGCGGGATGGGTTTTTTACGCAGGGTGGTGGGTGCCTGGAAAGAGCTGGTGGTGGAGGCAGATGCGATAGTGGCATTTAATAGTATCTTGGATAGGCTCATGTATACGCAGGGAATGGAGGCATATATGTTCACCACAATATGTCAGGCTACAGAACTGTGTCTCGGATATGGTATCTCAAAATGCTGGAGTAACTCAGCAGGTCAGGCAGCATCTAGGAGAGAAGGAATAGGTGACGTTTCGGGTCGAGACCCTTCTTCGGATATGGTAGTGAGCAACACAGAGTATAGGGGAAGGTCCTCTCTCCCTTCCTGTTAACCGTCTACATCTCCGACCAGATATATCTCGGACTTCTGCCACCTGCAGAAGTTTCCAGATGACTCTGCAATTGTGGGCTGCATCAGTGAGGGGAGGGAAGCTGAACACAGAGGTGTAGTCAACGACGTTGTTGAGTGGTGTGGGCTGAATCACCTGCAGCTCAACACCGACAAGACTAAGGAGTTAATGGTGGACTTTAGGAGGAGAGGAACACCCCTGTCCCCTGTCTCCATCAATGGTGTGGATGTGCAGTTTACCAATGAGTACAAATACCTTGGAGTTTACCTGGACAGTAAACTGGACTGGTCCATGAACGCTGAGGCCCTGTACAAGAAGGGACAGAGCCGGCTGTACTTTCTGAGGAGGCTCCGCTCCTTCAACGTCTGCAGTAAGATGCTGCAGATGGTCTACCAATCGGTGGTAGCCAGTGCCATCTTCTTCACTGTCATGCGCTGGGCAGCAGGGCGAAGGCCGCGGATGCCAACAGGATTAACAAACTCATCAGGAAGGCTGGCTCCATCCTGGGGGTGGAGTTGGATTCATGGGAGGTGGTGTTGGAGGGTAGGATGCTCCTCAAACTGTGGAGCATCTTGGACAATACGACTCACCTCTTCCATGATACACTGGTCAACCTGAGGAGTACCTTCAGCGATAGACTGGTTCCACCAAGATGCAGGAGAGAATGCCACAGGAGATCCATCTTCCCTGTGGCTATCAAATTGTACAACTCCTCCCCCTTCTGTCATGGGGTAGATTGACTCCCCTCCCCTGCCCAATTGTTGCACATCGCCTATCCTTTCCACTCGTCACTTTAGTTTCATGTTTCATATATTTTGTGTTTTTCTGACTGTTGGCAGATCAATTTGCCTCTTGGGATAAATAAAGTTTAATGGTATCGTTTTGTATATGGATCATGTACAGGCAGATATGAGTTGGTCTTGGCATCATGTTTAGTGTTTGTTTTAGTTTTTGGAGATATAGCATGGAAACATGCCCTTCGGCCCACTGAGTTCATGCCGACTAGCGATCACATGTACAGTTCTATCCTACACAGCAGGGACAATTTGCAGAAGCCAATTAACCCACAAACCTGCACGTCTTAGGGATGTGGGGGGAAACCAGAAGACCAGGAGAAAATGCACGCGGTCACAGTGAGAACGTACAAACTCTGTACAGACAGCACCCGAGGTCAGGATCAAACATGGGTCTCTGGCGCTGCAAGGCTGCAACTCTACCGCTGCGCCACCGTGCCATCCCTAAAGATCGCAGACATTGTGGGCGGAGGGGCCTATCATGTTCTGCACTGTTCTATGTTCTATGTTCACATACTGTCCCACACCACTCTGGCCCTGTGCTCATTACTGAAGGGATGTTCCCTGTGTTGTAATGTAAATGTTTGCCCTGCCCAGTGTGAAACTTACTATAATCGGCAGCATATTGCTCTCGATCCAAACGTTCAATTGCTTCAGTCTTTCTGCCTCTTGGTTGAGTTCAGTTTTTTCAGGGTCTGGCTGTAACAGAGTGATTGGCCACATCTTAAAGTAAAATATACCCAAGCGATCGCCGTGTCACCAAATACTGTTGTTTCAACTCAGTTAGTGCTGAAGAATTAGTGTCACAGAGTCTTGTACAGGCCCTTCGGCCCAACTTGCCCACACCGGCCCACATGTCCCAGCTATACATGTCCCACCTGCCCACCTTTGGCCCACATCCCTCCAAACCTCTCCGATCCATGCACTTGTCTAACAGTTTCTTAAAACATTGGGATAGTCCCTGCCTCACTACCTCCTCTGACAGTTTGTTTCATACCCCCACCACCCTTTGTGTGAAAAAGTTACCCCTCAGATTCCTATTAAAACTTTTCCCCTTCCCCTTAAACCCATGTCCTCTGGTCCTTGATTCACCTCCTCTGGCCAAGAGACTGTGCATCTACCTGATCTATTCCTCTCATAGTTTTATGCACCTCTATAAGATCACCCCTCATCCTCCTGCGGTCCAGGGAATAGAGTCCCGGCCTACTCAGCCTCTCCCCATAGCTCACACCCTCTCGTCTTGGCAACATCCTCATAAATCTTCTCTGTACCCATTCCAGCTTGACAACATCTTTCCTATAACATGGTGCCCAGAACTGAACACAGTACTGTAAATGCGGCCTCACCAACGTCTTATACAACCTCCCAACTTCTATACTCAATACACTGTCTGGTGAAGGCCAATGTGCCAAAAGCCTTTTTGAGCACCCTATCTACCTGCGACTCCACCTTCAAGGAACCATGCACCAAGCACTCCTAGATCCCTATGCTCTGCAACACTCCCCAGAATTCCCTACCATTCACTGTGTAGGCCCTCCCCATGTTGGAACATCTCACATTTCTCTGTATTAAATTCCATCAACCATTGGGTAGGACAATACCATGCTCTGATGGAATAAATACGTTGTCGTTCCCCATCCACCACTCATAGGTTCAGGCAGAGCAGAATACAGCTCCCCATGCAATGGCCCCACCCTAAAGTTGCCAGAATTTCAACCCCAGACATCAACTGTCCATGGTGTACAGATTCAGGATAAAGTGTATAACGTTTAGTGCAAGATAAAGTACAGTAAAATCCCATTAAAAATAGTCCGAGGGTATCCAATCAAGGTAGATGGTAGCTCGGGACCGCTCTCTATCTGGTGATAGGATGGTTCAGTTGCCTGATAACAGCTGGGAAGAAACTGTCCCTGAATCTGAAGGTGTTGTGTTTTCACACTTCTGTCCCTCTTGCCTGATGGGAGAGGTTCTGGCCTTTTCCTACCTCCAGTCCCTCCACCCCCCTACTTTCATTCTGAAGAAGGGTTCTGACCCAAAAGATCACATTCCTTTTCTCTGGAGATGTTGCCTGACCCACTGAGTTGCTCCAGCATTTAATTTCGCATGAATCTTTGTTCGGTGAACTGGCCAGTTTAACTGTCCCCAACGGCCCTTGAATTTGACGCTCCAACATGTAGTCTTGATTGCATTGCGTTGTAAAGTTTACTTTAGCAGTGGCTCCATGAGACAACACTTGGCCCTTCAAGTGCTGACGGTCCTTGTTCCCGTGCTAGCACCCCTCTCACCTGCATGATGATCACCAAAGACAAGGGCAATAAAGAAAGAAAAGTGGATTGAGGATGTGTGGGTGGACTAACCAGGATCTTGGAGAGGTTTTGTAGATGCTCCACAGTAACGAGGATATCCCTCTGAACTAACGGCCGCTCCAGCTGTATATAAATAGAGAGATAAGAGAGGTATCAGAGAAGTCGTGAGACCTTTCTCATCGAAACACACCTGTCCATCCTCAAGGTAAGGACATATCAAGCCCAGAATATCCTCCAAACCACCTCACCACCCCTGTACAAAAGTTCCTTGTGTTAATGTGCGAGAGTATGAATTACCTCTTTGGAGATACTGGTAAAGTTTAAATCTTTAATGCCAGTGTTTAAGACATCCTTCATAATGTCCTTGCCCTCATTATCCAGTAAGGTAATATCCGATAAATTAATATCCATACTTTCAAAATGGGCTGAAATATCCCCTTTGTACTGAAAAAAATAGGAAATGAATTACTGAACCTCAATAACAGTTAGCAATCGAAGAACAATGTCATAATCGTAGAGTCCTTCAGCATGGAAATAGGCTCTTCGGCCAAACACATCCATTACCAACCAAGATGCCCTATCTGTGCGGGCCCCTCCTGTCCGTATTGGCACATATCCCTCTAAACCTGTAGAGTCAAAGTAATACAGCACAGAAACAGGCCCTTCAGCCCAACTCGTCCATGTCGATGAAGATGCCCCATCTAAGCCTGTCCCAGTTACCTGCGTTTGGCCCACATCCCTCTAAACCTTTCTTATCCATGAAACTGTCCAAGTGTCTTTTAAATATTGAAGTAGTACCTGCCTCAACTAGTCCTACAACCCATCCCACCCCCACCCAATGTGCACCTTTCTTTACAACCCCCCCCCCCCCCCATCCAGCCCGTCACCCAGTTCCTTTCTCCTCATCTACCTTGACACCCTTGTCAGTTTTGTGTCACGTGTACCGAAAAGCTTTTGTTGTTGCGTGCTATCCAGTCAGCGGAAAAGACTGCAGAGTAGAGGTTTAAAAGAGTGGATTTATTCACCAAATGCTGGAGTAACTCAGCAGGTCAGGCAGCATCTCAGGAGAGAAGGAATGGGTGACGTTTCGGGTCGAGACCCTTCTTCAGACTGATGTCAGGGGGGCGGGACAAAGGAAGGATATAGGTGGAGACAGGAAGACAGTGGGAGATCTGGGAAGGGGGAGGGGAAGAGAGGGACAGAGGAACTATCTAAAGTTGGAGAAGTCAATGTTCATACCACTGGGCTGCAAGCTGCCCAGGCGAAATATGAGGTGCTGTTCCTCCAATTTCCGGTGGGACTCACTATGGGACTGGAGGAGGCCCATGACAGAAAGTTCAGACTGGGAATGGGAGGGGAAGTTGAAGTGCTCAGCCACCAGGAGATCAGATTGGTTAACGCGGACCGAGCGCAGGTGTTGAGCGAAGTGATCGCCGAGCCTGTGTTTGGTTTCGCCGAAGTAAATAAGTTCACATCTGGAGCAGCGGATGCAATAGATGATGTTGGAGGAGGTGCAGGTGAACCTCTGTCTCACCTGGAAAGACTGTTTGGGTCCTTGGATGGAGTTGAGGGGGGAGGTAAAGGGACAGGTGTTGCATCTCCTGCGGTTGCAGGGGAAAGTGCCCGGGGGATGGGGTGGTTTGGGTAGGAAGGGATGAGTGGACCAGGGAATTACGGAGGGAACGGTCTCTGCAGAACGCAGAAAGGGGGGGGGATGGGAAGATATGGCCAGTGGTGGGGTCCCGTTGTAGGTGATGGAAATGTTGGCAGATGATTGTTTGGATACGCTGGCTGGCGGCTGGAAGGTGAGAACGAGGGGGATTCTGTCCTTGTTACGAATGGGGGGGAGGGGGAGCAAGAGCGGAGCTGCGGAATGTAGAAGAGACCCTAGTGAGAGCCTCATCTATAATGGAAGAGGGGAAGCCCCGTTTCCTGAAGAATGAGGATTCTAACGCATGATTGCAGATCCATGTCTGGGACTTGGATGCCATCTTTTTCACTGCATCCCCCATTTTTCTCCCCCTTCCCTTGTTCCCTTCTACCCACAATCCCTGGTTGCACATTTCACTCACCACCTCTCATCCTTATCAAACCCTACCATCTGCACTCTTTCGTCTCACCCCCAACCTCAGTCACCATCATCATTTGAGGGCGGCACTGTGATACAGCCGGTAGAGCCACTGCCTCACAGCGCCAGAGAGCTGGGTTCGATATTGACCTCGGGTGCTGTCTGTGTGGAGTTTGCATGTTCTCCCTGTGACTGCGTGGGCTTCCTCCAGGTGCACTGGTTTCCTCCCATATCCCAAAGATGTACAGGTTAATTGGCCTCTGTAAATTGTCCCTTGTGTGCAGGGAGTGAATGCAAAAGTGGGATAACATAGAATTAGCGTGAGCAGGTGATCGATGTTCGGCGTGGACTCGGTGGGTCGAAGGGCCTGTTTCCATGCTGTATCTCTGAACGAAACTAGACTTTACCGTGACACATCTGCCAATCCCAAAGACGTGTGGGTTTGTAGGTTATTTGGCCCTCTGTAAATTGCTCTTAGTGTGTAGAGCGTGGATGAGAAAGTGGGATGATATTGAACTAGTGTGAACGGGTGATCGATGTTCAGCGTGGACTCGGTGGGTCGAAGGACCTGTTCAATTATATATCTTTTAATCAATACAATCAATCAAAAAAAAGACTCCACACATACCTGGCTGATGTTTAGATTCTTGTCCAGATCAAAGTTCTGATCCAGGTTTAGGGTTTTCCAAGCTGATGTGTTGTTTTGACAATCACTGTATACAGAGAAGGAGTTTGGCGTGTGAAAGATCACAAGAAGTCCACGGACAATGACCCAGGGTCTCCGGTGATTAGGAAAACCTTCCTCTCTCTCATCCTGTACGTTTCTCTCCCCCCCCCCCCCCCCCCTCCTCCTGGCTTACCGAGAATCCGCTCACATTCCCTTCACCTTCCCCCCACCGTTTCCAGCTTTGCCCATTTTCCTGGGCCTCCCCCAGCCTTTCTATCACGTGACCAGGTCATGTGATCCCAGTGAGAGGCAAGAACCAGCCAGATGGGCTAAATGGCCTCTTGCTTGTTCCCGTGAATGGGGGATTCCCTGATCCTAGAGAGGGAGCAATGTCTGGGAATGGTGGCTGGAGAACAAAGACTGGTTGCCCATGGTTGTTATAAACCCCAGGGTCCCTCATAAGAGACCGGATGTAGAAACAAAAAACTGCAGATGCTGGTTTATACCAAAGATAGACCCAAAATGCTGGAGTAACTCAGCGGGTTGGGCAGCATCTCTGGAGAAAAAGAATGGGTGATGTTTCGGGTCGGGACCCTTCTTCAGACTGAAAGTAGGGGGTGGAGGGGGGGGGTATAAAGAGCTGGTGGCAAGAAAAGACCGGGATCAATCATGGCCGGCCACAACTGACCTCGTCAGGGCGGTGCCTGGTCGGCCCATTGTTGGTTGGAGAAGGTGTGATCTCAAGAGGCAAACAATTCGGTGTACTGTGGAACTGGTTAAACGATTAGGGTGGAGCAAAGGGGCAAAGGGGGAGGGGAGAACGGGTGGAGTGCACGTAGAAGTTACTTAAAATTAGGGAATTCACGGGGTTGTAAACTATACAAAGTGCTGTTCCTCCAATTTGCGTATGGTCTCACTCTGGCAATGTAGGAAGCCCGGGACAGAAAGGTCAGTTATGAAGGTGTTGGGATAGGGTGGCAATGGACCGCTGTGTGACTGCCCCACCTCATGATCAGGAGATCATGGCTAAAGTTCCTCTCATTGAGTCAGAAGTCAAAAGCAGCCTCTCTGGAGGACGTGGATCGGCGACGTTTCTGCTCTGGACACTTTTTCAGATTATATTCTGCACTGTGTTTTCTTTCTTGATTTTGAACCTCCTGATTTTCTCATGTTTCTTTTTAATTTTTTGAGATACAGCATAGAAGCAAGCCCTTCAGCCCACAGAGTCCACACCTACCATCGTTCACACGACCACACTGGTTCCATGTCCTACAAACCTGGGGAAACTTACAGAGGACCAATTGAACTGCAAACCCAACTTGGGGATGTGGGAGGGAACTGGAGCACCCGGAGGAAACTCTCGGGAGTTGTCTGTGTGAAGTTTGCATGTTCTCCTTGTGACCATGTGGGCTTCCTCCGAGTGTAGGTTTCCTCCCACATTCCAATGAAGTGTGGGTTTGGAAGTTAATCAGCTCTCTGTAAATTGCCCCTAGTGTGTCGGTAGGGTTGCCAACCATCTAACTCTGCCCGCGCCCCATGTGACCTCACCCAGCCAGCGGCCACGTGCTCCTGCTCCACCAATGGCGGCCGCCCGGGCCGGGAGGCGGGTTGCCACGCAACCTCCGTTAGACAAACGCACTCAGCCCCGCTCCCCGAACACACTCCGTTAGCCTACACTGTCCAGGCTTACAGCGGCACCCGGGCCTACAGTGTCCGGGCCGACAGCCCCCTCCCCCGGACCTAATACGGGACAAGGGCGGTCCCATACGGGACAAACAAATCTAGCCCAAAGTACGGGATGTCTCGGGTAATACGCGACAGTTGGCAATCCTATGTGTAGGGAATGGATGAAAAAGTGGGAACACATAGAACTAGTGTGCACGGGTGATCGGTGCTCAGTGTGGACTCAGTGGGGCGAAGGGCCTGTTTCCACGCTGTATCTCTAAAAACTACAAAAGTACATGAATACATTAGGAGGTGCAAAAACAAGAAAGGTAACTGAGTGTGGAATATAATCTGAAAATTTAAAACTGAAAATGAAAAATGATATAAAAAATTTAAAACTAAAACTAAATCTTGTAAGAATTAAAAAATACTAACCGGTACACATTGCTGATGCTAAGATTAGATTTCAGTCCCAGGGTCTCTTCTAGGTTGATTTTGTCCATCAGTCCAAAAGCTTTCATTGCCTGTGATGCAATGAACAGTCATAGAGTCATAGTCATACAGCCCTGATATGTACCATACATGGAAACAGGCCCTTCAGCACAACTTGCCCACACAGACCAACATGCCCCATCTATACTAGTCCCACCTGCCTGCTTTTGGCCCATATGTAGGGTTGCCAACTGTCCCGTATTAAGCCATATTTGGGGCTAAATTGTTATGTCCCGTACCTGGGCCCTTGTTCGGGCCCCGTCCCGGGCGCTTGTCCCGTATTAGGCCCGGAGGGCGCTGTAGGCCCGGACGCTGTAGGCCCTGACGCTGTAGGCCCGGACGCTGTAGGCCCTGGCGCTGTAGGCCCTGACGCTGTAGGCCCTGACGCTGTAAGTCTCGACAGTTTAGGTCCCGACACTCTAGGTTTCCGACATTTTAGCTCCAGACAATCTAGGTCCGGAGGCCCGGGCGCCGCCTATCGGTGGTTGCGTAGTAACCCGCCTCCCGGCCTGGGTGGCCGCCATTGGAGGAGTGGGAGCACGTGGCCGCAGGCTGGGTGAGGTCACGTGGGGCAGTGACATCACCTTGTCCCGTATTTGGGAGTGAGGAAGTTGGCAACCTTATCCATATCCCTCTGAAGTTCTGATGTTACAATTGTGTGGAGAGTGATTGGGCTATTCTGTGGTTTACACAGATCTCAACAACCCCCAACTCCCCTGTACATTTTTGGAGTAGAGAGCAAATTAGAATTTAGACTTTAGAGATAAGAGCACGGAAACAGGCCCATCGGCCCACCGAGTCCGAGCCAGCCAGCGATCCCTGCACACTAACACTATCCAACACACTAGGGACGGTTTACAATTTTACTAGAGCCAATTAACCTACAAATCTGCACCTCTTTGGAGCATTGGAGGAAACTGGACCACCCAGAGAAAACCCAGGCGATCACAGGGAGAGCGTACAAACTCCGTACAGCCAGCACTTGTAGTCAGGATCGAACCCAGGTCACTGGCGCTCTATCGCTATGCCAATGTGCCGCCCCAAAATTAACACGGTTAGCTTGTTTCTGTCTGTCAAGTTCAAAGTCCTCTATCCCTAAACTCCTCGCATCCAGGATTCAGTTACACTGGATCGTAGATTCAATGAAACGTGAACATTGCCATCTTGTGGCAGAGCACAGTACCATCCAGATATGAGGCCCGGTGAGAAAATAATGTGACCTTGCACTTGAGCAGTGACATATAACCAAGAGACTATCAAACAAAATCTGACCAGGAGGAGGCTGAGGGGAGGATTAATACTGGGGTTTAACATTATGGGTAAAGTGGAAAGGTGGAATTGTCAGAACCTTTTTCCTAAATACTCTCTAGACCACAAAACATTGCAGAGATAGACAATAGACAATAGACAATAGACAATAGGTGCAGGAGTAGGCCATTCAGCCCTTCGAGCCAGCACCGCCATTCAATGCGATCATGGCTGATCACTCTCAATCAGTACCCCGTTCCTGCCTTCTCCCCATACCCCCTCACTCCGCTATCCTTAAGAACTCTATCCAGCTCTCTCTTGAAAGCATCCAACGAACTGGCCTCCACTGCCTTCTGAGGCAGAGAATTCCACACCTTCACCACTCTCTGACTGAAAAAGTTCTTCCTCATCTCCGTTCTAAATGGCCTACCCCTTATTCTTAAACTGTGGCCCCTTGTTCTGGACTCCCCCAACATTGGGAACATGTTTCCTGCCTCTAATGTGTCCAATCCCCTAATTATCTTATATGTTTCAATAAGATCCCCCCTCATCCTTCTAAATTCCAGTGTATACAAGCCCAATCGCTCCAGCCTTTCAACATACGACAGTCCCGCCATTCCGGGAATTAACCTAGTGAACCTACGCTGCACGCCCTCCATAGCAAGAATATCCTTCCTCAAATTTGGAGACCAAAACTGCACACAGTACTCCAGGTGCGGTCTCACCAGGGCCCGGTACAACTGTAGAAGGACCTCTTTGCTCCTATACTCAACTCCTCTTGTTACGAAGGCCAACATTCCATTGGCTTTCTTCACTGCCTGCTGTACCTGCATGCTTCCTTTCATTGACTGATGCACTAGGACACCCAGATCTCGTTGAACTCCCCCTCCTCCTAACTTGACACCATTCAGATAATAATCTGCCTTTCTATTCTTACTTCCAAAGTGAATAACCTCACATATTCTTACTTCCTGTGTTGGAAGGAACTGCAGATATGCTGGTTTAAACCAAAGATAGACACAAAAAGCTGGAGTACCTCAGCGGGACAGGCAGCATCTCTGGAGCGAAGGAATGGGTGACATTTCAGGTCGAGACCCTTCTTCAGACTCAGACTGTCAAACATTGCACAATCCAACCTTCCTGAAGAATCTATCAATCTCTGCCTTAAAAATATCAATTAACTAGGCCTCCACATCAATGTATTCCGCTGATTCACCCCCCTCTGACTAAAGACAATCCTTCTCATCTCCTTTCTAAAGGTATGTCTTTTTATCCTGAGGCTGTGGCCTCTGGTCCTACCTCTCTAGTGGATACATCCTCTCCACATCCACTCTATCCAGGCCTTTCACTGTTCAGAAAGTTTCAATGAGGTCCCTTCTCCTTCTTCTAAACCCTACCCCAGTGCCGTCAAACGCTCATCGTACGCTAACCCAATCGTTCCTGGAAGGATTTTACCTGCAGCAATTCCTTGTCGTACCAGGGCTTGCACACCAGCGAGTAGACATTTCCGCCCACGAGGAACATGATGAACACAAGGAGTGTCAGCAGCCAGGTGAAGATGAAGCTAAAGCCCACTCCCCTGTGGGAACAGAGATAGGAGCAGGTGAGGGAAACACCGTGAGCAAGGAAGCCAAAGAAGTGGATACAATTACGACTTTTGACAATTGGGAAGATATATGGATGGGAAGGATTTAGAGGACTTTTTTTCTAGATTTAGATTTAGAGATACAGCGCAGAAACAGGCCCTTCGGCCCACCGGGTCCGCGCCGCCAGCGATCCCCGCACACTAACACTATCCTACACCCACTAGGGACAATTTTTACATTTGCCCAGCCAATTAACTTACAAACCTGTACGTCTTTGGAGTGTGGGAGGAAACCGAAGATCTCGGAGAAAACCCACGCAGGTCACGGGGAGAACGTACAAACTCCGTACAGACCGCGCCCGTAGTCAGGATCGAACCTGAGTCTCCGGCGCTGCATTCGCTGTAAGGCAGCAACTCTACCGCTGCGCCACTGTGCCGCTTTCGGACGAGGGGCTAAGTGCGAGCAGATGGTAACGGCCCAGAATGCCAGCTTGATTGGCATGGACCAGGTGGAGTGAAGGGCCTGTTCCTGTGCTGTGTTGCTCTGTGGCTCTATGATCTGAAGCATCACAATTCTATTGACTTGACGAACAAAGAGTCTTCTACATTTTCATTCAAACTTGGGACATGGGCGTCCCTGGCAAGGTCACCAACCATTTGTTCCTGTCTCCCACAGGATGTAGGACGGGGGGATGTTGGGCAAGGCGGTGTTGGACAGGGCGGCGTGGGACAGGGCGGCGTGGGACAGGGCGGTGTGGGACAGGGCGGTGTGGGACAGGGCAGTGTGGGACAGGGCAGTGTGGGACAGGGCGGGGTGGGACAGGGCGGTGTGGGACAGGGCGGGGTGGGGCAGGGCGGTGTGGGACAGGGCGGGGTGGGACAGGGCGGTGTGGGACAGGGCGGGGTGGGACAGGGCGGTGTGGGACAGGGCGGGGTGGGACAGGGCGGTCGGTGTGGGACAGGGCGGGGTGGGACAGGGCGGTGTGGGACAGGGCGGTGTGGGACAGGGCGGTGTGGGACAGGGCGGGGTGGGACAGGGCGGTCGGTGTGGGACAGGGCGGGGTGGGACAGGGCGGTGTGGGACAGGGCGGGTTGGGACAGGGCGGTCGGTGTGGGACAGGGCGGGGTGGGACAGGGCGGTGTGGGACAGGGCGGTGTGGGACAGGGCGGTGTGGGACAGGGCGGTCGGTGTAGGACAGGGCGGTGTGGGACAGGGCGGTGTGGGATAGGGCGGTCGGTGTGGGACAGGGCGGTGTGGGACAGGGCAGTCGGTGTAGGATAGGGCAGTGTGGGACAGGGCGGTGTAGGACAGGGCGGTGTAGGACAGGGCGGTGTAGGACAGGGCGGTCGGGGTAGGACAGGTCGGTGTGGGACAGGGCGGTGTGGGACAGGGCAGTCGGGGTAGGACAGGTCGGTGTATGACAGGGCGGTCGGTGTGGGACAGGGCGGTCGGTGTGGGACAGGGCGGTGTGGGACAGGGCGGTCGGGGTGGGACAGGGCGGTGTGGGACAGGGTGGTGTGGGACAGGGCGGTGTGGGACGGGGCGGCCGGTGTATGACAGGGCGGTCGGTGTGGGACAGGGCGGTCGGTGTGGGACAGGGCGGTGTGGGACAGGGCGGTGTGGGACAGGGTGGTGTGGGACAGGGCGGTGTGGGACAGGGCGGTGTGGGACAGGGCGGTCTGTGTGGGACAGGGCGGTCGGTGTGGGACAGGGCGGTCGGTGTGGGACAGGGCGGTGTGGGACAGGGCGGTGTGGGACAGGGCGGTCGGTGTGGGACAGGGCGGTCGGTGTGGGACAGGGCTGTCGGTGTGGGACAGGGCGGTCGGTGTGGGACAGGGCGGTGTGGGACAGGGCGGTGTGGGACAGGGTGGTCGGTGTGGGACAGGGCGGTGTCGGACAGGGCGGTGTGGGTCAGGGCGGTCGGTGTAGGACAGGGCGGTGTGGGTCAGGGCAGTCGGTGTAGGACAGGGCGGTGTGGGACAGGGCGGTCGGTGTAGGACAGGGCGGTGTGGGACAGGGCGGTGTGGGACAGGGCGGTTGGTGTGGGACAGGGCGGTCGGTGCAGGACAGGGCGGTGTGGGACAGGGCGGTGTGGGACGGGGCGGTCGGTGTAGGACCGGGCGGTGTGGGACGGGGCGGTCGGTGTATGACAGGGCGGTGTGGGACAGGGCGGTCGGTGTGGGACGGGGCGGTCAATAGACAATAGACAATAGACAATAGGTGCAGGAGTAGGCCATTCGGCCCTTCGAGCCAGCACCGCCATTCAATGTGATCATGGCTGATCATTCTCAATCAGTACCCCGTTCCTGCTTTCTCCCCATACCCACTGACTCTGCTATCCTTAAGAGCTCTATGTAGCTCTCTCTTGAATGTATTCAGAGAATTGGCCTCCACTGCCCTCTGAGGCAGAGAATTCCACAGATTCACAACTCTCTGACTAAAAAAGTTTTTCCTCATCTCTGTTCTAAATGGCCTACCCCTTATTCTTAAACTGTGGCCCCTGGTTCTGGACTCCCCCAACATTGGGAACATGTTTCCTGCCTCTAACATGTCCAACCCCTTAATAATCTTATACGTTTCGATAAGATCCCCTCTCATCCTTCTAAATTCCAGTGTATACAAACCTAGTCGCTCCAGTCTTTCAACATATGACAGTCCCGCCATTCCGGGAATTAACCTAGTAAACCTACGCTGCACGTCCTCAATAGCAAGAATATCCTTCCTCAAATTTGGAGACCAAAACTGCACACAGTACTCCAGGTGCGGTCTCATTAGGGCCCTGTACAACTGCAGAAGGACCTCTTTGCTCCTATACTCAACTCCTCTTGTTAGGAATGCCAACATTCCATTGGCTTTCTTCACTGCCTGCTGTACCTGCATGCTTCCTTTCAGTGACTGATGCACTAAGACACCCAGATCACGTTGTACGTCCCCTTTTCCTAACTTGACACCATTCAAATAATAATCTGCCTTCCTATTCTTACCACCAAAGTGGATAACCTCACACTTATCCACATTAAACTGCATCTGCCATGCATCCGCCCACTCACACAACCTGTCCAAGTCACCCTGCAACCTCATAGCATCTTCCTCACAGTTCACACTATCACCCAGCTTTGTATCATCGGCAAATTTGCTAATGGTACTTTTAATCCCTTCATCCAAGTCATTGATGTATATTGTAAATAGCTGCGGTCCCAACACCGAGCCTTGCGGTACCCCACTAGTCACTGCCTGCCATTCTGAAAGGGACCCATTTATCCCCACTCTTTGCTTTCTGTCTGTCAACCAACTTTCTATCCATGTCAGAACCCTACCTCCAATACCATGTGCTCTAATTTTGCCCACCAATCTCCTATGTGGGACCTTGTCGAAGGCTTTCTGAAAGTCAAGGTACACCACATCCACCGGCTCTCCCCTGTCAATTTTCAGGGCGGGGCGGTCGGTGTGGGACAGGGCGGTTGGTGTGGGACGGGGCGGTCGGTGTGGGATGGGGCAGTCGGTGTGGGACAGGGCGGTCGGTGTGGGACGGGGCGGTGTGGGACGGGGCGGTCGGTGTATGACAGGGCGGTCGGTGTGGGACAGGGCGGTTGGTGTGGGACGGGGCGGTCGGTGTGGGACGGGGCTGTGTGGGACAGGGCGGTCGGTGTGGGACGGGGCGGTCGGTGTGGGACGGGGCGGTCGGTGTGGGACGGGGCGGTCGGTGTGGGACGGGGCGGTCGGTGTGGGACAGGGCGGTGTGGGACAGGGCGGTCGGTGTGGGACGGGGCTGTGTGGGACAGGGCGGTCGGTGTGGGACGGGGCGGTGTGGGACAGGGCGGTCGGTGTGGGACGGGGCGGTGTGGGACAGGGCGGTCGGTGTGGGACAGGGCGGTCGGTGTGGGACAGGGTGGTGTTGGACAGGGTGGCATTCCAGGATTTGAACCGAACAATACTGAAGGAACAGCGAAACATTTCCACGTCCATGTGACTTAGATGGGTAGCTACAAGTGGCATCTGTGGAAGAAATGGCCAGGCGATGTTTTGGGTCGGGACCCTTCTTCAGGCTTCAGTCACTGAGTTACCTGCGAAGTTACTCCAGCACTTTGTGTTTTATTTTTATTTTTAATTAGCTGGTCGTTCAGCACGTTACTGAGTCCAGGATATTGGGTTGTCTCCCAATATTTGATCACCCTGTTACAGGAAAGATGTTGTCGAGCTGGAAAGGGCGTAGAGAAGATTTACGAGGATGTTGCCAGGACTCGAGGGCCTGAACTATAGGGAGAGGTTGAGCAGGTTAGGACTCTATTCCTTGAAGCGCAGGAGGATGAAGGGTGATCTTATAGAGGTGCACAAAATCATGAGAGGAATACATCGGATGTATGCACAGTCTTTTACCCAGAGCAGGGGAAATCGAGAATCAGAAGACATAGGTTTAAGGTGAGGGACCACTATTTTTACTCAAAGGGTGGTCGGTATATGGAACTAGATGCCGGTGGAGGTAGTTGTGGCAGGTACGAACTAACATTTAAGAAACATTTAGACAGGTACATGGACAGGATAGCTTTAGAGGGATCAGGGCCAAATGCAGGCAGGTGAGACGAGTGTAAATGGGACATGTTGGTCGGTGTGGGCAAGTTGGGCTGAAGGGCCCGTTTCCACGCTCGTAGAGCTGCTGCCATACATCGCCAGAGACCCAGGTTCGATCCTGACCACAGGTGCTGTCTGTAAGGAGTTTGCCCGTTCTCCCTGTGACCATATGGGTTTTCTCCTGGGGCGCTCCGGTTTCCTCCGACATTTCAAAGACGTACGGGTTTGGAGGTTAATTGGCTTCTGTAAATTGTCCCTAGCGTTTAGGGTTGAACTAGTGTACAGGATGATTGGTGGTCGGCATGGACTCGGTGGGCCGAAGGGCCTGTTTCCACGCTGTATCTCTAAACTCTAAATTAAAACAGGTCACCCCCGCCGCAACGTAAAATGTAAAGGGTAGGATTGTTCTGCCTTACGCCATGAGGAAGTTGCCTCCACAGTTGGAGGAGCAGCTCCGTTGGGTGGGGCTCACGTAGGGATCGAGGAACGCTGTTCCCATCAGCAGGCCGGAATAATTACACACAACTATCAGGAGAATAATACATGACAGCACAAGGCAGACGATCCATCTGAAATATGGAATCAATAGCACAGTCACCCAACATGCACAGAGGATTGACCAGCGTTCCCTGGAAATGGTACCCAGGGAAGATTGTGGAATGTTGGAGACTATTACAGTGAGGGGTGTATCAGTGTTATAGTAAGGGGTGTATCACTGTTACAGTGTGGGGTGTATCAGTGTTACAGTGTGGGGTGTATCAGTGTTATAGTGTGGGGTGTATGTGTTGCAGTGTGGGGTGTATCAGTGTTACAGTGTGGGGTGTATCAGTGTTATAGTAAGGGGTGTATCAGTGTTACAGTGTGGGGTGTATCAGTGTTACAGTGTGGGGTGTATCAGTGTTACAGTGTGGGGTGTATCAGTGTTACAGTGTGGGGTGTATCAGTGTTATAGTGTGGGGTGTATGTGTTACAGTGTGGGGTGTATCAGTGTTACAGTGTGGGGTGTATCAGTGTTACAGTGTGGGGTGTATCAATGTTATAGTGTGGGGTGTATCAGTGTTACAGTGTGGGGTGTATCAGTGTTACAGTTTGGGGTGTATCAGTGTTACAGAGTGGGGTGTATCAGTGTTACAATGTGGGGTGTATCAGTGTTACAGTGTGGGGTGTATCAGTGTTATAGTGTGGGGTGTATCAGTGTTACAGTGTGGGGTGTATCAGTGTTACAGTGTGGGGTGTATCAGTGTTACAGTGTTGGGTGTATCAGTGTTACAGTGTGGGGTGTATCAGTGTTACAGTGTGGGGTGTATCAGTGTTATAATGAGAAGAGTGGGGTGTATCAGTGTTGGTGAAAGGTGTGGGGTGTAGTTTGTCCCTGCTCTTTGCCTCACCTGTATTTATTTGCCTGCTGGATCTTTGGCCTGGTTTGATTTATTGAGTTATTGATGGAGTCTATGTCAGAAGTGATTGAATTTATTGAGTTTAATATTGGAAACTTCCCTTTGATGCTTTCTATCTGAGTTTCAATCATCTTTAAATTATTCTTCGCTGCTGCAAAACATAAAAAATATCAAGATTTATCCAAAGGATATAATTTTTAAGGTATCATGAGCTAATGGCCAGGTAGAGGAATGATAAAGGATTCATTGAAAGGCAAACTCTGTAACACTCTGAAGCAATCCAAACCCCACACTGTAACACTGATACACCCCACATTGTAACACTGATACACCCCACACTGTAATACTGATACACCCCACACTGTAATACTGATACACCCCACACTGTAAGACTGATACACCCCTCACTGTAACACTGATACACCCCACACTGTAACACTGATACACCCCACACTGCAACACTGATACACCCCTCACTGTAACACTGATACACCCCATACTGTAACACTGATACACCCTACACTATAACACTGATACACCCCATACTGCAACACTGATACACCCTACACTGTAACACTGGTACACCCCTCACTGTAACACTGACACACCCCACACTGTAACACTGATACACCCCATACTGTAACACTGATACACCCTACACTGCAACACTGATACACCCCACACTGTAACACTGATACACCCCACACTGCAACACTGATACACCCCACACTGTAACACTGATACACCCCACACTGTAACACTGATACACCCCACACTGCAACACTGATACACCCCACACTGTAACACTGATACACCCCACACTGTAACACTGATACACCCCACACTGCAACACTGATACACCCCACACTGCAACACTGATACACCCCACACTGTAACACCCCACACTAGGGTTGCCAGCTATCCCGTATTATCCGGGACATCCTGTATTTCGGTTTGTCCCGTATGGGACCGCTCTTGTCCCAGATTGGGCCCGGGGGCGCTGTGGGCCCAGACACTTTAGGGAAAAAACTGCAGATGCTGATTAAAATCGAAGATAGACACAAAATGCTGGAGTAACTCAGCGGGACGGCAGCATCTCGGGAGAGAAGGAATGGGCGACGTTTCGGGTCGAGACCTTTCTTCAGACTGAGGAAGGGTCTCAACCCGGAACGTCACCCATTCCTTCTCTCCCGAGATGTTGCCTGACCCGCTGAGTTAGTCCAGCATTTTGTGTAGGCCCAGAGGCCCGGGCGCCCACCATTGGTGGAGCGGGAGCACGTGGCCGCTGGCTGAGTGAGGTCACGTTGGGCACCGGGCAGTGACGTCACCTTGCCCCGTATATGGGAGTGAGGAAGTTGGCAACCCTACCCTACCCCACACTGACATGGCAACGGTGAAGAAGGCCGAACCAGAGCTCAGGAAAAAAGTGCACCCTGCAGTTGTGATACTGCATATCGGAGAAAAGACTGTGTTCCTTTACTTCGAAGGCAATGCAGGAGTAATAGTAAATAACAAAGGAGAAATGAAAGGCTCGGCGATCAGAGGCCCAGTGGCCAAGGAGTATGCAGTCTGTGGTCCAGGATTGCTTCCAACACTGGGAGCATTGCATAATAGTTGCAACGTTTTCCTGTCAAGAATTCTGTACAATTCAATAAATTTTTACCCAGTCAGAAAAGAGACAAAAAGAAAGAAAAAAACCCCATAACACTGATACACCCCACACTGTAACAATGATACACCCCACACTGTAACAATGATACACCCCACACTGTAACAATGATACACCCCACACTGTAACAATGATACAACCCACACTGTGTCACTGATACACCCAACACTGTAACACTGATACACCTCACACTGTAACACTAATTCACCCCTCACTGTAACACTGATACACTGATACACCCCACACTGTAACACTAATGCACCCCCACTGTAACACTGATACACCCCACACTGTAACACTGATGCACCCCACACTGTAACTCTCTGATATGCCCCACATTACCCACTATTACACTCCACTACACTGGTTGTGAGTGTATATCACCACTTGTAACTGCCAGACCCACACACAAACAACTGCCCCTGGGTTGGGTACATGTTACATGTACCATAAATTGAACACAAGCTCGTTCTCACCTGCCACAGTGGTCACTGACTGGTTGGTCACCCTGGCTGGTGTGTCATTAAACGCTCTGTAGCCCTTGAGCAAAATCAATAAACACACGTTAGGATTGAGAGGGTTGAATGTGAACATTGGCGAGTCAGCGGTTAATGATTGATCACTGATATACTGTAAGAAACATAACAACGGACCTTTGAGTTATTGGCAATGAACGTGAAAGATTACAATAAATGTTGCTGTGATGAAGTAATTAGCAGTAAGTGCTTCCTGGGAACGATGCAGCAAGTTCTAAATTGTGGTTTTAAGCTCCAATCTATACTACAAGTAAGAGAGAGAGAGACAAGGAACTGCCGATGCTGAAATCGTAAGCAAAACACAAATTGCTGGAATGGGCAGACAACATGCTGGGTCTTTTGTGGGCAGCACTGTGGCGCTGCCTCACGGGTGCCAGAGATCCGGGTTCGATCCTGACTACGGGTGCTGTCTGCATGGAGTTTGCACGTTCTCCCCGTGACTGCGTGGGTTTTCTCCGGTGCGCCGGCTTCCTCCCACATCCCAAAGGCGTGCAGGT
Organism: Rhinoraja longicauda; assembly: GCF_053455715.1. NCBI lineage: Eukaryota > Metazoa > Chordata > Chondrichthyes > Rajiformes > Arhynchobatidae > Rhinoraja > Rhinoraja longicauda. The sequence goes on from NC_135968.1 coordinate 18,739,296, forward strand.
CTGTAGATTAATTGACCCTCTGAAAATTGCCCCTAGTGTGCAGGAGGTGGATGAGAAAGTACCAGTTCTTTCAAAGAATATAGAACTAATGTGAACATGTGATCGATGGCTGGCGTGGACTGGTTGGCCGAAAGGCCTGTTTCCATGCTGTAACTCTAAACAAATGATTGGGTTTTCCACATTTGTTTATCATCGTACGTCACGGCGCCTTTTTATCCACAACAAAAGCACCGTACAACTCTGTATCAGTCTGAAGAAGGGTTCAAAACGCCACCTGTACATTCCCTCCACAGATGCTGCCTGACCTGCTGAGTTAGTTAGTTTTTGTTTAGTTCATTGTTGCCTGCACTGAGGTACAGTGAAAAGCTTTTGTTGCTTGCTATCCAGTCAGTGAAAGATCGATACATGATTACAATCAATCCGTCCACAGTGTACAGATACAGGATAAAGGGGATGGCATGTAGTGCAAGATAATGTCCAGTCAAATCCGATTCAAGATCGTCCAAGGATCTCAAATGAGGTAGATGGTAGCTCAGGACCACTCTCAAGTTGGTGATTGGATGTTCCAGTTGCCTAGGAAAATAACTGCAGATGCCGGTACAAATCGAAGGTATCACAAAATGCTGGAGTAACTCAGCGGGGCAGGCAGCATCTCAGGAGAGAAGGAATGGGTGACGTTTCGGGTCGAGACCCTTCTTCAGACTGATGTCAGGGGAGGGGGCGGGACAAAGATAGGATGTAGTTGGAGACAGAAAGACAGTGGGAGAACTGGGAAGGTAGAGGGGAAAGAGAAGGGCAGAGGAACTATCTGAAGTTACCTGTCATCAGTTGCCTGATTTCATAATTTTCTGACCTAGGATACACTGCCTGAGCATCAGCATTTGAGGGTACTGAGCTTGTACTCGCTGGAGTTTAGAAGGATGAGGGGCGGCTTCATTGAAACTCACCGAACATTGAAAGGCCTGGATAGAGTGAATGTGGAGAGGATGTTTCCACTAGTGGGACATTCTCAGACCAGAGGCCATAGCCTCAGAATTCAAGGAAGTACCTTTAGAAAGGAGATTAAGAGGAATTTCTTTCTTTAGTCAGAGGGCAGCGAATCTGTGGAATTCATTGCCACAGATGGCGGTGGAGGCCAAGTTATTGGGTAATTTTTATTGCGGAGATTGACAAAAATTCTTGATTAGCACGGGTGTCAGGCTATACAGGAAGAAGGCAGGAGAATGGGGTTGAGAGGGAAAAATAGATCAGGCATGATTGAATGGCGGAATATACTCGATGAGCCGAATGGCCTAATTTTGCCCCTATAACTTATGAAGTTATGAACTTCACCTTGAGCAGTGGTCTACACCATGGTGAGCAGAGAGCTGGTGTGAGTGTGTTTTATGGTCAGAGCTTCTATACCTCTTGTACAGAGATCTGGAGATCAGATTTCACAACCGACTTCATGGCCGCCATCTCCTTGTCCATGTTGGGAATCTGTTGAAAGAACAGAAAAGAATAGAAGGTCGTGATCCTCCAAGACGGCGGTGGCAGTGGTGATGGCGGAGGAGAGGATCGGTGCTGGTGAGTGGACTGGGGGCTCGGCAGCACTCCGAGGGATCATACAGTCATACAGTGTGGAAACAGGCCCTTCAGCACAACTTGCCCACGCCGACCACCGTGCCCATCTACACTTGTCCCACCTGCCACTTGGTCCATATCCATCTAATCCTTTCCGATCCATGTACCCTGTCCAAATGATTTTTAAACATTGTCACAGTACCTGCTTCAAGTACCTCCTCAGGCAGCTTGTTCCATATACCCACCACCACCCACCCACCCATCCTCTCCACATCCACTCTAGCCAGGCCTTTAGCTATTCGGTACGTTTCAATGAAGTCCCCCCCTCCCCCCAATCCCTCTAAACTCCAGCAAGTACAGGCCCAGTGCCGTCAGACGCTCATCGTATGCGTGGGATGGCTCCTTACCTCGTTGAAGTTGGGAAGGAGTACGAGGCCATTCGTAAGGTCCTGGCTGCTGCCACAACGTGCCCCACACCGAGTGAAGATGTCGATGATGCCCTGTTGGATGGCACTCAGATTCAGCTGGAGGCTCTCCTGCTGCTGGATCAGCCTTGCTGCCGTGGCATTCACCAGAAAAAGCCTGTCAGCCGCTCTGTTGATGTCTGCAAATGAAACACTTGCAATGTTTGGGCAAGAAAGATGGAGCCACAACCCTGAGGGTCAGGCGCCGAACTTCCACTGAATAGGACACAAAGAGCTGGAGGGACTCAGCGGGTCAGGCAGCATCTCATGGAGAACATGGATGGGTGACATTTTGGGTTGGGGTCTTTCTTCAGATTCTTCCACACTGCAACTGCTCCCGATCACAGGACAGTGGCACAGTGCCAGAGAGCCAGGTTCAATCCTGACCATGGACACTGTCGGAGTTTGTACTTTCTCCCTGTGACCGCGTGGGTTTTCTCCGTGGTGCTCTGTTTTCCTCCCGTGTCCCTAAGACATGCGAGTTTGTAGGTTAATTGGCTTCTGTAAATTGCCCCGAGAGTGTAGGATGCAAAACTAGGATAACATTGAACTAGTGGACTCGGTCGGCTGAAGGGCCTGTTTTCACACTGTATCTCTAAACTGAACTATACTAAAACTATACTAATATACTCTATAGTAAACGATCAGATGATGTATGTAGAACCTAGACCAGTATAGACACAAAGTGCTGAAGTAACTCAGCAGCTCAGGCAGCGTCTACGGGGAACATAGATAGACAACCTGGAAGGGTCCCAATATGGGTCAGATGCAGAGCGTAAATAATGGGATTATCTTAAATAGGAACTTTGCAGGGCAGGGCCGAGCCTGGCCCAGGGGCTTGTCACCCTGCTGTACAGCTCGATGAATCCATGAATTGAGTAGATCTTTACCCATTCTAAGTCATTTGGTATTGATAGATTCTCGATTAGTAAGGATGTCAAAGGTTACAGGGAGAAGGCAAGAGAATGGGGTTGAGAGGGAAAGATAAAAAAATAGGGAATAGGGTATCATAGGGAATAATTATTCTTTATTTATATGTCTGTTTAATAAAAGTTCAATGTATATTTAAAAATATATATGTACACCCACATATATATATATATATATATGTGTGTGTGTGTGCGTGTGTGTATATACATACTGTACTTTTTTTTGTTTATGACGGGTTTTACAGAGTAATATGGTAATATGTTTACATATCTGTTGTGCTGCTGCAAGTAAGAATTTCATTGGTCTGTTTCGGGACCTCTGGCAATAAAACACATTTTACAACACTCTCGACTAGCAGTGTACCATCATATGATTTCCCAAACAGTCTTTCCAGGTGAGACAGAGGTACCCAAACAGTCTTTCCAGGTGAGACAGAGGTTCCCAAACAGTCTTTCCAGGTGAGACAGAGGTACCCAAACAGTCTTTCCAGGTGAGACAGAGGTTCCCAAACAGTCTTTCCAGGTGAGACAGAGGTTCACCTGCACCTCCTTCAACCTCATCTATTGCATCCGCTGCTCCAGATGTCAACTTATTTACATCGGCGAAACCAAGCGCAGGCTCGGCGATCGCTTCGCTCAACACCTGCGCTCGGTCCGCGTTGGCCAAACTGGTCTCCCGGTGGCCGAGCACTTTAACTCCCCCTCCCATTCCCAGTCTGACCTTTCTGTCATGGGCCTCCTCCAGTGCCATAGTGAGGCCCACCGGAAATTGGAGGAACAGCACCTCATATTTCGCCTGGGCAGCTTGCAGCCCAGGGGTATGAACATCGGCTTCTCCAACTTTAGATAATTCCTCTGTCCCTCTCTTCCCCTCCCCCTTCCCAGATCTCCCTCTATCTTCCTGTCTCCACCTATATCCTTCCTTTGTCCCGCCCCCCTGACATCAGTCTGAAGAAGGGACTCGACCCGAAACGTCGCCCATTCGAGAGAAACGTCTCTCCTGAGATGCTGCCTGACCTGCTGAGTTACTCCAGCATTTTGTGAATAAACACCTTCAATTTGTACCAGCATCTGCAGTTATTTTCTTATATGATTTTCCTGTAGTCATTACCTTGTGCCAACTCTGATGCTGTGTTTAGAGCAGGGTACACACTTTCGCCCAACTTCTCCCTGATGGCCTCACCGAGACCCGAACCAATATCTGAAAACGATAACAAAAGTTTCAAACCAGTCAAAGCAAAAGAGAAAACCAGCTTCTGGAGGCAAGATCATCGACTGCAAAATGCTACCACATTGACCTCATCACCACAAGTGCAGCACTTTGCAAGACTGTCCACACTGACGGAGAGGTGGGGGTGTGGAGAAGCAAGGGTGGGCAAGGAACCCACAGATTTAACAAGGGTACTTTGAAAGTCATCGAGGAAGCCTCGGCCTTTGCTAAGTTCACGATCCTCTCCAAGTTCTCCAGGAATGAGTAGGTTAAACCTGAGATGAGAGTTTGTCGGCACTGGGCCTGCACTCGCTGGAGTTTAGAAGAATGAAGGGGGACCTCATTGAAACCTACAGAATAGTGAAAGGCTTGCATAGAGTGGATGTGAAGACGATGTTTCTTCTAGTGGGAGAGTCTAGGACTAGAGGTTATAGAATTAAAGGTTGTTCTTTTAGGAAGGAGATGAGGCAAAGTTTATTTAGTCAGAGGGTGGTGAATCTGTGGAATTTGCCACAGAAAGCTGTGGAGGCCAAGTCAATGGATATTTTTAAGGCAGCAATAGATAGATTCTTGATTAGTACAGGTGTCAGAGGTTATGGGGAGAAGGCAGGAGAATGGGGTTAAGAGGGGGAGATAGATCAGCCATGATTGAATGGCGGAGTAGACTTGATGGGCTGAATGGCCTAATTCTACTCCTATGACCGTATGGCGTTATAAGTTTCTCCCAGTCCCAATGTTAAGATGGAGACACAAGGAACTGTAGATACTGGAACCCTGATCAAAAAACACAACATGCTGGAGAAATAGGGTAGCACAGTGGTGCAGGGGTAGAGCTGCTGCCTTACAGCACCAGAGACTGTGTTTGATCCTGACTGCAGCCTGTACGGAGGTTGTGCGTTCTCCCTGTGACCATGTGGGGTTTTTTCCGGGTGCTCCAGTTTCCTCCCACACTCCAAAGACTGACAGGTTTGTAGATTAATTGGCTTTGGTAAAATTGTAAATTGTTCCGAGTATATAGGATGGTGCTAGTGTACGGGGTTGGTTGGCCTGGACTCGGTGGGCCAAAGGGCCTGTTTTTGTGCTGTATCTCTAAACTAAACTAAATCTACTCAAAAGGACACCAAGTGCTGGAGTTACTCAGCAGGTCAGGTAACATCTCTGGAGAACACAATGTTTCACTCTTCTTTCAGAAAAGCTGCCTGACCTGCTGAGTTACTCCAGCACTTTGTGTATTAACCCAGCATCTGCAGTTCCTTGAGTCCCACATCACCTCATCACGTGACCTGTAATGGGCGGCACGGTGGCGCAACGGAAGAATTGCTGCCTTGCAGCGAATGCAGCGCCTGAGACTCAGGTTCGATCCTGACTACGGGCGCTGTCTGTACGGAGTTTGTACGTTCTCCCCGTGACCTGCGTGGGTTTTCTCCGAGATCTTCGGTTTCCTCCCACACTCGAAAGACGTACAGGTATGTAGGTTAATTGACTGGGTAAAATGTAAAAATTGTCCCTAGTGGGTGTAGGACAGTGTTAATGTGCGGGGATCGCTGGGCGGCGCGGGCTCGGTGGGCCGAAGGGCCTGTTTCCGCGCTGTATCTCTAAATCTAAAATCTAAATCTAAATCTGTTGGTGTTCCTGTTGCCGGCTTAGTTTAGTTTAGAGATACAGACCCACCAAGTCCACATCGACCATCGATCACCTGTTCACACTCATTCCATGTTATACCAATAGACAATAGACAATAGACAATAGGTGCAGGAGTAGGCCATTCAGCCCTTCGAGCCAGCACCGCCATTCAATGCGATCATGGCTGATCACTCTCAATCAGTACCCCGTTCCTGCCTTCTCCCCATACCCCCTCACTCCGCTATCCTTAAGAGCTCTATCCAGCTCTCTCTTGAAAGCATCCAACGAATTGGCCTCCACTGCCTTCTGAGGCAGAGAATTCCACACCTTCACCACTCTCTGACTGAAAAAGTTCTTCCTCATCTCCGTTCTAAATGGCCTACCCCTTATTCTTAAACTGTGGCCCCTTGTTCTGGACTCCCCCAACATTGGGAACATGTTATCTGCCTCTAATGTGTCCAATCCCCAAATTATCTTATATGTTTCAATAAGATCCCCCCTCATCCTTCTAAATACCAATTTGTCATCCATTCTTTACACACCAGGGGCAATTGACAGAAGCCCATGAACCTACAAACCTGCACGTCTTTGGGATGTGGGACGAAAATGGCTCGGTTGGAGCTTGAGATCTATGGGGGGTTCCAGACGTAACCTTTGGACAAGTACATGTGTTTCACCTCAACAACCAACATTTTCATTCACTCAGCTTCTCCTCAGTGGCAAACACCATGCGGCAAACCATGTGAGCAGATGTTCAGGAGGTGGTGAAAATGATGGTGAGTTTTAACAGGGAAGGACGAGGTAGGGTAGGAAGAGAGGAAGGGAGGGGAATCCCGAGTTTAATCCCACATGTCGGTAGATCATGTAATCAACAAACACAAATGAAAAATAAGGTGCTGGAGGACGTACCTTTAGAGAGGTGAGAAAGACTTTTATTAGTCAGGGGGTGATGAATTGGGGGGATTCATTGCCACGGATGGTAGTGGAGGCCATCAAATACTTGATTTGTAAGGGTGTCAGGGGTTATGGGGAGAAGGTAGGAGAATGGGGTTGAGAGGGAAAGATAGATCGGCCATGATTGAATGGCCCAATTCTGCTCTGATGACTTCTGAACTGTTCAACGCAGCGAGTCAGGCAATATTATGAGGGAAACGGACTGATGATGCTTATTTGGGCTAAATCCTGACTTTACTTTAGACTTTAGGTCCTTCGTCCCACCAAGTCTGCGCCGAACAGCGATCACCCCATGCACTTGCACTATCCTACACTCTCGGCACAACTTACAATTATACCAAGCCAATTAAACGACAGATCTGTACATCTTTGGAGTGGGGGAGAAAACCAGAGCACCCGGAGAAAACCCACGCAGTCACAGGAAGAAGGTACCAACTCCATACATACAGCACCCGTAGTCAGGCTCGAACCTGGTTCTCTGGCGCTGTGAGGCACCAACTCTACCGCTGCGCCACTGTGCCACCCCTGACTTGAAATGTCATCTGACCATTTCCATCCACTGAAGCTGCCGACCCGCTGAGTTCCTCCAGCACTGCAGTTCCTTGTGCCTGTTGTGCCTCGTGTCTCGGTAGCTCGTGAGCTGGTGATCAGTGTCCCTGTAAAGGGCTGGAATTGTACGCTGGACCAGAAGCTGCTACAAGCGATGAGTTAATTGGCAAATATCGCGTACTTACTGTCTAGGTTAGCTGTGACAGTGCTTATCGGGACAGAGCTGGCATTTATGATCGTCGTGACTTGCTGAAAAATAGAAATTGGCAGAAATATTAGAATCGTCACACGGCACAGTTCCTGGAAAACACATACACCAGGTCTTTAACTCCTTCACAGATACTTTCTCCAAACAAGCAGGAATTCAGTGTCATTTACACCAATGGGAATATACAAGCAGATCGCAAACACAGTCTTTACTCTTACTTTAGACTTTAGAGATACAGCGTGGAATCAGGCCCTTCGGCCCACCGAGTCTGCACTGACCAGCGTTCACCCCTTCACACTAGTTCTGTCCTACACACCATGGACAATTTACAGAGGGTCAATTAACCTACAAATCTGTACGTCTTTGGAGTGTGGGAGGAAACCCCAGCATCTGGAGAAAACCCATGCGGTCACAGGGAGAACGTGCAAACTCCGAACAGACAGCACCCATGGTCAGGCTTGAACCATAGTTGGGTTGGAACCTGGGTCTCTGGCGCCGTGAGGCAGCAACTCTACCGCTGCGCCACCGTGCTGCTCGTTGGTCAATGTTGAGTCTCAATGTGGCATCGGTGTACCATACACACTCACAGTCGGGATGGTATTGATGTACATCTTTACGTTTCCCAGCACGTTGTTCAACTGCTTCTCACTCTCCGGAATGTTTTCCGATATCTTCTCATTGGTGACGAACATGCAGACATTTCCTGCTCTGTTGTGTGGTGAGTAAGAGAAGAACAAGTAGTTTAGAACCAGTAAGTTACACATCTCCAGCCTGATCATAAGACATAGGAGCAAAATTAGGCCATTCGGCCCATCGAGTCTGCTCCGCCAATGGCCCTCCTCTCCTGCACCTGACTCATCAACCCCTCCTCACCTGGATCCACCTATCACCTGTCAGCCCTTCCTCTCACCTCCATCAGATCCGCTTTCTCCCCCCTCGTCCCCATCAGTGTGAAGAAGGCCCGGTTGATGGCCGGGTGGCACCAGCAATGGTGGCCTCGCCAACAGTCTGTCTCGTACCTCCCTTCTCTGTTGTTTTTTAGTATGTGTTAAATGTATGTTTTAGTGTTCTTTAGCTTGTCATATGTGGGGGGTGGGGGGGGGGAGGGGAGTTGGGGGAAACTTTTTAGATGGAGATGCAATTTTTTTCCGTATCATATCTCCATCCGCACTGCGGCCTAACATCGAGGAGCTGGCGGCCTCGACTGGAGATTGACTTCGGGAGCTCCAAGCCTCAGGAGCTTCGACCGCCCCGACGCGGGAGCTTTGATCACCCCGACGTGGGGGCTTTGATCGCCGGCTGCGGGAGCTTCGATCGCCCGACCGCGGATGGTTTGACTGCCCCGACCGCAGGAGAATAAAGACGAAGAAGATTGGACTTTATTGCCTTCCATCACAGTGAGGAATGTGGGGAATCCACTGTGGTGGATGTTTATGTTAACGCTTACGTAGTTGTTTGTCTTGTTGCTTTTTGTTTAGTATGACTGTATGGTAATTCGAGATTCACTGCACCTTAATTGGCACACATGACAATAAACTGTCCTTTGAACCTTTGAACCCGAAACATCGACTGTCCATCTCCCTTCACTGATGCTGCCCGACCCACTGAGTGCCGCCAGCACTCTGTGTTTTGCCCAGCAGTCCAGCCTTACATGCATGGCGGCAGAGTGGCGCAGTGGCAGGGCTGTTACCATACAGCAACCCAGTGCCGCCACCAGTACAACAGGCCCTTTAGGCCAAGTCCCAACTCTACATTTTTAACATCTCTGAACCTGAACGATACATGATGATGCCGAAAACATGGCGACTCTTGCATGTGGCCTCAGTGTCAGCTATTGTCCTACATTCTAGTATGGTTGTGCCTATGTATAGGAGGACTGTCACTGAACTTAGTTTTAGTTTTTCAGAGATACAGTGTCGAAACAGGCCCTTCGTCCCACTGAGTCCGCACCGACCAATGGTCACCCGTGCACTAGTTCTATCCGACACAGCAGGGGCAATTTACAGAAGAAAATTAACCTACAATTCTGTACGTCTTTGAAATGTGGGCGGAAACCGAAGCACCTGGAGAAAACCTCTGTGGTCAGAGGGAGAATGTACAAACTCCGCACAGACAGCGCCCCGAGGTCAGGATCAAAGCCGGGTCTCTGGCGCTGTAAGGCAGCAACTCTACCGCTGCGCCACTGTACCGCCCCAGTATGCATACAAATAATTTCACTGTGCCGAGGTACATGTGACAATAAAGTATCATTGAGCTAAGCAGCTGGGTCCTGGACCATCCACATTGAAGCAATGGCCAAGAAAGCACACCAACTTCTTTGGAAGGCCTTGTAAGAGCGACATGTCCCGAACAATTCTCACCAACCTCTACAGATGCACCATAGAAAGCATTTTATCAGGATGCATTGCAGCACGGCTTGGGAACAGCCCCATCCAAGACCACAAGAAATTGCAGAAGATTAAGGACGCAGCCCAGACCATCACACAAACCAACATCCCTTCCATTGACTGCAGTTATACCCTCACCCTGCCTTTGTGAGGCTAGGAGCATAATCAAGGATGGGTCACATCCCGGCCCCTCATTCATCAGGCAAAAGGTACAGGAGTGTGAAAACGCACACCTCCAGATTCAGGGACATTTTCTTCCCAGTTATCAAGCAACTAAACCGTCCTACCACCAACAAGAGAGCAGTCCTGAGCTATGATCTACCTCGTTGGAGACCCTTGGACTACCTTTGATCGGACTTTACTGGACTTTATCTTGCATTAACGTTATTCACGTTATTCCCTTGATCGTGTACCTGTTCACAGTGGACGGCTCGATTGTAATCATGTATTGTCTTTCTTCGTAAGTTCCTAAGTTCATCAGTGTTAAGAGCAGAATTAGGCCATTCGGCCTACTCTGCCATTCAATGAAGGCTGATCTATCTTTACCTCTCAACCCCATTCTCCTGCCATCTCTCCATAACCCCTGATGCCTTTACTAATCAAGAATGCGTCAATTTCTGCCTTAAAAATACCTGTTTGTGGCAACAAATTCCACAAATTCACCACCCTCTGACTAAAGAAATTCCTCCTCATCTCCTTTCTAAAGGTACTTCTTTTTATACCGAGACTGTGGCCCTCTGGTCCTAGACTCTCCCACTAGTGGAAGCATCCTCTCCACAACCACTCTGTGCAGGCTTTTTACAATTTGTTTTCTGGTTGACCGGACGGCGCGCAACAACGAAAGCTTTTCACTGTACCTCGGTACACATGACAGTAAACTGGACTGGACTGGCATGAACGACCACTCACAGTGTGACGGACGTGAGCACAAACAGGGCGACGGCCAGCATGCGCCTCTTGCGGTCGGTCCACTTGGTCTGCTCCTGGTACATCTTGCCCCCGCACCTTCCGCAGCAGCGGCAGCAGCAGAAGAACAGCCCCACCAGCGGCAAGAAGAGGAACAGGAGGATCCCGATGATGGCGCACACTATGTATCCCGCCTCGTACTGCAGCACCTGGGGGGGGGGGGGGGGGGGGAGGGGAGAGAAACCGCAACACGCGTCAGGTCACACGCACACGTGAGCAACGGAGGGAGATGGATCACGCGTGGGCAGGTATGGGTTTATGTGTAGGTAGGAATTGCAGATGCTGGTTTTAACCGAAGACAGACACAAAGTGTTGGAGTAACTCAGCGGGTAGGCAGCAGCTCTGGAGAAATGGAATAGGTGACGTTTCGGGTCGGGAGCCTTCTTCAGACAAGGGCCTCGACCCAAAACGTCACCTGTTCCTTTTCTCCAGAGATGCTGCCTGACCCACTGAGTTATTCCAGCATTTTGTGTCTGTTTTCAGGTAAGAGTTTGGTTTAGTTTAGTTTATTATCATGTGTACCGACCGGCGTACAGTGAAAAGCTTTTTGTTGCGTGCTAACCAGTCAGTGGAAAGACAATATATGATTACAATCAGTGTACAGATCTGCTGTTGGAGTAGAGGTTCAAAAGTGGAGCGGTTGTAATGCATGATTGCAGATCCACTTCTGGGACCATCACACAGAGAGTTGCCTGGCCTGGGCACCATCTCAGAGTAGGCCCGTGGCTTGGCTTGTCGTTGGTCTTGGCTTGATGCTCTGCACTGACATTGTGGGCCGAAGGGCCTATTCTTGTGCTAAACTAATACTGTAGCTTAGATACAGTGTGGAAACAGGCCCTTCGGTCCACTGAGACCAGCGATCACCCAGTACACTAGCGCTATCCCACACACTTGGGACAATTCACAATTTTTTCCCGAAGCCAATTAACCCGTAGGCTAGTTTAGATTTTTGTAAAACATGACAGAGTAGCACGCAAACAAAAACATTTCACTTTATCTCGGTACACATGACAGTAATAAACAATTGCCAAAGGCAGGTGGGAAAGAGGGGAGGGAGAATAGGTTAGCACTGGTTGATACTAAAGTCCACACTGAGTCGGCACTGACCAGCGATCACCCTCTACACTAGCACTGTCCTGCACACTTGGGACAATTTGCAATTTTTTCCAAAGCCAATTAACCTACAAACCTGTACATCTTTGTAGTGTGGGAGGAAACCGGAGCACCTGGAGAAAACCCACGCGGACACAGGGAGGAACTTACAAACTCCGTCCAGACAGCACCGGTGGTCAGGATCGAACCCTGGTCTCTGGCACTGTGAGGCAGCAACTCTAATGGTGCTCCCTCTTAACCCCGTTCTGCTGCCTTATCACCGTAAACTTTGATGCCCTTCCAAATCAAGAACTTTTCAATCCCTGCTCTAATAATACCCAATGTTGGCCTCCACAGCCATCTGTGTCAATGAATTCCAGAGATTCACCACTTTCTATCTGAAGACATTTGGTTCACTTAGGTCGGCACACTGGTCAAGTTGCTGCCCTACAGCGCCAGAGACCTAGTTTCGATCCGTACTATGAGTATTGCCTGTACAGAGAGCTCCGGTTTTCTCCCACACTCCAAAGATGTACAAGTTGATAGGTTGATTGGCTTTGGTAAAATTGTAAAATTGTCCCCAGTGTGTTGGGTAGTGCTAATGTACTGGTCGCTGGTCGGCGCCGACTCGCTGTGCAGATGGGCCTGTTTCCGAGCTGTATCTCTGTAGTCTAAAAGTCTAGTCAAGAAACTGTCAATCTCCGCTTTAAAAATATCCAATGACTTGGCCTCCACAGCCCTCTGTGGCATGGGGAGACACCGCAAGGAAACAGAACCTTTGTCATGTCCATGCTGGCAATCACTTACCCATTCAAACTTATTCACAAAATGCTGGAGTAACTCAGCAGGTCAGGCAGCATCTCGGGAGAGAAGGAATGGATGACGTTTCGGGTCGAGACCCTTCTTCAGACTGATGTCAGGGGGGTGGGATAAAGCGTCCCGCCCCCCTGACATCAGTCTGAAGAAGGGTCTCGACCCGAAACGTCACCCATTCCTTCTCTCCCGAGATGTTGCCTGACCTGCTGAGTTACTCCAGCATTTTGTGAATAAATCGATTTGTACCAGCATCCGCAGTTATTTTCTTATACATTCAAACTTATCCTCCATTAATCCCATTTTCATTCTTAGCAACTCCCCCTCCCACCTCCACAGAAGGGATAAGTTACGGCGGTCATTTAACCCACCAAACCACACGTCTTTGGAGGAAGTGTATTGGAGGAAGCGCATGCGGTCACAGGGAGGACTTGCAAACTCCACACAGACAGGCTGCTGGAGCTCTGAGGCAGCAGCACTCTGAGCTGCATCTATAGTGCCGAGTGGACTGGTTCCGACTTAATTGGACCGTTCATGTGTTTCTCAGCCTAAAATCAATGACTCCATGGGATTGGGTCCCTTACCTGCACGTAGTTTTCTTGTCGCTTTTCAGTGTTCTCAAAGAATAACTTGATCATTTCTACAAAACCAAAGCAAATTATTTGATCAGCAAGCATTAATGCTTCAACATGTACCGTGCACAGAAAACACTGTAGATAGATACAAAGTGAAGTCAGAAAGCAGTCTGAAGAAAGGTCCCAACCCGAAACATCACCCATCCTTTTTCTCTGGAGATGCTGCCTGACCCCCTGAGTTACTCCAACACTTTGTGTCTATCTTTGGTATAAACTTTCTTCTGCAATTCTTTGTTTCGACACAAGGCACTGTGCTGGTTGTCTCAACAAAATGACATATTTCCAAGTTTATTGACTACCCTAAACTATTTTGGATTGGTCCATGGGTAGGAATGGTTTAGAGGATCATGGGCTAAACACGGGCAAATGGGACTAGCTTAGATGGAGCATTTTATTTGGCATGGACAAGTTAGGGGAGTCAAGAACTAGAGGACATAAGTTTAAGGTGAGGAGGGAAAGATTTAATAGGGAAAAAAAGTCACAAAATACTGGAGTAACTCAGCAGGCCAGGCAGCATCACTGAAGAACATGGGTAGGTGATGTTTTTTTATAGGTCGGGACACTTTTTCTGAAAAAACTTCACCTATCAATGTTCTCCAGGGATGCTGACCCACTAAGTTAGTCCAGCACTCTGTGTCTTTTAATTTTGTAAACCAACATCTGCAGTTCCTTGTTTCTAAGATTTAATAGGAATCTGAGGGGCAACTTTTTCAAACAGGTTATATAGTACAAGATGCCAGAGGAAGTGGTTGAGGCAGGCACCAAAGCAACATTTAAAAGATATTTGGACAGGTACAGGGATAGGAAGGGTCTCGAAGGATAGGGCCCAAATGTGGGCAGGCGGGATTAGCCAAGATGGGGCATTTTAGTCAGCATAGGCAAGTTGGGCCGAAGGGCCTGTTTCCGTGCTGTATAATTCTTTAACTCTACTTGGATTATGGTACAGAGGTATTTGCAAAGAGGATTCAAAGAGGCATGGATACATTGAGTGAGAATATGGCAGATACAATATAATGTGGAAGATTATAATGTTGTCCATTTTTAATGTTCCTAGAAGAAGAAGTTGACCTAATTCTGATCGCCCGGTGGCTTGATATGTGTTATACCCGAAACATTTGAATGTCCTGAATTATATTTACAAAGTTTATAGGAAATGTGCTTCTAGGCAAAAAAAAGAATGGATAAATATTAGTCAATCATGTTAGGTTGATGTGAATTTGAAGCCATTATATTGTTTTTTTGATTGATTGAAAGATACAGCATGGAAACAGGCCTTTCAGCCCGCTGGGTCCACGGCGACAATCAATCTCCTGTTCACACCAGTTCACACCCACTCCCTACACACTGAGCAATTTACAGAGGGCCAATTAAGCTACAAACCCGCACATCTTGTATACACTGGAATTTAGAAGGATGAGAGGAAATCTTATCGAAACGTATAAGATTATTAAGGGGTTGGACACGTTAGAGGCAGGAAACATGTTCCCAATGTTGGGGGAGTCCAGAACAAGGGGCCACAGTTTAAGAATAAGGGGTAGGCCATTTGGAACTGAGATGAGGAAAAACCTTTTCAGTCAGAGAGTTGCGAATCTGTGGAATTCTCTACCTCAGAAGGCAGTGGAGGCCAATTCTCTGATAGGAACATGGATATACAGGGAATGGAGGGAGATGGATCACGGTGCAGGAGGATGAGATTAGTTTAACTTAGCATCATGTTCAGTACAGACCTTGTGGGCTGAAGGGCCTATGCTTGCGCTGTACCGTTCTATGTTCAATGAAAAAGAAAGGTGAGGAGAAGGGGGAGTTTGTGAGTTACCTAGAATTGGAGAGTTCAATGTTCATACCGTTGGGTTGTAGGCTACCCAAGCAAAATTGTTTAGTTTAGTTTAGTTTAGTTTATTATGGCCACGTGAACCCAGGAACATTCAAGAGAGAGCTAGATAGAGCTCTTAAGGATAGCGGAGTCAGGGGGTATGGGGAGAAGGCAGGAACGGGGTACTGATTGAGAATGATCAGCCATGATCACATTGAATGGCGGTGCTGGCTCGAAGGGCCGAAGTGCCTCCTCCTGCACCTATTGTCTATTGTCTTTGGGCTGTGCGAGGAAACCAGAGCATGCAAAAGAAACCCACGTGGTCACAGGGAGACCATACACAAATTTCGTCCAGACAGCACCCGAGGTGAGGATGCCACCTGCATCTTTGGCGCTGTGAGGCAGCAGCTCTACTGCTACGCCATTGTGCCGGCCATTGGTTGTAAGTTGCCTGCTCAGTTGTACAAAACTGCGAGTTAAAGTGTTTCTGCGTTCTTCACTTAACCTCACTTGGAAAGGGTGAACGTGGAGAGAGAGAAAAGAGATGTGGTGAACTGCGGCACAGTGGCGCAGCGGTTAGAGCTGCTGCCTCAGGTTCGATCCTAACCAGGGGTGCTGTCTTTACAGAGTTTGTACGTTCTCCCTGTGACTGCATGGATTTGTTCTGGGTGCTCTCACATTCTAAAGACGTGCAGGTTTGCAGGTGAATTGGCTTCGGGTAAAATGCCCCTAAAAACATAGCAACATAGAACAAAGAAAAATTGGTGCAGGAGTAGGCCATTCGACCCTTCGAGCCAGCACCACCATTCTATATGATCATGGCTGATCACTAAAATCAGTACCCCGTTCCTGCTTTTTCCACATATCCCTTGATTCCGTTAGCCCTAAGAGCTAAATTTAACTCACTCTTAAATACATCCAGTGAATTGGCCTCCACTGCCTTCTTTGACAGAGAATTCCACAGATTCACAACTCCATGGGTGTTTTTTTTTCCTCATCTCAGTCCTAAATGGCCTACCCCTTATTCTTAAACTGTGACCCCTTGTTCTGGACTCCCCCAACATTTTTCCTGCATCTAGCCTGTCCAATCCTTTAAGAATTTTATATTTTTCTGCAAGATCCCCTCTTATCCTTCTAAATTCCAGTGAATACAAGCCCAGTCGACCCATTCTTTCATCATATGTCAGTCCCGCCATCCCGGGAATTAACCTGGTGAACCTACGCTGCACTCCCTCAATAGCAATAATGCCCTTCCTCAAATTAGGAGACCAAAATTGCACACAATACTCCAGGTGCGGTCTCACCAGGGCCCTGTACGACTGCAGTAGGACCTCCTTGCTCCTAAACTCACATCCTCTCGCAATGAAGGCCAGCATGCCATTAGCTTTCTTCACTGCCTGGTGTACCTGCACGCTTACTTTCAGTGACTGATGTACAAGCACACCCAGGTCTCGTTGCACCTCCCCTTTTCCTAATCTGACACCAGATAATAATCTGCCTTCCTGTTCTTGCCACCAAAGTGAATAACCTCACATTTATCCACATTATACTGCATCTGCCATGCATCTGCCCACTCACCCAACCTATCCAAGTCACCCTGCAGCCTCATAGCATCCTCCTCACAGCTCACACTGCAACCCATCTGCAAACTTCGAGATGCTACATTTAATTCCCTCGTCTAAATCGTTAATATATATTGTAAGTAACTGGAGTCCCAGCACCGAGCCTTGCGGGACCCCACTAGTCACTGCCTGCCATTCTGAAAAGGACCCATTAATTCCTACGCTTTGCTTCCTGTCTGCCAAGCAGTTCTCTATCCATGTCAATACCCTACCCCCAACACCATGTGCTCCAATTTGGCACACTAATCTCTTGTGTGGGACCTTGTCAAAGGCTTTTTGAAAGTCCAGACACATCACATCCACTGGCTCTCCCTTATCCATTCTACTTGTTACATCCTCAAAAAATTCCAGAAGATTAGTTGAGCATGATTTCCCCGTCATAAATCCAAGCTGACTTTGACCGATCCTGTCACTGCTTTCCAAATGCGCTGATATAACAGTTGTACGGGAAATTGCTGGTCGGCACAAAACCGGTGGGCCGAAGCATCTGTTTCCACTCTGTATCTCTAAATTAAACTCTGAACTAAACTGTAAACCTAAACAAAATGTAAGACTAGAATCGGTAAATAACCAGCAAATTTACCGTAAAGCGGTGTAATCTGAGCCAAGAGTAATTAACACAATTTATTATTCTTCTCAGGGAAAGCCCCGTCTACTGTAGAATGCTTGTGTTCACCATTGAAAGGGTTTTACGTTACAAGGAAGCTGATTCATCTAACGATGGTAGGAATATGGTTGCCAGAGCCACGTTGTACAAGCACAAAGTAAACCCGATCTTTAGTATTAGCAGATAGAAGGGAGGGTTTATGTGTATGGTGCTGGGTTATTTTTAGTTTAGTTTTGAGATTATTGTGGCAGGATTATTTTCCAGCCATTAGATCAGCACGGAGGCACAGCTGGTAGATGTGCTCCCTCACAGCGCCGGAGACCCGAGTTCAATCCTGACCTCGGATGCTGTCTGCGTGGAGTTTGCACGTTCTCCCTGTGACCACGTGGCTTTCCGCCGGGCGCTCCAGTTTCCTCCCACATCCCACAGAGGTGCAGACGTGTAGGTTAATTGGCATCCCGAGTGTGTCGGATGCAAAACTGGGATAACATGGAACTAGTGCAGGGGTAATTGTTGGACTGCATAGACTCGGTGGGCCACAAGGTCTGTTTCCAGGCTAAATTAAACTTAAGACTCTGGTGTTCAGAGTTGTGAAATATTTAAACCAATGGTCCACTTCCTTGAAAACCCCGTTGCATTCACCGGCAAAGGAAATAGGTGTTCCCAATTGTTTGTGCGATTGAACTTTGCACAGTTCCACTGTCAGACGTCCAAAGTAAACATCAGCCCGACAAACAGTTCCTCAGAACTCACCATTCCTGACGACATCCTTAAATATCCTTCCTGTGACGTTCTTTTACTGCGGTTTAGGTTTATGTCTAGGTTTAGGTTTATTCATGTTGCGTGCACTCTCTGAGGGACAATGGAAAGCTTTGTTTTGCATGCTATCCAAACAGGTCAGATAATACCAGACATATGCAAAATCCAATCAAACTCAAGTGCAATAGTTTGAGCAAAGGGGAAGATACAGCATACAGAATACAGCACTGTAGTGCATCAGTTCCATAGACAAAGTCCAACATCCGCAACGGGGTAGAGGTGAATCGGACAGTACCCTAGCTTATTCAGAAGCCTGATAACAGAGGAGAAGAAGCAAATGGTTACAAGATCGTAAGATCCCAAGACATAAGAGCAGATTTAGGACATTTGGCCCATCGAGCCCACACCACCATTCGATTATGGCTGATCTATTTTCCCTCTCAACCCCATTCTCCTGCCTTCTCTCCGTAACCTTTGATGCCCTTATTAATCCAGAACCTATCAATTTCCACTTTAAAAGTATCCACTGCTTCACCTGCTGTTTGTGGCAACGAATTCCACAGATCTCACAGTGCCAGACACCCGAGTTTGATCCTGACTACGGGTGCAGTCTATACACAGTTTATACATTCTCACTGTGACCACGTGGGTTTTCTCCGGGTGCTCCGGTTTCCTCCCACACTCCTAAGACGTGCAGGTTTGTAGGTTAATTGGCTTCTGTGAATTGTAGATTTCCCCAGTGCGTCGGATAGTGCTGGGGCACCCAATGATTGTCGGTCGGCGCGGACTCAAGGGCCTGTTTCAACACTGTTTGTCTAAAGTCGAAAGCAAAGTCTAAAGTAAACTGCCCCGGCGGTCCGATTTTCTCCCACACCCCAAAGATGCACAGATTGGTCGACTAATCCGCATGTACGTTGTTCCTACCAAGTAAGTGATTAGTTTAGTTTAGTTTAGAGATAAAGCGTGGAAACAGGCCTCTTGGCCCAGCGACTGTGCCCCGACCAGCAATTACGCGTACACTAACACTAATCCTGCATGCTCGGGACAATTTGCAGAAGCCAATTAACCTACAAACCTGCACGTCTTTGGGACGTGGGCGGAAACCGGAGCACCCGGAGAAAACCCACGGGGTCACAGGGAGAACGTACAAACTTTATACAGACAGAACTGGTAGTCAGGATCGACCCAGGATCTCTGGCACTGTGAGGCAGCAACTCTACCGCTGCGCCACTCTGTTGCCATTTTGATGATCGGAGAATGTAAGGAATGGTGTTTGTGGAAATGCTGGGAATTAAGTGGGTCTGAACTTTTGGCAGAGGCTAGGCAGGCTAGCACCTAATGCCATAGAGCGCAGGAGGCTGAGGGGTGATCTTATAGAGATGTGCAAAACTATGAGAGGAATAGATAGGGTGAATGCACAAAACATTTTCCCCAGAATTGGGGAATCAAGAACCAGAGGGCATAGATTTAAGGTTAGATGGAGAAAGATTTAATCGGAACGCGAGGGGCAACTTTTTCACACGGAGGGTGGTGAGTGTATGGAAGGAGCTGCCAGATAGTAGTTGAGGAGGTACATAGGTACATAGACACATAGATACATAGATACATAGACAATAGGTGCAGGAGTAGGCTATTCGGCCCTTTGAGCCAGCACCGTCATTGAATGTGATCATGGCTGATCATCCACAATCAGTACCCCATTCCTGCTTTCTCCCCACATCCCTTGATTCCGCTAGCCCTAAGAGCTCTATCTAACTCTCTTTTGAATGCATCCAGTGAATTGGCCTCCACTACCTTCTGAGGCAGAGAATTCCACAAATTCACAATCCTCTGGGTGAAAAAGTTTTTCCTTATCTCAGTTCTAAATGGCCTACCCCTAATTCTTAAACTGTGGCCCCAGGTTCTGGACTCCCCTAACATCAGGAACAGGTTTCCTGCATCTAGTGTGTCCAATCCTTTAACAAGGGTACTATAATAGGATTTAGAATATAGAACATAGAACAACACAGCACAGGAACAGGCCCTCCAGCCCACAATGTCCATGCCAAACATAATGTCAAGATGAACTCTTATCTGCCTGCACATAACCCATATCCCTCCGTTCCTTGCATATCCCTGCATATCCATGTGCCTTTGCAGATGTGTCTTAATGCCACTGTCGTATCTGCCTCCATCACCACCTATAACTATGTCCCCTGGTGTTGGATATTTCCACCCTGAGAAAAAGATTCTGACTGTCTATCCTATCCATGCCTCTCATAATTTTATATAGAAACATTGAAAATAGGTGCAGGCTTAGGCCATTCGGCCCTTCAAGCCAGCAACGCCATTCAATATGATCATGGCTGATCATCCAAAATCAGTACCCCATTCCTGCTTTCTCCCCATATCCCTTTATTCCTTTAACCTAAGAACTAAATCTAACTCTCTCTTGAAAACATCCAGTGTTTTGGCCTCAACTGTCTTGTGTGGCAGAGAATTCCACAGATTCCCAACTCTCTGGGTGAAAAAGTTTTTCCACATCTCAGTCCTAAATGGCCTACCCCTTATTCTTAAACTAATATACTTCTATCAGGTCTCCTCTCAACCTCCAGCCTTCCAGAGAAAACAATCCAAAACTGTTCAAACTCTCCCTGTGGCTAATAACCCCCATAATCCAAGCAAACCTTTGCTAAACCTCATCGGCACCCTTTCCAAAGCCTCCACAAAGCTTCCTGGAATGGAACGACCACAACTGCACACAAGGCTCCAAATGCAGCCTGACCAAAGTCCCATAGAGCTGCATCATGACTTCCTGAAGACACCTGAAAGACGTACGGGTAGGTAGGTTAATTGGCCGGTTGTGAGGTCCTCCCTCTATGTCCGTCTGCAGCTGGAGATTTGAGGGAAGGTGAATTGGGAAGTGTGCGTGAGAACAACGTTACAGGGAATTAAGAGGGCCAGAGATACTTCCTGACCCACTGAGTTACTCCAGCACTTTGTCTTTCTTTTATAAACCTGCATCTGCAGTTCCTTGTATCTCCTGGTCATGAAGGCCTGTTGGATATTATCCTTCTTTAGTCAGGGCATCAGATACAGGACCTGAGAGGTTATGCCCCAATTTTATCAAACTTACAGCCCTCAGTTTAAAGATATCATTGTCATATACTCTTACATTCGACTCCACTAAGAGTTGGTTAATGCATCATGGTATTTTAATATTTTACACTAGTTAAGTTTAGATACAGGGTGGAAACAGGCCCTTTGGCCCACCAAGTCCACGCCAAACACCAGTCACCTGTGCACTAATTCTATTCTACACACAAGGGACAATTTATGGAAGCCAATTAAAATTGCAAACTCCGTGCAGTAAAGATCTAACCCTGATCTCTGGCGGTGTAAGGCAACAGCTCTACCACTGTGCCTCCCACACTCCAAAGACGTGCAGGTTTGTAGGTTAATTGGCTTCTGTAGATTGTCCCTAGTGTGTGGGATAGAGCTAATGTTCGGGTGATCGCTGGTCGGTGAACACTCGGTGGAATCACGAAGCAAAGGACATAGTTTACTTTATTTTAGTTTAGAGATTTAAGGTGTTTAGTTTAGAGGCTTAAGGTGAGAGGGGAATGATTTAATAAGAAACTCGGGCAGCTTTTGCACTCAGAGGGTGGTGGGTGTATGGAATGAGCTGCCAGAGGAAGTAGTTTAGGCAGGTACTATAACAGCATTTAAAAGACAGTTGGATCGGTACATGGACAGGAAAGGTTTAGAGTTTACAAGGGTCAAACGGGGCAGGTGGGACTATCTTAGATGGGGCATCTGGTTCGGCAGAGACGAGCTGTTTCCATGCTCCATGTCCCTCTAAAACTTTCCTCCCCATGGACCTGTCCAAGTGTCTTTCAAATGTTGTTATAATACCGTCCTCCTTCACCCCCTTCGGCAGCTCGTTCCATAGACTCTGTAACTCAATGGTACTTTTCCACTCCCCTGTTAGCATCATGCTTATCTGATCAGCAGGAGTTTACTCACCGGTTGGGAATGGGTTGGGCTGCACGGCGTTGAGGAAGCTATGCACCATGCTGTGAAACGTGGCCATCCCGCCAGAGTTGGGTTTGGCGTTGCTGTTGTAGTCGGGTTCGGGCAGCTCACCGGAGGTGCCCACCATCTTGACGCAGTCTTGATCAGAAGAGGCAGATGTGGAGAAGGCAAGGATGACAAGCACCACCAGTTCACATCTGCAAGGAGACAGGAGCCTCCAGAAAGCCATAACCGTCGAATGGGATCAGCTAACGTTTCCGTTCAAATCTCCCTTCCCTCTGGACTAGACCTCTCTCCTTGCCAGGGTGTTTGGCTCAAAGCTGCAAAGCCTGGACTGATCGTCTGGGGTGGAGTTTGATTCACAAACTAAAGAGACAAACAAATAAACATTAGTGAGCTGTAATAAAAATGAATTGGAGATGCTGGCTTATACCTGTGGTGCTGGAGTTACTCAGCAGGTCAGGCAGCATCTCTGGAAAACATGACACCCTTAACTAATCAAAAATCTGTCAACCTCCGCTTTAAAAATACCCAATGACTTGGCCTCCACAGCCATCTGTGGCAATGAAATCCACAGATTCACTGCCCTCTGGCTAAAGAAATTCTTCCTCATCTCCTTTCTAAAGGTACGTCCTTTCAGTCATCAAATCCTAGAGAGATATAGCCAATTCCACATCAACCATCCCATTTACACTAATCGTGCGTTCGAGTAATGTCATAGAGTTGTAGAGCACAGAAAAATGCCCTTCTGCCCATCGTGTCCCTACCGATCGAGCTGTCATACTGGGCTAGTCCCATTTGCCCGTATTTGGTCCATAGCTCTCTAAAGCAATTCCTATCCATATATCTGTTCAAAATCGTAATTTGTATCCGGCTTTATTGCTTCCTCTGGCAGATTATTACAGATACGGATTATCCTCTGAGGGGAAAAAAGTTGCCCCTGAGGTTCCTCTTAAATCTCTCCCCTCTTACCTTAAGCCCATGCCCTCTAGTTTTAGAAGCCTTTAGACTTTACTTTAGACTTTAGAGATACAGTGTGGAAACAGGCCATTTGGCTCAATTAGTCCACGCCACCCCGTACGCTAGCACTATCCTACACACAAGGAACAATTTACATTTTTTACCGAAGCCAATTAACCTACAAACCTGTATGTCTTTGGACTGCGGGAGGAAACCGGAGCACCCGGAGAAAACCCACACGGTCACAGAGAGAATGTACAATCTCCGTACAGACAGCACCCGTAGTCAGGATCAAACCCAGGTCTCCGGCGCTGTAAGGCAGCAACTCTACCGCTGCGCCACCGTGCCGCCCTAAACCACAAAGTTACTTGGACAGTTAACTTTATCCATGCTCTTCATCATCAGAGTCTGAAGAAGGGTCTCGACTCGAAACATCACCTCTTCCTTTTCTCCAGAGATGCTGCCTGACCTGCTGTTACTCCAGCATTTTGTGTCCACGGTGTAAAGCAGCTTCTGCAGCTCCTTCCTACACTAATAGGAAGGCTGTGGAAACAAGGAACTACAGATGGATCTCATATTCTCCTTGGGCAACTTACAACCCCACGGTATGAACATTGAATTCTCCAATTTTAGGTAACTTCTAACTATCCCCACCCACTACCTCCCCATCCCTCCCCTGTGCCCCACCTGGACTCCCACCTATTTCTCTCCTTCCCCCCTTCTCCCTCCTTCCTCAGGCTTCACAATCCCCAACCCTTAACATCTGCCTCACACCTTCTGTTCTTAGTTTAGTTTAGAGATAGAGCGTGGAAGCAGGCCCTTCAGCCCACTGAGTCCACGCTGACCAGTGATCCCCGTACACTAACACTATCATTCACGGGGGACAATTTACACATTTTACTTAAATCCAATTAACCTACAAACCTGTACGTCTTTGGAGTGTGGGAGGAAACCGGAGCACCCGGAGAAAACCCACACAGTCACATGGAGAACGTACAAACTCCTTACAGACAGCACCCGTGGTCAGGATTGAACCTGTGCCTCTGGCGCTGTGAGGCAGCAACTCTACCACTGCGCCAACACGCTGCTCCTACACCTTTCTTCCCACCTCCCCCCTTCCCTCCCTGGGCTCCCACCTACTTCTCCCCTCTGCCCCCTGCTACTCTCCTCCCTCTGGCTTTACAATCCGCAACCCTTCAAACCTGTCTCACACCTTCCGCTCTTATCTCTGGCCTTTGTTCCAAACATCTGCCTATCAACCATCCCCCCATGTCCATCTATTACCTGCCTCTCCCCCTTTTCCAGCTTTCTTCTCTCCCCCCCCCCCCCCCCACCACAATCAGTCTGAAGCATGATCTAGACCCAAAACGTCACCTATCCATGTTCTCCAGAGATGCTGCCTGACCTGTTGAGTTACTCCAGCACTTTGCGTCCTTTTGCGTATTAACCAGCTTCGGCAGTTCTTTGTTTTTTCAAAGAACAGCAGATGCTGGTTTTCAAAAAAAATCTGTAGTATCCTGGCCCGTTATACATATCCTATTCTCCAGAGAAGCTGCCTGACCTGCTGATTTACTCCAGCACTTTGTGTACAATAGGAAGGTTGATCTTCCTTATCGCTTCCTTTCAAACTCTTAGTCTTTGTTCTACAGCACAACTCTGATCAAAACCCCTCTCAGTTTTTAAAGTATAAAAGTTTTGCAGCAGTTTAAAAGTGCAGCACTGCCTCTACTTTGTTCAGCTCCTCAGCAAAACCCAGTTCGTTTCGTTCCCTTGGTAAATTATTTACCTCTGAGATTTTGCTCGACCATTCAGCATTTTTAGAAAGTAATTTCCTCTTGCCAAGCTGTTTCACAAGGATCCGTATGGCGAGATGTGTCTCCTTATCGTCTCGGGAAGTGTGTGGCGGTCTGAAGAGTTAAAGTCCACTCCTACCACATACCTCGCTCGGTTGCCGTTTACTCTGTGTGTTTTGCAGCCCAGATATGTGCTTCCTCCAAAGCTTGATAATATCTGTACTATAATCAGGTGACCAACACGTACACAATAGTGCAAACACCCACGAAGAACACAGATCCCGCCTGCCTCTGGTTAAGTTTCACTCGGCTGAGAACCAACGTTAACTGGGCTCTTGTCTATTTGCTTCTCTGCGGGTTGGTCGCCCAAGGAGACATGAAGGACATTCAGCCCTTCCAGACTGTTGCGTCGTTCAGTGAGATCGCGGCTGATCTGACTGTAACTCCGGAATATGTTGTATTCAAAGCTAAACAGGGGTTCTGAAGAACCTGGATTCCGTTCATAAAACAATACAATTCGAAGCTGGTATAGAACATAGAACTTAGAACAGTACAGTACAGGAACAGGCCCTTCAGCCCACAATGTCTGTACTGAACACAGTGTCAGGAGGAGGCAAACTGAAGGAAGAGCACCTCATATACCTACGACTGAGTTTAACCAGACTTTACTGGACTTTATTTTGCATTAAATGTTATTCCCTTTATCCTGCATCTGCACACAGTGGACGTCTCCATTGTAATCATGTAGAGTCTTTTTGCGGACTTGATAGCACGCAACAAAAAAGTTTTTCACTGTTCCAATAGACAATAGACAATAGACAATAGGTGCAGGAGGAGGCCATTCGGCCCTTCGAGCCAGCACCGCCATTCAATGTGATCATGGCTGATCACTCTCAATCAGTACCCCGTTCCTGCCTTCTCCCCATACCCCCTGACTCCACTATCCTTAAGAGCTCTATCTAGCTCTCTCTTGAATGTTCCTGGGTTCACGTGGCCAGAATAAACTAAACTAAACTAAACTAAACTATTTTGCTTGGGTAGCTTACAACCCAACGGTATGAACATTGAACTCTCCAATTCTAGGTAACTCACAAACTCCACCTTCTCCTCACCTTTCTTTTTCATTGAACATAGAACGGTACAGCGCAAGCATAGGCCCTTCAGCCCACAAGGTCTGTACTGAACATGATGCTAAATTAAACTATCTCATCCGCCTCCTGCACCGTGATCCATCTCCCTCCATTCCCTGCATATCCATGTTCCTATCCAAAAGCCTCTTAAACGCCACTGTTGTATCTGCCTCCATCACTAGCCCTGGCAGCACCCACCAGGCACCCACCACCCACTGTGTAAAATGCTCCACATGTATCCTTTAAACTTTAGGAAACAATGAGCTACAGATGCTGGTTTAACAAAAAAAAGGCCCAGAGTGCTGGAGTAACTCAGGAAGGTCGTGCAGCTTTGGAGAGGATGCAGAGGAGGTTTACCCAAATGAAACCAGGGTGAGACGGTGGTAGCAATAAGGAGAGGTTGAACAAACTTTGTTTCCTCTGGTGTGTTGGAAGCTGAGGGGAAACCTGTGTAAAATTCTGAGAGGCATAGAGTAGAAAGTCAGAACCTTTTCCCAAGGTGGAAATGTCAAAGACTGGAGGGCACGGCTTTAAGACGAGAGCTGTCTAAGGGAGGTGTGCAGGGCAAACTATCGACACAGAGGGTGGTGGGTGCCAGGTATGTGCTGCCTGGGCTGGTGGAGGAAGCAGATACGGTAGTGACGTTTAAGAGGCTTTTGGATATGCACGTGGATATGCTGGGAATGGAGGGATATGGATCACACTGAGGAAATTTAACCTGGCATAATGTTCAGCATGGACACTGTGGGCCGAAGGCCCCTTTGCTGTGCTGTACTGTTCTACGTTCTACGTTGTAAATGCTGCTCTTCCCACTGAACCCTCACATTCCAAAAAGTCAAGTCAAGTTCGAATGAGGAAGTTGAGATCAAATAAATATCTGGACAATCCCAATGTCTCAACGTATTCTAACCTGGAGAATGTCGGTTAATAACTCAGTTACTGGATCACTGTTTGACAGGTTCTAACCTGTAACCAGGTGTCAAATACTCAGTCAGGGACAATAAACTAAAAAATATATAATTAGAAAGAAAACCTATCTCACGCAAGGTTTCGTTAGCAACTAAAGGCATTCATGGAACATTAATCCTGTAATTCTGGGTAATTAAGATCCCGAAAAATAATCCTAAAACCAGATCACTTTACTATTTGGATTTTTTCTGGCAGATCAGGCAATAATTAATGTTGATTAAGAACATTACTGAACATTTCGTGACCCATCTAGGATTACGATCCGCATATTATACTTAATTTATACAAATCGTACATCAGAAATATCTTTTAGTTTAGAGATACAGTGTGGAAACAGGTCCTTCAGCCACCAAAGTGACACTGACCATCGATCACGCGTCCACACTAGTTCTACGTTATCCCACTTTCTCATCCACTCCTTACACACGAGGGGCAAATTACAAAAGGCTAATTTACCTACAATCCCGCAAAAAGGATGGTGGGTGAACGGAATGAGCTGTGATGGAGGAAGTAGTAGAGCCAGGTACTATCACAACGTCTATGAAACATTTGGACAGGTACATGGATAGGATAGGTTTAGAAGGGTGTGGCCCAAGCACAGCCAGACGGGACTAATGTAGATGGGACCTGTTGGTCGGTGTGGGCAATTTGGGCCAAAGGGCCTGTTTCCATTTACGCTTCATGCTATCTCAGCAAGTGCCAGCAACATAATCAAGAACCAGTCCCACCCCAGTCATTCCTTCTTCTCCTCTCTCCCATCAGACAAGCCGTACAGAAGTGTGAAAGTACATACCTCCAGATTCAGGGACAGTTTCTTGCCAGCTATTGTCTGAACGGTTATCGGGCAACTGAAAGGGCGATGTGCGTGGCAAGTATGACTCTATGCTGTTTGGTCTGCTGAGTTCCTCCTGGACTTTGTATTTTGCTCAAGATTCCAGCATCTGAAGTTCCTTGTGTCTCCAGTGGTATTTGTCATGGACAGCTGACAATCCGGGCCGGTAGAACAACAATAATGAATTAAAATGGGTCTGGGCCAATTTTGGGCGTAGCCTTGGCAACACAAAAGCAGAGTCCTTAGGCAAGTTTGAAACTTGGCCGGGTTGGTTGATAATTGACTTAGCAGGTACGTTCAGTACACTGATAACAATGGGGAAGGAGCTGTTCCTGAATCTGATACTACGTGCTTTCCAGCTTTTGTATTGACGGGAGAGGGGAGAAGAGGGAATGACCGGGGATTGAGTGGTGATGCAAAAAAGTGCAGATGCTGGAATCTGGAGCAAATAGAGAACTCAGCACAGGGCGGCACGGTGGCGCAGCGGTAGTGTTGCTGCCTTACCTTGCTAGAAACCCGGGTTCGATCCTGACTATGGGTTGCTGTCTGTATGGAGTTTGTATGTTCTTCATGTGACCGCATAGATTTTCTCCGGGTGCTCCAGTTTCCTCTCGCACTCCAAACGCGTGCAGGTTTGTGGGTTAAATGGCTTCGGTAAAATTGTAAAATTGTCCCAGGTGCATCGGATAGTGCTGGTGTACGGGCTGATCACAGACTCGACTGGCCTGAAGGGCCTGTTTCCGCTCAGTATCTCTAAACTCTAAAGTTTAAACGCTTCATGTCAGCGGGTAGCCAGCACCTTATGGTGGGAATGGATTGATGCCTTCATGGGTTGGGACCTTGCTTTCAAGTAGGGTGAGGAGGGGGAGGGTAGAAAGCTGGAAAAGGGTCGGCCTTGATTATGCTGGCTGCTTTTCCAAGGCAACGTGAAGTGTACACAGAGACGGTGGGAAGGGAGACTGGTTTGCTCTTAGCAACACAGAAGAATGTCACAGACAAAGGATTTACTGGTTTAAAAAAAAGTGGCGCAGTTGGTGGAGCTGGTTCCATCCTGACCTCTGGTGCTGTCTGTGTGTGGAAATTGTACGTGCTCCCTGTGATGGCATGGGTTTTCTCCGGTTTCCTCCCACACTCCAAAAACGTGCGGGTTTGTAGGTTCATTTGTTCTTTTGTAAAATTATCCCGATGTGTATAGGATAAAACTAGTGTGTACGGGTGATCGCCGGTCAGGAGCGATCTCGATGGGCCGAAGGGCCTGTTTCCACGCTGTACCTCTAAACTAAATTAAACTAAACGTGTGGGTTTGTAAGTTAATTGGCCTCTTGTCAAATTGCCCCTGGTGTGTAAGGAGTGGATACAAAAGTGGGATAACATGGAACTAGTGTGAACAAGTGATCAATGGTCAGCACGGACTCAATGGGCCGAAG
The DNA here is from genome assembly GCF_053455715.1 of Rhinoraja longicauda. Taxonomy (NCBI): domain Eukaryota; kingdom Metazoa; phylum Chordata; class Chondrichthyes; order Rajiformes; family Arhynchobatidae; genus Rhinoraja; species Rhinoraja longicauda. The sequence continues at coordinate 18,768,615 of NC_135968.1, forward strand.
GGCCTGTTTCCACGCCGTGTCTTCAAGTCAATGATGAAGATCATTGTACCATACCGGCGGCATGGTGGCGCAGCGGTAGAGTTGCTGCCTTACGGCGAATGCAGCGCCGGAGACTCAGGTTCGATCTTGACTACGGGTGCTGTACTGTACAGAGTTTGTACGTTCTCCCCGTGACCTGCGTGGGTTTTCTCCGAGATCTTCGGTTTCCTCCCACACTCCAAAGACGTACAGGTATGTAGGTTAATTGGCTGGGCAAATGTAAAAATTGTCCCTGGTGGGTGTAGGATAGTGTTAGTGTGTGCGGGGATCGCTGGGCGGCGCGGACCCGGTGGGCCGAAGGGCCTGTTTCTGCGCTATATCTTGAAATCTAAAACAAAATCTAAAAAAGAGGGAGAGGTTAGGTCAGATGAAAAATCCTGGGATATCAGTCTGCAACTTCCTTACACTGGCCAATGGCAACCATAAGGCAATAAGACCTAGGAGCAGAATTAGGCCATTCGGCCCATCGAGTCTACTCCGCCATTCAATTATGGCTGATCTATTTTTCCCTCTCAGTTCCATTCTCCTGAACTATTACCTACCTCATTGAAGACCCTCAGACCATATTTAATAGGACTTTACTGGACTTCATCTTGCACTAACCGTTATTCCCATTATACTTTATCTGTACATTGCGAACATCTTGATTGTAATTCAAAATAAAATTTTAAAAAGTAATCAGAGTTCCGTTTAGTTTATTGTTACATGTGAGTTACAGTGTAAACCATGTATGACTGGAGAGCATGCAACAAAAAAGCTTTTCACTGTACCTCCCCGTACACATGACAATAAACTAAACTAATCTAAACTGTCAAGCAGAAAAGACGTTTCACCAGGAATAAAACCGAGACAGATTTCTGCGGCTGGGAAGAGTTGGAATTGAAAGCAGATGTGGGTTGGTTTGGAGCGGCAACTGAGTGGTGATAGCTTTGACACAGGCCCTTCATTACGGAGGTGAATTCCATCACAGAGTTTCAACACAATCTGCCCGCACATCACCCCCAAGCAAGGGGAAAGATTGCACTGAGCTCCCCACCATTGAAGGGATCTACAGGAGGCGCTGCCTCAAAAAGACAGTCAGCATCATCAGAGACCCACACCACACTGGCCAAGCCCTCATTTCAACCCAGTGGTATGGACATTGATTTCTCTAATTTCAAGTAACTCCTGCATTCCCCCCCCCCAACCCCCACCCCCCCCCCCCCCACACCCTCACCCACCCCCCCCCCCCCCCCACACCCTCACCCACCCCCCACCCCCCCCCCCCCCGATTGCCAGCCCTGTTCTGTTCTGGCCTTATCTATCTTACCTATCAGTCTGAAGAAGGATCTTGACCTGAAACGTCACCTATTCCTTTTCTCCAGAGATGTTGTGTGACCCGCTGAGTTACTCCAGCATTTCGTGTCTCCCATTTCACTCCTGCCATCGGGAAGAAAGTACAGGAACCTGAAAACTGTAATGTCCATGTTCCGGAACAGCCTCTTCCCTACAGCCATCAGGCTATTGAACACTATGAATTCCAACGAAACTCTGAACTGCAAACTGTTTTTCTTGTACTTAAGGACTTTGGTTTTTTGCTTTGCTTTGCATTATTATTGAATCTTTTTATTTATTGAACTTTTTTTTCGTTGTTTTATTAGGTTACCTATTGGGTACTGAGTTTACAGAACTGTTAAGAATTCCAGTTTAGTTTATTATGGTCATGTGATCCGATGTACAGTGAAAAGTGAATTTCCATTGATCTGTTTCGGTACATATGAGATGTAAACACTGCTAACTCTTGACTGTGACATGAATGTTCTCTGGTTACTGTCTTCAAGGATGGCGAAATGGCGCAGCAGGTAGAGCTGCTGCCTCGTCATTTCAGAAACATAGAAAATAGGTGCAGCAGTAGGCCAATCGGCCCTTCGAGCCTACACCGCCATGGTTGATCATCCAACTCAGTATCCCGTACCTGCCTTCTCTCCATACCCCCTGATCCCTTTAGCCACAAGGGCCACATCTAACTCCCTCTTAAATATAGCCAATGAACTGGCCTCAACTACCTTCTGTGGCAGAGAATTCCACAGACTCACCACTCTCTGTGTGAAGAAATGTTTTCTCATCTCGGTCCTAAAAGACTTCCCCCTTACCCTTAAGCTGTGACCCCTGGTTCTGGACTTCCCCAACATCGGGAACAATCTTCCCGCATCTAGCCTCTCCAACCCCTTAAGAATTTTATATGTTTCTATAAGATCCCCCCTCAGTCTTCTAAATTCCAGCGAGTATAAGCCTAGTCTATCCAGTCTTTCTTCATATGAAAGTCCTGCCATCCCAGGGATCAATCTGATGAACCTTCTCTGTACTCCCTCTAAAGCTAGAATGTCTTTCCTCAGATTAGGAGACCAAAACTGTACACAATACTCCAGGTGCGGTCTCACCAAGGCCCTGTACAACTGCAGCAGAACCTCCCTGCTCCTATACTCAAATCCTCTTGCTATGAATGCCAACATACCATTAGCTTTCTTCACTGCCTGCTGCACCTGCACGCTTGCTTTCAATGACTGGTGCACCATGACACCCAGGTCACGTTGCATCTCCCCTTTTCCTAATTGGCCACCATTCAGGTAATACTCTGTTTTCCTGTTCTTGCCGCCAAAGTGGATAACCTCACATTTATCCACATAAATATTCAGGGACCCGGGTTTGATCCTAACCTCGGCCTCTGTCTGTGTGTGGATTTTGCATGTTCTCCCTGTGACCACATGGGTTTCCTGCAGGTGCCACCAACAGCATGAAGCACCCAAAAAGCAAATCTCAATTATTCTCCGCGCATTCCCACTGCCCTCGATTCTCCCACTCACCCACACACACGGTGGAATTTAAACCTCCCGAGGTTTGGTGGCCGCTGTAAATCCCACCGTGTGTGTGGGTGAGCGGGAGAATCGAGGACAGTGGGATTGGGCGGAGAATAAATGGGATTGGCTTTTCGGGAGCTTCGTGCTCTCGGTGACGGTCGAGTCCGTTTCTGAACTTCTAAAGCCTCTATTTCCTCAAAGGTTAAGGAGATTTGGCATGTCGGTGAATTGGGGTTGAGGGGGAAAGATAGATCGACCACGATTGAATGGCGGACTAGACTTGATGGACCGAATGGCCTAATTCTGCTCCTATAACTTAGGAATTCATGAATTTCAATGTTACTGTTACTGGTGCATGCACCAATTAAACGTTCTTGATTCTTGCCACTGTACAACTCTGTGGTATTGTTAATGTTTTATTATTGTCACGTGCACTGAGTTCCAGTGGAAAACAGTGTTTGCATGCTGACCAGTCAAATCATGCAATGCATGAGTGCAATCAAGCCACACACGTACAACAGGCAGTGCAAAGAGAAAAATACCAGAGTGCACAATAGTGTTTTGTTTAGTTTAATATAGTTTAGACCCGCTTTCAAGCTTCTGTATCTTCAGCCCGACAGGAGAGTAGAGAAGACGGAATGACTGGGGTGTGAGTGGTCCTTGATTATGTTGGCTGCTTTCCCTAGGCAGCGTGAAGTGTATACAGTGATGGTGGGGAGTCTGGTTTGTGAGGTAGATTGGCCTACATCCACATCAGCTACTCTTCCACAATCAGCGTGGAAACAGGCCCTTCAGCCCACCGAGTCCGTGCCGCCCAGCGATCACCCCATACATTAACACTATCCTACACACTAGGGACAATTTACAATTTTACTGAAGCCAATTAAACTACAAACCTGGAATGGTTCATTTGTAATGGGGGAGGAAACCAGAGCACCCGGCGATAACCCACGCGGTCAAAGGGTGAATGTACAAACTCCGTGAGACATCACAGTGCGCCATCGTGCCAACCCTCTGTGCCACCGTGTTACAGCATTATAATGTGACAGTTACTGAGGAAGTGCAGATATTTAAAAAGTGCAAGGAACTCAATGAGGTAGGTTGGAAGGTCAGGACTTCACCCTTTAGCCTACGGAGGACCCTTCAGTAGTCGGATAACTGCAGGGAAGAAGCTGTTCCAGAATCTGGTAGTACCCGCTTTCAAGCTTCTGTACCTTCTGCCCGACGAGAAAGTAGAGAAGACGGGATAACTGGGGTGTGAACGGTCCTTAATTATGTTGGCTGCTTTCCCGAGGCAGCGTGAAGTGTACACAGCGATGGTGGGGAGTCTGGTTTGTGAGGTAGATTGGCCTACATCCACATCAGTTACTCTTCCACAATCCCTATCTGAGTAGTAAACAAAAATATTTATTATTGTTTAGATAAACAGTTTTAATGTGAATTCTCCCACTCACTGGGACACTGATCAGTTCTCTCCCAGTGTGGGTGGAACACAGTGATCTTGTGTGAGCAGCCTCCAGCTGCAGGGTGAGAGGGTGGCCTCCAGGTGGCAGTGTCTACCAGGCTCTGGGACCAGGGGAATGTGGAAGCAAGGAACTGCAGGTGCTCGTTTACAAGAAAAGACACAAAGGTCTGGAAAACATGGATAGGTGACGTTTCAGGTCGGGACCCTCCTTCAGATTATGGATGTGTGACATTTTGGGTCAGGACCTTTATACAGAAGGAGCCCGACTTGAAATGTCACCTATCCATGTCCTCCAGAGACAAATAAATTATACCCCACCCTCCCCAAGTCAATGTAGTTCAGAGCCTATTTGGAGGTTGTAGTGTTTAATAGCCGGTAGGGAAGAGGCTGTTCCTGATCCTGGACGTTTCAATTTTCAGGCTCCTGTTTCTTCTACCCGATGGCAGGAGTGAAATGAATGATGCAGGTACTGTGCAGAGAACCGTCCTGTGCTGCTACACCTCATTGGGAACCCTCAGACTATCTCCAATCAGACTTTACTGGACTTTATCTTTCACGTTATTCTCTTTATCATGTGTCCGTACACTGTGGATGGCTCGATTGTAATTATAGATAGTCTTTCCAATGACTGGTCAGCACGCAACAAAAGCTTTTCACTGTACCACTGTTCACTGGGTACACGTGACAATAAACGAAACTAAACTAAACCATAACAACATTTAAAAGACACTTGGACAGGGACATGGATACGAAAGGTTTCGAGGGATATGGGTGAAATGTGGGAAATGGACCTAGTTTAGATGCTCGGCATAGCTCGGCATAGCTTTAATGGCAAAGTTTATAGGAGATATGTGGGGCAAGTTTTTTACACAAAGAGTGGCAGATGCCTGGAACGTGTTGCCAGGGGTGGTGGTGGAGGCAGATACGATAGTGGTGTTTAAGAGGTTTTGAGATAGGCACATGGATATGAATGGAATGGAGGGATTTGAATCACCTGCAGGCAAAGGAGATTTAGTCTTGGCACTGTTGCCAGTGGGCCGAAGGGCCTGTTCCTGTGCTGTACTGTTCTATGTGCTAACACAATGCATACTCTGGCTCCAATGTATATTTTGATTGAGGAAAGAAAGGCAGTGTGGGTGAAGGAGGGAATTTTCTGTATTTAAGGGACTTTATACCAGTAAGCCTAACATCTGTGGTAACAGCTAAGTTACTGGAGGGGAGTCTAATGGATAAGATGTACATGAATTCGAAAAGACAGGGGTTGATTAGGGATAATCAACATGATTTTGTGTGTGGGTGATCATGTCTCACAAACTTGATTGAGTTTTTTGAAGTAGTAAGCAGGATATTCGAGGAGAGCAGGTGGAAATGGAAGAGAGGGATGTAAGAAAACAAGCACGCGCTTCCCTGAAAGTGGCGTTACTGAGGGACAGGGCAGCAAAGAAGGCTTTTGGCACGATGGCCTTCTTCAGGCAGCGCTTTGAGTACAGAAGTTGAGACATTATGTTAGGGTTGTATAAGATGCTGGTGAGGCCACAATTAGGAGTGTTTAGTTAAGTTCAGTTTAGTTTAGTTTAGCTTAGTTTCGTTTAGTTTAGTTTAGAGATCCGATGCAGAAACAGGCTCTTTGGCCCACTGAGTCTGCGCCGACCAGCGATCCCCGCACATTAACACTAACCCACGCACTAGGGACAATTTACAAATTTACCACAGCCAATTGCCCTACAAACCTGTATGTCTTTGGAGTGTGGGAGGAAACCAGAGCACCTCCGACACTGTAAAGAAAACAATCCAAGTTTGACCAACCCCTTCTTCCAGATACTATCCTCTCATCAAGGCAGCATTCTGCTAAACCTCTTCTGCACCCCAAAGTTAAGGAGAGGGGACAATTTCATGTGTAGAGAGGAACTGCAGATGCCGGTATATACAGAAGATAGACACAAAGTGCTGGAGTAACTCAGCGGGTCAGGCAGCATCTCTGGAGAACAAAGATGGGTGACGTTTCGGGTCGGGACCCTTCTTCATCGCTTCTCTCCAGAGATGCTGCCTGACCCGCTGAGTTACTCCAGCACTTTGTGTCTACCTCCAGACAATTTTATGTACCTGGTTCAGTTTAAGAGTAAGGCCAAAGGTTTTTGCATTCATAAATTCATGTTCCAGGGGCAGTATTAGGCCATTCGGCGCATCGTCTACTCCGTCATTCAGTCATGGCTGATCTATCTTTCCCTCTCAACCCCATTCTCCTGCCTTCTCCCCGTAACCCCCGATACCCATGAACCCCTGACATTGGTGAGGGGTTGTATATTGCCTGTATATATACGCAATGCCTGTATATTAATCTTCCAGAATTTGTAAAAGCTTTGCACTTTCCACAAACTGTGTCACAATCGGTTAGACTCCCTCTGACTAAGTCTTGGGACATTTGCGTGTGGCTTTATTCATCAGCTCTGCTCGCTGCCTGGAGAGGCCGGGAAACTCTCATCAACGCTCAGCTGAACCCTACCCCTGTTTGTTTTCACTGCGTTGATCCTTTTTCCTCAGCAACCCTCCTTCAGATGTCTGATCTGATGAAACATGACCACAAGCCGCAGTTTGACTGCTTGTGTCACCCGATATGGGGTAATGCTCAAAGAGGCATCAAGTGGCCCCTCTTATTTTGATAGACCTGACACTATTGATTATCATCACTTCAAGAGACAAGAGGTGGCACAGTGACGCAGGGGTAGGGTTTGCTGCCTCACAGCGCCAGAGACCCGGGTTTGATCCTGACCGTGGGTGCTGTCTACACGGAGTTTGTACGTTCACCATGTGACCATGTGGGTTTCTCCAGGAGCTCTGGTTTCCACCCACATTCCACATGCCACATGGCGGCACGGTGGTGCAGCGGTAGAGTTGCTGCCTTACAGCGAATGCAGTGCCGGAGACTCAGGTTCGATCCTGACTATGGGTGCCGTCTGTACGGAGTTTGTACGTTCTCCCCGTGACCTGCGTGGGTTTTCTCCGAGATCTTCGGGTTCCTCCCACACTCCAAAGACGTACAGGTTTGGAGGTTAATTGGCTGGGCAAATGTAAAAAATTGTCCCTAGTGGGTATAGGATAGTGTTAATGTGCGGGGATCGCTGGGCGGCGCGGACTCGTTGGGCCGAAGGGCCTGTTTCTGCGCTGTATCTCTAAAAAACAAATCTAAGACGTGCAGGTTTGTAGGTTAATCACCTTCTGTAAATTGCCCCTAGTGTGTAGGGTAGTGTTAGTGTAAGGGGTGATCACTGGTCAGCACGGATTCGGTGGGCTGAAGGGCCTGTTTCCGCACTGCATCTCTAAACCGAACTAAACTAAACTCGACACCGAAGCAATCAGCGGGCGTGCCCCACGGCAGGAGACAAGCCGGATGCCGCAGGGTGAGGTGATGTTTGTCCCAGGAGTTCAGCAGGGGAGGAATTGGTAACCGGACCCCTCTCCACTCAAAGCCCACCACCCCAAAGACACAACAGTTTATTCCTCTGTTAATTGACCCCCAGAGCTGAATTGATTTTCACTGGGAAGACGGGACGTGGAGGGGAGTCAAGGGGCCAGGTGCAGTGTCTGGGGGAGATGGAGATTTGCGCTGATTAATTAACCCAGGTTATGGCCGCAGGTTGGAACTGAAACCAGCCCCGAGGCAAGGGGAGGAAGATGAGAAGACATTTTATTTTAGTTTCACTGATTAGTGGTGGTATGGAACAAATTAACAAAAAAGGGAGCAAAGTATTTGGGATGACTAACTGCAGCAGAAGAGGCAGGGACAGCACGGTAGAGCTGCTGCCTCACAGCGCCAGACACCCGGGTTCAATTCTGCCTGTGGGTGCTGTCTGTACGGAGTTTGCATGTTCTCCCTGTGACCGCGTGGGTTTTCTCCAGATGCTCCTGTTTCCTCCCACACATCGAAGACGTGTGGGTTTGTAGGTTAATTGGTTTCTGTAGATTGTCTTTAGTGTCTAGTACAGAACTATTGTACAGTGATCGCTGGTTGGTGTGGACTCGGTGAGCCTCGGTGAGCGTTTATCGCTAAACTAAACTAAACTAAACTAATGTAAGATCCCATGGCTGTACTTTGATAAATAGCAGGCAGGTTCCTGGACAATATTAATCTCGCAGCCCAAATCATTAAGGAAGGTTATCCGGCCCTCATTGTAATCTTGTTGTTTGTGGGAGCTTGCTGCGTACAAATTGGCCGTAATGATTCTTGCATTCCTTCAGCGTTACACTCCCTCTACTACAGAGCTTTGGGTCGTTCTGGGATCAGGCAGTGGTGTGTGGAGCACTGGCCCCCCTCCCTTCACTGCCGCCTCCGTTGCACGTTGCAAACACCATGCAGGTGTTTGCCTCTAAGTGGGGATGCAGGGATCGCTCCAGCATAGTTTCCCAATCCAACTGCTCGCCCATGGCTTGCATCAGGAAACCCCCGCGTTATTGCTTTGACAAGACAATGGTTCTCAGCTCTCCGACAGGGCAAGGAGGAGATGCCAGCAACATCTGCGTCCGGCCCAGGGGGAGTTACTGCTCGCCCCGTCCCACCGAGACTCCCGCCTCCTTAGCAAGTGTTGCCTTGGACACTGACGGATGTTCCATCCACACTGGTTACGTGCTCACCGCCTGAGTCCAAACAGAAAGCTCGAAAATACCCCGACACAATAACTCACATCCACATGTACACACTGACATCACACACACACTCACACACTCTCTCACACACACACTCACACACTCACATACACTTTCTCACACACACACTCTCACACATAAACTCTCACACACACTCACATACACTTTCTCACACACACACTCACACACACACACTCTCACACACACTCACACACACTTTCTCACACACTCTCATCCACTCTCACACACACTTACATACACTTTCTCACACTCTCATCCACTCTCACACACACTCATAGTTTCTCACATACTCTCACACTCTCATGCACTCTCACACATACTCTCTCACACACACTCACACGTTCTCTCGTACACTGTCTCACGCTCTCACACACAGCACACACACACAGACATTGGCACCGACACGCACTTACAACATACATACTCTCACACACACATTGACAAAACTCATACTTTCAAACATGCACTGACCATGCCCACTGACAACATACATTCACAACAACCATGTGATAATGCATAATTGTGACACACAGATAAATGGTTGGGTTGGGCTGGAGGGCCTGTATCCCTGTTGTGTGATTCCATGACTCTAAGTGTTGGTAAATGGGATTAGTATAGATGGCTGGCATGGATACAGTGGGCTGAAGGGCCTGTTTCCATGTTGTATGAGTCTCTGACTCTATCCAACTGCTTTAAGTATCATTGAATCATTGAATAAAGCACGTTTACTGTGTAAGTTGTAACAAAGCTGTACCGACAAATGCAAGGATATTGCAGCACTCAAAAGCATTAAAGTTTAGACTTTATTAAAAAAATGATTTGCATAATTTAATAGAACTTCAGTGCCCTTAAGGCAAAATAAAGTTGCCAGACAAGTCATACATAACTGGCAAACATGCTATATGGCATACTGCTAAAAATAAGCTTGGGATACGGTGAGTATACGTGTTATAATCTTGAGAGACTTCATCTTACAAAGAGATATGAACATCTTAGTTAATACTTTTATATGCAAGACATCAAATATATTAAGTGTGTTAATATTTTCTGATTCTGGTACTGCTAATTATATAGTAGGACATTTAACAAAAACGTTATTTCATGTTATTAGCTGTATGAAAGCAATGTTAAAATGCAACGGGATTGATAGAGATCAAGGTGAGATTTATAGACGATGGCTGGGATCAGCTGGAATCTGGGAAATGACATTCCTGGAACAGAACCTCGGAACTGTACGACTTTGATCAGGCTGCATCTGGAGTACTGCGCACAGTTCTGGGCGCCCCATTACAGGAAGGATGTGGAGGCCGTTGGAGAAGTTGCAGAGGAGGTTTACCAGAATGCTGCCTGGGTTAACACACCAGGGACAATTTACAGAGGTCAATTAATCTGCAAACATGCTCATCTTTGCAATGTGGGAGGAAACCTACGCAGTCACAGGGAGAACGTACAAACTCCGCACCTGTAGTCAGGATGGAACCCGGGTCTCTGGAGTACGGAGGCAACTCTACTGCTGTGCCACAGTGCTGTCTTTAAGTTAAACTACAAGAATTCCTTTAAAAAATTCCTTGAAGTCAAAGGTAATTATTTCTCTGAAAATGTCGGAGGTTGAGGGGAGACTTGATAGAAGAATATAAAATTATGAGAGGCAACGATAGGGTAGACAGTCAGAATCTTTTACCCAGGGTAGAAATGTCCAACACTAGAGGGCATAGCTATAAGGTGAGAGGGGGAAGGTTTTATGGAGATGGGCGGTGCATGTGTTTTACACAAAGGGTGGTGGGGGCCTGGAACGCACTGCCAGGGGCATTTAAGAGGCTTTTAGATGGACATAGGGAGATGCAGGGAATAGAGGGATATGGATCATGTACAGGCAGATTACAACACTGGGCATTATGTTCGGCACAAAATGTTCTATGAATAGAAACTGAGGGGTGAAGAATGGGCTGGGGTAAGAAAAAATCATAGATCTCATCCCTGTTCCCAAGTGCACCAGCAGTTATGTAGAAGTGTCCAGATCCGAAACATCACCTATCCATTTTTCTCCAGAAATGCCGCCTGACCCACTGAGTTACTCCTACACTTTGTGTCTTTTTTTCTAAACTGGCATCTGCAGTAGAACCTAGTGACGTGTTTATCTGCGTGTGACGGTGCTGCAAGCAAGATTTTCATTCACCTGTGCCCCCACTGTACCTGCAGGTGGCAATCAACGCAACAACTTCGTTTGAATCTGGAGTCACATGTGGACCGGAGCACATGGCTGGGATAATCTCCGTCACTGAAAAATATCAAGGATGTTTTACGAATTTTTACGAGGGTGTTGCCTGGATTCGACAGCCTGAGCAATCGTGAGAGGTTGAGCATGCTAGGACTCTATTCCTTGGAACGCAGGAATGATGAGAGGTGATCTTCTAGAGGTGTCCAAAATCATGAGAGGAATAGATCGGGTAGATGCACAGAGACTCTTGCCCAGAGTAGGGGATTCAAGAACCAGAAAACATAGGTTTGAGGGAGGGGGAGGGGCAGGGGATAGATTTAATAGGAACCTGAGGGGTAACGTTTTCACACAAATGGTGGTGGGTGTTTGGAACGAGCTGCTGAAGGAGGTAGTTGAGGCAGGTACTATCGAAACGTTTAAAAAACACTAGACAGGTACATGGATAGGACAGGTTTAGAGAGTTATGGGGCAAACGCAGGCAGGTGGGACTAGTGTAGATGGGACACGATGGCCAGTGTGGCAAGATGGGCTGAAGGGCCTGTTTCCGTGCTGTATGACTTTATAATATAAACTCTAATATCAAGGAACCAGTTGGGTTTTGAAGACATAGTTGTCATTACTGATAACAGAATTTCCTAAAAAATACCAGTCTTACTTAATGACGATGTTAAACTCTGGAGTGCTCCAGTAAGATTTGATTGAATTGATTGACACACAGCTTGGAAACAAGCCCTTCTGCTCACCGAGTCCATGCCAACCATTGATCACCCATCCACACCAGTTCTATGTTATTCTTCGTTATCCCACATTTGCATCCACGTTCAACCCTCCAAAGGCAATTTACAGAGGGGCCAATTAACCTCTGAATCTGCACTTCTTTGGGATGTGGGAGGAAACCGGAGCATCCAGAGGAATCCCAAGCGGCCATAGGGAGAATGTGCAAACTCCACACACAGACAGCAGGTCAGGATCGAACCTGGGTCTCTGGCACATGTCTCTGGGTCTCTACCAACTGCACCACAGTGCCACTCCATTTGAATGCCTGTTTCCACATCAGTAAGACTGTCCTTTAAGTTGCTTGGACCTTGAGAGCTTATCGATGTGGGATCATGGAAGTTATCACAGACCTTGATTTAAGTGCTTTTTTCCCCCCTAGAACTTAATCTGATTGGGTAACTCATATCCTGCAGCTGGAATCCATGAATCTGGGATGTTCCCCTTGGTCCTATGTTGGAAGGACAGATCAGCGTCACAATCCCACTGTCTTTCAGGTGAGAGCTGATCTCAACCAGAGGGAGCAACTCTGAACAGCAGGGACAAGAGAGGGGGAAGACAGTGATGTCCACCTGGAGGAGCCTTCCCAGATCCTGGCTTCAGATGATGTTGAGGGAAGGGATGGAAACAGTCTCTGTTCTTGTTTTTAACATCGCTGGAGGAGACGGAGGCAGCTTCTCGGACGCTGTGCCTCTCGGCTACCGAAACTTGCAGGAGGGCGCGTTTGCGTTCTTCACCACGTAGAAGCCGATGGAGAGAGGTGGGATCACCACCATTCTCCCCGCTCGAAGAGTTCTTGGTTTCAGTTCAGGAAAGGTTTCGTCGTCTTCCATCACCAAGGGACGACCGTTCAACTGGACTGACCTGGGAGTAAAACAAGACCACGGTCAATGGGCACATCGGCTGTTCAACGCACACACTGTCTCGGAAACAGTCTTTGGATAATAAAATAACATTCATGAGTCAAGAGTGTTTTAATGAAATATGTACCAAATCGGAACAATGACATTTCGGTAGAATCATACAATACAGAAACAGGCCCTCTGGCCCAACTTGTGCATACAGACCAAGATGCCCCAACTAATCTCATTCAATCTGCCTGCATTTGGCCCATATCCCTCGAAACCTTTCCTATCTATCTACCAGCCCAAGTGACTTTCAAATGTTGTTATTATACCTGCCTCAACTACATCCTCTGACAACACGTTCTGTGTACCCACCACCTTCTGAATGAAAATTCCCCCCCCCCCCAGGTTCCTATTAAATCTTTCCCCTCACACATGAAACCTCTTGTCGTCTGGTTCTTCATTCGCCTACTCTGGGTGTAATACCCGTGCATTCACCCCATCCCCCAGAGAATCCAGTACAAAATCCTCCTCATGACCTACAAAGCCCTCCATAACCTGGCCCCATCCTACCTGACTGACCTCCTCCACAGGCACACTCCCACCTGCACCCTCCGCTCTGCCGCTGCCAACCTCCTGTCCCCCCCCCCCATCCGGACCAAACTCAGATCCTGGGGGGACAGGGCTTTCTCCATCGCTGCTCCCACCCTCTGGAACTCACTACCCCAAACCGTCAGAGACTCCTCCTCACTCACCACATTCAAAACATCACTGAAGTCTCACCTGTTCAGCACTGCCTTCAACCACTGACCGTCACCTCACCTTCTGTCTCCTTTTTCTGTTCGTTTACTTATTTATCTATTTATTTTCTTCTCTATGTTCTAGCAATCCCTGTAAAGCGTCTTTGAGTGTTTGAAAAGCGCTATATAAATGTAATGCATTATTATTATTATTATTATTATCTCCTTCCCTTCATTATTCCAGGTACATGAATAGGAATGGTTTAGAGGGATACAGGGCAGGTGGGACTTGCATAGATGGGGCATGTTGGTCGGCCTTGGGCAAGTTGGTACCTATGACTCTATGACTCTTTGACAGTATGATGCTGTATGGACTCTATGACTATCACAGACTAATCGATGGAGTTTGGGCATAGCTCCCACAATTATTTCCTCTGCTTCTCCCTTGACCTTGTCGCTGATACTTGCCCTCGCCTGTTGAGAGGGACACTGAGCAGCAGCAGGCTCAGTGCCAAAATAAATAATGCATCTTACAAAGCGCCGTAGGGCCACAGTGTGAGAGAATGGAGACAAAACACTGAAAGCTAGTTGCAGGAGAGAAAATAAATAGGAGCAAAAAGGTAGATAGATAATTATACAGGGGGAAAGGCAGCCATAACACCTCAGGGGCACCACACACAGTTTATGAAGGCTTTCGCAAAGTGTCTCGACTAGAGAACTGAGCAAAACACAAAAGTGCTGGAGGAACTCAGTGGGTCAGGCAGCATCTGTGGAGGGAAATGTACAGGCAACATTTCAGGTCGAGACCTTTCTTCAGACTGTCGAAACAAGGAACTGCAGATACTGATTTACTAAGGAAAGGCATAAAATGCTGGAGTAACTCAGTGGGTCAGACAGCATCCTTGGAGAACATGGTTAGGTGACATATCAGGTTGGGACCATTCTTCAGACCCTTTCTTCAGTCTGAAGTGTCCCGACCTGAAACATTGTCTGTCCATTTCCCTCCACAGATGCTGTCTAACACCGTTAGGTACATAAGATCATGAGAGGATTAAATACAGTAAATGCACAGAGTCTTTACCCAGAGTAAGGGAATCAAGAACCAGAGGACAAAGGTTTAAGGTGAGGGGGGAAAGATTTAATAGGAACCTGAGGTGCAACATTTTTACACAAAGGGCAGTGGGTGTATGGAATGAGCTGCTGGAGGAAGTGGTTGAGGCAGGTACTATCACAACGTTTAAGAAACATTTGGACTGGTTCATAGATAGGATAGGTTGAGAGGGATACGGGCCAAGCACGGGCAGATGGGATGAGTGTAGATGGGGTACTCTGGTCGGCGTGGGCAAGTTGGGCCAAAAGGCCGGTTTCCACGCTGCGTGACTCGATAACTTTATGATCCACTGAGTTTCTCCAGCACTTTGTGCTTTGCTCATGATTCCAGCATCTGTGATCTCTTGCGTCCCCAGAACAGAGTTCATCCTCTCCGCTCTCTGGGAAAGTGCCACTGAGCTGAAAATCGGATGACTGATACCCAGTGCCAGTACATTACTGAAAAGTAATTGAAAACAGCTGCTGAGAAGATAACATTATTCTTTGTTATGCTCCATGAATAACAATGTTGTGAGTTGTTTTGAATCAACCCTAAATATCCACATTTGGAATGAGGTTTGCATCAGCTGCTGATGGCAAACATTTGCACTGATGGACATTTTATCGTGAGATGAATTTTTCAAAGTGACTATGAGCGGGTCCAGGCAGGAAGCTGAGACAAGTGATTCCACCGTTCACCAACCAGCAGAGCGGGGATGGCTCCTGTGTCTTCTGATGTCTTCTGTGGATTGGCTTTGAGTCTTCCGAGTCAATCATTTCTCTGGGATGCCAGTTCATAAGTCATAGGAGTGATCGCTGGTCGGCGTGGACTCAGTGGGCCAAAGGGCCTGTTTCTACGTTGTATCTCTAAACTAAACTAAACGTGCGGGTTTGTAGATTAATTGGCCTCTGTAAAATTGCCTCAGGTGTGTAGGGTGAGTATGAAAGTGGGACAACATGGAGCTAGTGTGAATCGATGGTCGGTGTGCACTCAGTGAGCTGAAAGGTCTGTTTCCATGCCCATGGCCCATCAAATATAAGCTAGCTCAGAGCAACCCCATGGCCCTACACCTCCCTTCATTTAAAATGAGGGGGGAAAGTTTTAATAGGAATCTGAGGAGCAACGTTTACACAAGAGGCTGGTGGGGTATATGGAACATGCTGCCAGAGGAGGGTGTTGAGGCAAGTACTATCATGACATTTAAGAAACATTTAGACAGGAACATGTATGGGACAGGTTTAGATGAATCTACCTGATTGGAGACCCTTGGACTATCTTTAATCGGTTTTTAATGGACTTTATCTTGTACTAAATGTTATTCCCTTTATCCTGTATCTACACGTAGGCAGTATAGACTGGTTGCACAATGGCCTGGTTCAGTAACTTGAATGCCCAGGAATGAAGGAGATTATAAAAAGTGGTGGACACTGCCCGGTCCACCACAGGTACTGACCTCCCCACCATCGAAGGGATCCCTAGGATCCCTAGGGATGTGCGTGGCTTGATGGGAATCATAGACTCATAAAGTCATAGAGTCTTACAGCGTGGAAACAGGCCCTTTTGGCCCAACTTGCCCACATCTACAAATATGTCCCAACTATACGCCCCACCTGCCCGCGTTTGACCCATATAACTCTAACCCTGTCCTATCCATGTATCTGTCCAAATGTTTCTTAGACATTGCGATGGTACCTTCCTCTCCTACCTCCTCCGGCAGCTCGCTCCATTCACCTGCCATTATGTATAGTCTTTTTGCTGACTGGATATCGCGCAACAAAAAAGCTTTTTGACTGTACCTCAGTACACGTGACAATAAACTAAACCAAACGAAGATGAAACCTGCCATGAGATGGCGGTAGATTGCTATGAACCTCACTTGGTGTCATGTTCCTGAGGCCGAATCCATCCGGCGTTCCCATGGGAATTGCCCGTGTCCACCCCCATTGCGCGTAGAAGAGTGTGTAGGAAGGACACGCAGATGCTGGTTTAGACCGAAGATAGACACAAAGTGCTGCCGTAACTCAGCGGGTCAGGCAGCAGTTCTGGAGAAAAAGGATGGGTGACCTTTTGGGTCGGTATCCTTCTTCAGACTGAAAATAGAGGGGAGGGAATTAGAGGTAAGGAAAGTCCCTGTGGCTGCATGGGCCTTCTCTGGGTGCTCTGGTTTCCTCCCGCACACCAAAGGCGTACAGGTTTGTAGGTTAATTGGCTTCTGAAAAATTGTCCCTAGTGTGTGTAGGATTGTGCTAGTGTATGGGGTGATCGCTGGTCGGTGGGTCGAAGGTCTTGTTTCCGCACTGTATCTCTCAAGTCTAAAGAACACGGAACAAGTGAAATCCATACTTGCAGCATGACAGGACTGTACACAGAGTACCTATAGATAGCATAACAAACACAAAAAAAATTCAGTAGATTAAAAAATGATGGGTGCAAAAGCAAAAGCCTGAAGTCCCTAGTACAACCAAGATAGTTCATAGTTAATGTGTGTAGTCTTCAAGAGCTTGCTGGGAAGAAGCTGTTCACAATTTTCAGACACTTGTACCTTCTTCCTGATGGCAGGAGTGAAATGAGAACATGGCCAGGGTGGTATACATCTCTGATAATGCTGGCTGCCTTTTTGAGGCAGCAACTCCTAGAGATCCCTTCGATGGTGGGGAGGTCAGTTCCTATGGTGGACTGGGCAGTGTCCACCACTTTTTATAATCTCCTTCATTCCTGGGCATTCAAGTTGCTGAACCAGGCCATTGTGCAATCAGTCTATACTGCCTACCTGTAGAAATTCAAGAGAGTATTTGTCGACATACCGAATCTTCTCATCTTGAATCTCCTCAATTTTGGGTCATGTGGTTGGAGACGCCATGTAAATTCATAAGTTACAGGAACAGAATTAGGCCATTTGGCCCATTAAGTCGACTCTGCCATTCAATCATAGCTGATCCATCTTTCCCTCTCAACCCCATTCTCCTGCCTTTTCCCCATAACCCCTGACACCCGTACTAAGCAAGAATCTACGCCTTAAAAATATCCATTGACGACCTCCACAGCCATCGTCATCAATTCCACAGATTCACCAGCCTCTGACTAAAGAATTTCCTTCTCATCTTCTTTTCCAAGGAACATCCTTTTATTCTCTTGTTACACTCTTCCACTAGTGGAAACATCCTCTCCACATCCATTCCGTCCAGGCCTTTCACTGTTCGGTAAACTTCAATGAGGTCCCCGTTTATCCTAAACTCCAGCGAGTACAGGCCCAGTGCTAACAAACGCTCATCATATGTTAACCCAATCATTCCTGGGATCATTCTCGTAAACCTCCTCTGGACCCTCTCCCATGCCAGCACATCCTTTCTCAGATATGGGGGTCCAAACTGCTCTCAATACTCCAAATGAGGTCCGACCAGTGACTTATAGAGCCTCATATAATATTCCATAGGTTTCAATGTATATTAGATTGTGATGGATTAGCAAGTAAGATGGGGTCGAGGAAAGAGCGTTCACGTTGCGGCCCTGTTTCCACTAATCTTTCCATCACCACGCCCAAGAAGCGCAAGACGCCATTGTTTGCAGATGCCGAGAAGTGTGTTCAGCCCTGGCTGAAGAACAATTTCTAATCTTGTGATGTGGACTCGATAAGACGCAAGTAAGATGCGAGTTAGGAACAGGATAAGACCACTTGGTCACTTGAGTCTCCCACACCATTTAATAAGATCATGGCTGATCTGATTATAACTAATATCCCGCAATAATCTTTCACCCTCCTTGCTTACCAAAATTCTATATACGTCTGCCTTAAAAATATAGAGAAAGTTTCCTCCGCTATCATTTAAGAGCCAAGTAATCTACAACCCGGCACATCTTTGGGATGTGGGAGGAAACCAGAGCACCCGGAGGAAACCCACATGGTCACAGGGAGAACGTACAAACTCCACACAGACAGCACCCGTGGTCAGGATCGAACCCGGGTCTCAGCAGGTCTCCCAGCTGCCCAGTAGCTCAGTTTCTCTCTCACCAGATGCTGCCTGACCTACTGAGCATTTCCGACATTTTCTGCCTTTATTTTAAATACATTTCCAGATACATTCTTCCCCTTCGGATCACAGGACATACTGTTTTGCTCTTAACATTAAAACCGGAGGAATAGTGAAATAATTATCAGTGCACCCTGCTGGCACTGATTAAGGCTGCTTCACTCCGCAGTTTGAAACGCATCAGGTGGTCAGTCTGGTAAAACAAGGTAAAATAACTTTCTCTGTTCATTTGAAACCGGGTTTTATTTTTTTTAATACAAGTTGCAGATCTACAGACATCGTGCTTATTTCTGAAGACTTGCTATATAAACATAGCACAAAAAGTAAGGAAATTTGTGTTTGGTAGATTATTTCTTTGTTGTAACAATGCTTCTTGGCAATAAATCTTATACCGTTGGAAAGCCTGTTTATTTCCCTTTTAAATGGTGCCACATTTGTAAGGAACATGCATTTGTGGGATGAGCAGCAGAGCTGAGTATATGGGTTGCGCCCATGAAAAATTTGCCAAATCTTCTCTGCCAATGCCAAACAGCCTATTCTGCTGTTGCTATTGACTCTTGTTTTGAGCTTCTGGTACCCCCAGGTGCTGACAAGAATGGGATGCCATCCCACAACAGTGTGTGACCAGGCTGGTGACCAGCATGAGGAGGAGGTGCCAGGCTGTTATGGCTGTGTATGGTTCTTCCACACGCTACTGTGGCTCCTGTTTATTAAATGAATAAATTGTTAAATTGCCAATATATCTTGTTTCTTCAGACTTCAATCATCCAATCCACCAAACAACACCGAACAAGAGTCAATGGCAGAATAAGCTGTTTGGCATTGGCACAGAAGATTTGGCAAATTTTTCATGGGCGCAACCCATATACTCAGCTCTGCTGCTCATCCCACAAATGCATGTTCCTTACAAATGTGGCACCATTTAAAAGGGAAATAAACAGGCTTTCCAACGGTATAAGATTTATTGCCAAGAAGCATTGTTACAACAAATAAATAATCTACCAAACACAAATTTCCTTACTTTTTGTGCTATGTTTATATATTCATAAAGGGCAGCACAGTGGCACAGTGGTAGAGTTGCTGCTTTACAGCGCCAGAGACCCTGGATCGATCCTGACCCTGGTGCTGTCAGTGGGTGCTGGAGAAATCCCACATGGTCACAGGGAGAACATATAGACTCTGTACTGACAGGATCGAACCCGGGTCTCTGGCTCTGTGAGGCAGCAGCTCTGCCACTGTGCCACTCTCTAATTCTGTGCAACTCTCCCTAACCTAAACTCTCCAAATCTGTGCATCTCTCTCTAATGTAAACCGGCTATTCCTGTGCGCCTCTCTCTAATCCAAACTCTCTCTTTCTGCACATCTCTCTCTATTTCTGCACATCTTTCTCTAACGTAAACTCTCTATTCCTGAGCATCTCTCCAACATAACCTCTATTTTTGCACATCTCTCTCTAACCTAACCTCGCTCTAGCCTCTCTATTCCTATGGGTCTCTCAAAGAGTCTGCTTTAGAGAGCGATGCACAGATATGGAGGAAGAATCTGCACGCTTCTGAAGAAGGATGCGCCCTCAACACCTCGCCTGTCCCTGTCCTCCAGAGATGCTGCCTGACCCGCTGAGTTACTCCAGCACTCTGTGCTTTACGCAAGGTCCCAGCATCCGCAGTTTCTCGTGCCCATGTCCTGGCCTCCCGCTGAGATGCTCCTGATGAGGGTCAACAGGGGGCCTTCACCAGAGACCAAACAACAAGCCCGTCAAGGGCTGATGTCTGGTGGGAAACTCAGACGCGGAAACCGGTCAAATCGAACATCTCATACGAGACCGTGCACCTCGTATTCAAAGGCTGTACTGTGGTCCGTGGTGAAACATAGACAGGCTTCTTCAAAGGAATTTAGATTTGTGGAGGGGAATTATCTAGTGAGCGTGGAAAATATACTTTTAATCAACCTGTCAAGCTTTGGCCTTTTGGGATTCCGGCTGTGAACTGTGCAAAGACCCACGACGCTCCAGTCCGCTACCCGAGGCAACAGCGCACTCCCATCCAACTCACTCCATCTGGATCAACATCTGGAATGCCACTGTAACAAAACGCATTTGATCCAGCTCTCCCCCCTCTTCCTCTCTTCAATGCTTCCTCCTTGACACTGCCAAATTACAGCGCTCTTCATTTCCTCCGTTGCGCACGCATTGGTCCTTCCCTGTACGGTATCAAGGACGGAGCCCAGAGCCCCGGTGTGACCCACACGCTCCTCACATGTCTCCTGGCCTGGTGCTGTTCCCATGTTCCCTTAAGGCGCTGGAGGTCGTATCTTCAGCCCACCGAGTCCATCCCCGGGATCACAGAACGATCCCTTTCATCAGTTGATTTGCTGGTAACTGGTGGCTTGTGCCTCCTTTAATCTGTACAAAATTACCAGAGCACATCTGAATTTCCCCGAAAATGTGGTGCCTAGGCCCGGGTGAGGAGGCCGATCTTGACCTCATCTGGTCTGACGCGATCGATCGGCGGGTGAAATTTAAATTTGCCCCCAGTGGGCCACTGTTCTGGAACTCCACCAGATCCATTCTCATAGCTGGCTTCTGAGGCTGACGTTGTGGGCCGGTATCTCGGCTCCTCGGGGATCATCCCAGTATCCTTGGGCTCCTCTCGGAGACCGAGACCACTGTTGGTCCGGCAGAACGGATAATCCAGAAAGGCTCTGCCAGAAAATCGGTGGTGGACCGACCGGTGTAGTCTTTTCTCTGACTGGATAGCACGCAGTAAAAACCCTTTCACTGTACCTTGGCCACATGTGACAATAATAAATTAAACTTAATTAAACTATCTGTGAGGAGACTAGAGGGCCACACAGTCACAGTGAAACACACAGGACTTTATTCCTTGCTGTAGGAAGGATTCCAATTCCAATACATGACTTGCTTCTGCACGACAAATAGGCAGGAGCATGAAAGAGAAGCAAGTCTCCAACCTTGGAGATGCTTTGGACCATCATTTAGGTTAGAGGTGCAGCGTGGAAACAGGCCCTTCAGCCCACTGAGTCCACGCCAACCAGCGATCACCCCACACACTAGCACCATCCTACATACCAGGGACCATTTACCGGCTAATTAACTGACAAACCTGCACGTCTTTGGAGTGTAGTAGGAAACTGGAGCACCTGGAGAAAACCCACGTGGTCACAGGGAGATCGTACCATCTCCGTATTGACAGCACCCTTAGATCTCTGGTGCTGAAAGGCAGCAACTCTACCACTGCGCCACTGTGCTGCTCTACAGCATTAATCACAAAAGGTTACAAAATGCTGGAGTAACTCAGTGGGTCAGGAAGCATCTCTGCAGTCTAGTTCATCTCTGAAGATGTTGTGGACGCAGCCCAGAGCATCACGCAAACCAACCTCCCTTCCATTGATTCCATCTACACCATGCTGCCTCGGCAAGGCCACCAACATAATCAGGGACCAGTCTCACCTGGTGAAACATAGGCAGGTCACTTCCTCTTCTCCCCTCTCCCATCAGGCAAGAGGTACAGATGTGTGAAAACGCACACCTCCAGATTCAGAGACGGTTTCTTCCAAGCTGTTATCAGGCAACTGCACCACCCTATCACTTGCCTATCAAACAACCCTCGCTATTTGTCTATTGCCTGTGTTCGGCTATTACCTGTCTTGCTTTGTCCTACACCTCTCTACCACCTCTCTCCCCCCCCCCCCCCCCCTCCCCTCCACGCACAATCAGTCTGAAGAAGGGTCTGGACCCGAAAGGTCACCTATCCATGTTCTCCAGAGATGCTGCCTGTCCCGCTGTATTATTCCAGCACTTTGTGTCTTTTTTTCCCCATAAACCAGCATCTGCAGTTCCTTGTTTCTACATTTTCTTCCTCAAATTAGGATAAAAGACTTGTTGGATCTTTCCCTGCGACAATTATACCTCTGTGAAGGTGCTGGGGCTTTCATTGTAACCCATCACTCGGTCTGCACGTGTGACTCTGTTTCTGTTTTATGTTTTGTTTTGTGCTCAAACATCTTCTGGCAGGGACGCTTAGGAACAGCTTTCATGTGGGCCAGGCCAAGAGGAAGTAATTAAAGGTAATCGTTTCTCAACCACACCGCCATCCCCAGCCCCAAGTCCCTCCATCTCACCCTCTCCCTGTCTACATCCCCCCCCCCCCCCCACCCACAACCCAATCTGGCGACCAGAGGCCACCAACTCTGCTTTCAAGGGAAGCAGATGACCATCGGAGATTAGATCTTAGCGCACGTGCACTCCAGCCTCCATGAGGCCTGTCGTTGGCGGCTTGGCCTCCAGGACGACTTGGCAGAGGCCGACCTGACCAGCTGCTTCCTGTTCCAATGAGTCAGTGGGTCACCGAGGGTTTAATATTTTGTCGAGGGGGTGGGGGGGGGGGAGGGAGGGGGGGCTGCATCTCTTCGTCTCCTAACGTGCAGCTGCCTGTTTACTGAAAGCCGCCGAGTCTTCCCTCCGACACGGACGCAGAGAGACGCGGCCCCGTGACCGCATTCACCGCACGTCCCTGCATCAGGGATGTAATGCTGAGGCTTTATAAGGTGCTGGTCCCACCGCATTTGGACCATCGTGTAGAAACAAAGATCTTCAGATGCTGGTTTATACCAAAGATAGACACAACGCGCTGGAGCAACTCAGCGGGTCAGGCAACATCTCTGGAGGAAAAGGTTAGGTGTTGTTTTGGGTTGGGACCCTTCTTCGGTCTGCAAGTAGGGGGTTGGGAGGGGAGAGGGGGGGGGGGGGGGCAGGGGGTGGTGCACAGCTGGAGGTGAGAAAATACCAGGGCCAGTCAGGGCTGGCGAAAAATGTAGAAACAAAGAATTACAGATGCTGGTTTATATCAAAGATCGACACAAAAGTGCTGGAATAACTCAGCAGGTCAGGCATCATCTCCGGCGAAAAAGGATGGGTGACCAAGGATCTGAAGACGAGTCCCGACCCGAATCGTCACCCATCCTTTCTCTCCAGAGACACTGCCAGGTCGGCCCATTGTTGGCTCGGGAAGGTGTGATCTCAGGAGGGATACAATGTGGTAAACTGTAGAACTGGTGAAACGACGAGGAGGAAGGGGGCAATGTGGAGGAAGGGGGCAATGTGGAGGAAGGGGGCAAGGGCGAAGGAGAGGGGAGTGTAAGTAGAAGTTACTTAAAATCAGAGAATTCAACGTTCATACCAAAGATAGACACAAACAGTTGGAGCAACTCAGCGGGTCAAGCAGCATCTCTGAAGAAAAGGAATAGATGTCGGTCGCTACCCTTCTTCAGACTGAGAGTCGGGGGAGAGGGAAACGAGAGATATGAAAAGGTACATAGAACAAACTAATGAAAGATATGCAAAAAGACAGGTCACAGCCAGCAACAATGATCAAGGAAAGGTGGAGCCCACAATGCTCCATTGTTGGCTTTGGGGAAGGTGACAACGAGTGATACAGACAATGATCTCAGCAGGATGACAGCGAAACTACTACGACAACTTATCCCGCTGGATTGTAAGCTACCAAAGCTGACGGGTACTGCCATTGGTGACACTCTTGTACCTACTTGGCTAACAGCCCCTGACCTCCGTGAGGTTGGAAGAGGTACTGGTGGACAGTCTTGTCCCTCAACGCTCCAGCCAGCTTGATTTTCTTCCTTGATCTGTGCAGGTTGATGATGTATATGGTGATAGATCCTCGCAGGTAATTGTAGCTAAAGAAAAGGAGCGAGACAGTGGGATTAGTTTTTGCTTCCTCCACTTTAGACTTTAGACTTTACTCCACTTTAGGCCTTAGACTTAGCCAGGCCCTTCAGCTCGCCAAATCTGTGCCGATCAGCTTTCACCACGACCACTATCCTACACACTAGGGACTATTTACAACTTACAGAGCTGATTATGGTGGGGGAGGATGGGGCAGAAGGCTGGAAAAGAGAGGTGGGTGGTGGGAGAAATCCTGGCAAATGATAGGTGGATACGGGTGAGGGGATGGGGGGGAAGAGGTTGATCGGCAGAGGGGCAGACAAAGGCCAGAGCTGTAACGAAGACAAAAGGTTACGGGATAAGAAGAGAAGAGGCACGGAATGTGAAGCCAGGTGGAAGGGATAGAGGTAGAAGGGGACCGTGGGAAGGGGAAAAGAAGTGGGAGAAATGGGTGCACATCCAGGTGGAACACAGGAAAGAGAGGCGGGGAAAAAAAGAGCGGGGTATTGTTGGTTAGATACCTAAAATTGGAGAATTCAATTTGGGTTTGTCTAGCTGCCTCTGACTATTGGTATACGCCTCCAACTTTTTAGATTCGTTTGTTATTATCAATCGCACCAAGGTACATGAAAAGCTTTTGTTGTGTGCTAACCAGTCAAAGAAAAGACTATACATGATTACAATCATGCACCCCACAATGTACAGATAAAGGATAAAAGGTACAACATTTAGTACAAGATAAAATCCAATTTAGTCCAATTAGTTGATGGTAGCTCAGGAGCACTCTCTAGCTGGGAAGAAACTGTTAAACTGATAACAGCTGGAAGAAACTCCAGGTTAGGGCGGCACGGTGGCGCAGCGGTAGAGTTGCTGCCTTACAGCGAATGCAGCGCCGGAGACTCAGTTTCGATCCTGACTACGGGCGCCATCTGTATGGAGTTTGTACGTTCTCCACGTGACCTGCGTGGGTTTTCTCCGAGATCTTCGGTTTCCTCCCACACTCCAAAGACGTACAGGTTTATAGGTTAATTGGCTGGGCAAATGTAAAAATTGTCCCGAGTGGGTGTAGGATAGTGTTAGTGTGTGCGGGGATCGCTGGGCGGCGCGGACCCAGTGGGCTGAAGGGCCTGTTTCTGCGCTGTATCTCTAAATCTAAATCTTTTTTTAAAACTGTCCCTGAATCCGGAGGTATGCAATTTCACACTTTAGTTTAGTTTAGTTCAGAGATACAGCATGGAAACAGGCCCTTCAGCCCACTGAGTCTAAGGCAGACCAGCCATCACCACACACTAACATTATCCTACACACACTAGCGCCAAATTACAATTTCTACCGAAACCATTTAACCTACAAACCTGTACGGCTTTGGAGTGTAGGAGGAAACCGGAGCACCCAGAGAAAACCCATGTGGTCACGGGGGAACGTACAAACTCCATACAGATAGCACCCGTAGTAAGGATCGACCCCGGGCCCCTGACACCGTAAGACTGCAACTCTACTGCTGCGCCACCATGCCGCCCTTCTGTACCTCATGCCTGATGGGAGAGGGGAGAAGAGGGAGAGACCCTACACTGAATGCCAAGGGACACAAGAGCTGCTCTAGGGTCAGGTGGATAAGCTGTAGGCTTTCCCATGGATCTGCCTTACGCTGATCCATGAGTGGCAGCTAACCTCCGGGAGAGCAGGAACAAGCTGTCAACGCTGAGGCTTAGGCAGAGCAAGAAAACTTTCAGAGAGCTTCTAAAAAATTAACCTTCAGAGAGTATCTGCGGAATTGTTAACAGATCCTAGTCGCAAAATTCCCTCTCTCCCTCTTCTCCACGCACTTTCCCTGATGCAGTTATCGCGCGTAACCTCGTTATAAATAATCAGGAGAACGGTCGAGGGTTCTAACGTTTGAGGGATTCATGTAGTTTTTTTACTTTGGTACAAATTATGCCTTCATTCGCTCTATTCTGCTATTCGCATGCTGGGCCATTATTGGGTCTGAAATCAGACTCCGCGACTTATTTAATTGTGGGCTTCACTGCTGTCATCGCCGTGGTCCAATGTTTCTGATCACAGTTCAAGCTGGAGAGAGAATTAATTCTTTGAAATTGTGAAATTTAACAGCTTCGAGGCACTACTGCCACGGTAGCTCTTTGAGAGCCTGGATAATGTAAACAGAAAATGCCGCAAAGACTTCAATTTAGATTGCCAAGAGGGAACATGGAACAAAGAAAAGAATCACACAGGAACGCGTCCTTCGGCCCACAATGTCCTTGCCGAGCATTAAGCCAAGCTAAACTAATATCCCCTACCTGCACATAATCCATATCCCTCCATTACCTGCATGTCCATGTGACTATCTAAAAAGCCCCATAAAAAAATGTCACTACATACATAAATAGAACATAGTGCACAGAAACAGGACCTTCGGCTCACAATGTCTATAATAAACATATTACTTATGGCGGTACAGTGACACAACGGTAGAGTTGCTGCCTTACCACGCTACAGACTTGGGTTTGATACTGACTACCGGTGCTGTTGGTACGGAGTTTGTACGTTCTACCTGAGTCCGATAGGTTTTCCCCAGAGTTACAATTATTACCAAAGCCAATTAACCTACAAACCTGTATGTCTTTGGAGTGTGGGAGGAAACCGGAGCACCCATGCCACTGCCAACAAGGCCAATTTGGACCGTGAATTTAGACAATTTAGTTTAGTTTACCTCGTTTACTAGTGATCACCCCGTATATTAACTAGCACTACCCTACACACTAGGAACGATTTACAATTCTTACCGATGGCAATTAACCTACAAACCTGTATGTCTTTGGAGTGTGGGAGGAAACCGGGGTGGTCACAGGGAGAACGTACAAACTCTGTACAGACAGCACCCGTAGTCAGGATCGAACCTGGATCTCCGGCGCTGTAAGGTAGCAACTCTACTGCTGGGCCACCGTGCAGCCCGTAAATGTATGGGTTGATTGCTTCTTTTACAAGCCACCCAATAATCCCCAAACTCCACCCTATCCTCGAACATTATCTATGAGCCCTGCCATAAATCCAGGTCAATATTCCACCCTTTAACAGTTAATTCAAAACCTTCCCTTGTCAACACATTTCTGCTTAAATGTGCCACATATAAGCAAGACAAGCAAGCCTATCTATTTCATTTTAGATTTGGAGTAGGTTTATATAATCATTCAACCTGCTTCCAATTCACTTTGCTTATGTGCGATTCATTCCTCCTTTCAGCAACTCATCCTCCCACGGTTTGGCTAATTTGCACACATTATACACACCATCTTTCAGCTGACAGTGTAAGAATCAGTTTTATTGGGACCATGCCACACTTTATCTCAATGCTCTGCTGGATTTAGCTTCAAAGAAACATTTGAAATGATTGTTCCTTTTACAAGCCACCTGATAATCTCCTACATCCACCCTCACCTTCCCTTGAACATTATCTGTGGGTCCTTCCTTGAGTCCAGGTCTATATTCCAGCCTTAAACCCTACCATCAAAAAATATTTAACCCATTCTTTCCAGCTGGGGGTGAAATGGATCACACTTGTGCCTTCTTACTTACAGTCACTACAGTTCCATGTAAATTGTCCTCTGTGAGAGGGTGCTGCTATTGATAAGGAATAGTTGGGGAGGCAGTCAAAACTTTTCTCCTTGGATGTAAAAATTAAATACAAGAGGGCATAGTTTTAAGGTGAGAGGAGCAAAGTTTAAAGGGCATGCGAGGAGCAAGTCTTTATGCAGAAGGTGGTTGTGGAAGCATATAGAATCAGTCACACAGCGTAGAAACAGGCCCTTCGGCCCAACTTGCCCGCACCGACCAACATGTCCCATCTACACTTGACCACCTGCCTGGCCTCTATAAGATCACCCCTCAGCCTTCTGCGCTCCAGGGAATAAAGTCTTAGGCTGTTCAATCTCGCCCTATTGTTGCCAGGCCCTCGAGTCCTGGTAGCATCCTCGTAAATCTTCTCTGTACCCTTTCCAGCTTAGTTGGAGATATAAGTCGTTATTCAATTACAAACTTGTCTCGTCACAATATGGACCTCCAATCTTATAGGAATGTTTCGACTTGTTTAGTTTAGTTTAGAGATACAGCACGGAAACAGGCCCTTTGGCCCATCGAGTCCACGCCGACCAGCGATGCCCGTGCACGATCCTGTGCACTAGCACCATCCTACACACTAGGGACAATTTACAATTTTTCCAAAGCCAATTAACCTACAAACCTGTAAGTCTTTGGAGTGCGGGAGGAAAACGGAGCACTCGGGTAAAATCCACGCAGTCATGGGGAGAACGCACAAACTACGTACAAAAAGCACCCATAGTCAGGATTGAACTCGGATCTCTGGCACTGCAAGGCAGCAACTCTACCGCTGCGCCACCGTGCCGCCTGCCATTGCTGTGGTGGACTCCATGCCGTTGGACCCGGGTCTGTCTCTATCAAGGTGTGTGCGGTCTGAACCTTAACCAACATAGTCACAGAGAGAAGGTGCAAACTCCGTGCAGACAACACCCATAGCCTGGATTGAACCAGGGTCTCTGGCCCTGTAAGGCAGCAATTCTACCGCTGCGCCACCGTGCCATCCCTATTCAGTTACAGTTTGGGAAAGCGAGAGTATTTCTTGTGCACATCTTGACCTGAGATTTCCCATCCGCCTGGTAGGGTGAACGAAGACAGATACACTACACCAAAGGGAAAATGACCACATCTCGGGTGGCTGAAAGACAAACCAGCCAGTGATCGGAAAGAACAGCCATTCTCTTCAATGCTCATCACTTATCAGTGACCGAAGTCCCTGATGAAAGTCTTTGGGCTCTTATCACTGTCTTCCACCAGAACAATGGTGGCCACTGTCTCTCTGCCAACATAAAAAGAAGGCAGCTCCATGTCCTCTGTTAGCAGGGGTTAGCAAGCCAAAGACAACACGAATCTCAGCACGGTCTCCAGTGTAATCTAACCCCAGGCCACAACCTTTTGTCCTGGCGGTTGGCTAGCCTTTGATAATATTCTTTCTCGGAAGTTGAAAGACGTTGAGTTGGGCGGCCTGTTTCCTACAGATATGAATGACGAGCAGCGGTGGGTTAAAGGGGACTCACATTGATGGCCTGGCTTGCCCGCTACAGCGGAGAACTGGGAGAGGGAAGCCGCCAAACTCGGCCCCTTCTCGCCTCCGAAGACCGGGAACCAGAGAGGAGGATGGAGGGAGTCGGGGATGGTGGCGGACGCTGGACAAGGGACGATAAGAAGAACCGAGGGTCTTACCTTCTGCACCTACAAGGTCGGCTGCGGGAGGCCCCCCCCCCCCCCCCCCCCCCCCCCCAGGGCATGAAGGTTGAAGATGGGGGTGTGGAGAGGAGGACGGTTTGTGGAACAAACGGATGGAGGCAACGGTTGCAACAGGCCTTGATGGCCAACTGCAGCTGGGACTGTATAATGGCGCCAAAACCTGGCGACTCTTGCATATGGACTCAGTGAGCTGTTTCTAAGCATTATGTATGGGCCTGAACTATCGGGAGAGGCTGAGCAGGCGAGGACTTTATTCATTGGAGCGCAGGAGGATGAGGAGTGATCTTATAATCGTGTATAAGATCATGAGTGGAACAGATAGGTAAATGCACAGAGTCTTTTGCCCAGAGTAGGGAAATCGAGAACCAGAAGACATAGCTTTAAGGTGAGGGGGGGAAAGATTTAATAGAAAGCTGAAGGGTAACTTTTTTTACACAAAGGCTGGTGGGTGTATGGAACGAGCTGCCGGAGGAGGTAGTTGAGGCAGGAACTATCGCAACATTTAAGAAACATTTAGTCAGGTACATGGATAGGATAGGTTTAGAAGGATATGGGTCAAACACAGTCAGGTGGGACTAGTGTAGATGGGGCATGTTAGTCGGCATGGGCAAGTTGGGCCGAAGGGCCTGTTTCCACGCTGTATGACTCTATGACTCTATGTACTGAACCGGGAATTGTACTTGTGTTTGGCAATAATCTCAGTGATCTGTTTGCAAAAATGCAAGAGTCTCACTGTACCTTGGTACACATGGTACTAAAGGCATCATTGAAGCATTGAACTCACTTGCGGGATTGCGTGCAGTGGGCGTAGATCCTCAGCTTGTCCCGGATGACCCGTCCCGGCCGAGGTCTCCTCTGGAGGCCTGCCACTTGGATCATGAGGACTTTGTTTCCCACCAAGCGCTTGTAGAGCAGAGAGAGCCAGTAATCCTGAGGAGGGAAGTCAAGAGAGAGATAGTCAATACAAATAAAGATGGGGCAGTGGTGGAGGTGCTGCCCAACAGCGCCGGAGACCAGTGTTCGGTCCTGACTACAGGTGCTGCCTTACCTGACTACAGGTACGTTACCTGTTTTATTGATTGAATATAGGACTATTCAAAAACCTGCCACAAATGGAATCTCTGTTTGACTCTTGGAAACGAGCCACTCCGCTCACTTCTCACCGCAGATCAAAGAAATATCTGCATGAGGTTCGGGAAAGTTTTCTGACATTGGCAACGAGGAGATGGCAAGTCTGAGAGAGAGGTGGCAAGACTGAGAGAGAGATAATCATTCTGGAGACGGGGGGGGGGGGGGGGGGTGGGGGGGGGGAGTAAAGGGTGGGTGGGATGGAACCGGAGATGGTTGTAGGTTGATTGTCAATACTGTAAATTGTCCCTAGTGTGTTGGATGTACAAGTGGAACA